>NW_022987998.1:1751107-2026107 GCF_902827165.1 Trematomus bernacchii | reverse complement strand
AGCGGTTGGCTGTGCATCTAGGATAAGTAATAAGGGAGTTATGAGTGAGTTTAGGTGCAGTGATAGGTTACATTTTTTCGCTCGTGGCTAATTCAGAGGCTGAGTGTTAGCATTGTGGGGTTTTTTTGGATTTAAAAAAAAAAAATATATCAGTTAGCTGAGTTTCTTCCCGTTACATGGATATAAAACATTCATAGTTTATTAAATATTAAGATTCCTTAGACGTTGTTTCCTGCAAATGACGCGTTTATCTGCCCGGTACCGGGGGGGCGGTGTGTAACAGGTTAATGATGTCGTCCTATTGCGCTCTTATTGTGCAATCTTCTTTGACCTACCAATGTTTTGGTACCAGTTGGGCTGTGGTGTGTTTCTTTTTTGGGTGCCTTGTCTGGGAAGTTGTGTTATTTCTTCTTGGGCTTTCCATGGCCATTTGAAAAAAACTAATAATTGTTAGGTTCACAGAAGTGAAGCATGACCTGTTGTGGGGTCATCAATACTTTGATCACTCCATGTGGGTCAATAATTTGAACACAATTTATTGATTAAAAAAATATTGTTATGCTGAGAAAAAAAAGTATTGTCCTATAGATTGGTGAAGTGACGAGTCCTAAAACCCGGAAGTGAGTTAGCATTTTACCACTACCGGTTCCCTCGTCTCAGAGTCAACGGGATTTCTCCATAGGATTTTGAGCGTGACGTTGGCGTGACGTTGAAGTCGTGTGACCCTGCTGGACTTGGCTGTAGTTCGTTTATAGCATAACGTTAGCATTTTGCTTCTGGCGATTAGATTTATGATTCGAAAATTGTAAAAGTAGGGTAGAAATGTGGATATTATCCGGCTGAACAAAACATGCATTTATCAAACAGCTTCGTTTTACACAGAACTTATTTCGAGCTATTTTCCAAAATCCTATGGAGAAATCCCATTGCTTTTTTATCGAGGGAACCCATGCGCAGCTTACTTCCGAGTAAATACGTCATCCCTGCACCACTCTATAGCGTAGCAACGGCTGGAACTGCAGTCTGTCTTCCTCTGCTGTTTCCTGTTAATGTTTACTTCCTGTCTGTCCTCTTCTTCTGCTGTTCCCGTTAGTGTTTACTTCCTGTCGGTCCTCTTTTTCTGCTCCCGTTAGTATATACTTCCTGTCTGTCCTCTTCTTCAGCTGTTCCCGTTAGTGTTTACTTCCTGTCTTTTTTCTTCTGTTGATTTCTCTGTTGTCCTTTTCTTTACCGGGTACAGTTCAGCCAGCATGAATCCAATGTTTTGGGCTCCCTACACATATTAAAAAGCAATATTTTAAAAGTATTCCACGGTGTCTTCTGATGGAGGGAAACTGTTTTGTTTTTTGTCCACAGCTGACGTTAAATTGACCGGACTTCTTTCTGCGGATTGATATGACTGCACATAGTCCCTTGATTAGAGCGTCCTGAACAACAGACTTCTCTCCTTAGCAGACTACTGAATGTCCAAATTGACCAATGAGATTTGAATATTCAATTAATCTGTGCAACATTTTTCAAAAGTGTATCTTTATTTCCTTGATCTGGACCTAATTAAGACAAAGTAACCTTAGTAATTTAATCCTTAACTGCACTTAACATGACATAATGATTATATGGAAGAGTATGAGTGTCTTGACACATGCATTCGAGGAATATTAATGAGACAAAACAATATGTACGATGGTAGCAAATGCTCCTAATATGTTACCTCCCTTCAGAGTGCACCTGCCATGTTCCATCGCAGTGCCTCCGCTCGTTGATTGGCTGAGTGGCATTGTTGCCTTGGCATCTGGTTGCTACGGCCACCCGCAGCCTGGCACTGATCCACCGCTCTGATCAGGATTGGCACTCGTTGATGACATCATCATTGCCCATCAGTCAGCCCTGCTGTTACAATGAGTGTCCCTCTGTATGCCACTCTTTCAGCCGAGCAGTGGGGGTTTCAGGCTCTTATGTAGCGGCAAATCAAAGGGTGAGCAAACTGTGACCTCCAATCAATCTTCATCTGACTCTACAGACCAACAGAAAACAACACATTTTAACAATTTTAACACACATCTTTCAGAGCCGATCGCACTCGTTTGCAGTCATAATAAATGATTTTCCTCTTTTTTTGGTTTCCTTTTACATTTAAATCTACATGTTGAGGTAAACTCACATTTTTATAATAATTCTTTTGACATGCCCACTTGGATTTATATTTTTAACGAGACAGTATACATTAATTGGTTTAACCGTGTTTCTATATGCATAGGACCATTACTGTATGTGTTGTTTTTACCTGCATTCTCTTATTCCAAAATGACAAAAGTTATTTGGTTTCTAATGTAAATCATGTAGGTTTTAAGTTTGATGATCAGGTAAACACTTCCAAGTAAGACATTTTTAAATACGAATACAGTGGTACAAAATACAGAAGTGTTATCTTCATTAAAGACACAGCAAAGGATGCTAAAAACACAACTGGAGTGTCTGCTCTTCATTAGTTTGTGATCCTGATTCTACACTGACCTTGCAACCAGACACACATGTTCTTTATCAGCTGGGTGTCCCATGCTCATTCACATCCCAGTATTTAATTAACAATTTCTCAAGGGCTTGAGTTCTGATATCTCCTGATGTCACCTTATCTGACGTTTTGAAATGGCCTTATAACTAAAAACCTCTTAACCTCTTCACTTATGAAGCTTTTGTAATACACCAAGATATGCTGAATGTGACAGCAAAGGGAAACATAAGACTAATCGCTAGAAAACATAGATGTTAATTATACTACATTACAAATACTTGTGTCAGTGTTCTATAAAGAAATAATTGCAAGAGACAAGTGTTTTTAATAGAAGTGCCCTTTATGATGAAACTGAACCTAATATGTTTACATCAGTGGGTAGTCTGCAAGTGATCTCTAAATATAATCTAACATTTAGTTTCAAAATATTATACCCACCACAATAAACTGGGGCCTGCGAGTACCTGTACATAAATTAACATTTAAGGGGTGAAAAGTCAATGCAATGCAGAAATGAATCTAGGGTTTGAAGGCTTATCAGATGCCTAACACTGCACTGTGGTTTATATTATTACTGCACTTACTGGAAAGTATTATGGAACCATTTGTATCTTCTGTAATCAAACATTTTAGTTAAACAGTAGATTTAATAGAACAGAAAACATTTACCAGGTATGTGTGTTTGAGACAAATTAGGGTCACATTTCGGCCTGGTGACCGTGAGTGTTCTTTGCCAAATTCTCTTCAAAAACAAATCAGGATATTCCACTGCTGAATCAAAGGTATTTACAGATAAATACCGTTTATGATACTACGTGGATAATTATAGTTTCTTGTTTACCATCATAAGAAACTAATCCATACAAATATACCATTTGTTTGAATTTTATAATTTAATTCTTAAAAAAATAAACCAATACATATTGCCTTGCGTGACACTAATGCTACATTTGCTCATTAATTATAATACAACAGTACTTTTTCTCATCAATTCCTAACAACTGTAGTTACAGAAGGACCTTTTTAACACTTAAGGTTTTCAGAATCCTTTCGCATTGAGAAGATACTGTTTGGATTCAGTTCATTTTACAGATATTAAAAGCCCTTCTGGCAAAAAATGCAAGCGTTGATATCAGACAACAGAAACGCTTCTATCAAAACTTAATTTGCTGTGCTCAGTACTACTGCCACGCATATGACCTACATTATATCTATTCATCTCTAAAGATGCTTTACATATTCATCCGTAGTAATATTGTCACTATGTTTCTACATTGTTATACTTAATATTTGTTGTATTTTCATCAAATAATCTCTCCTGTTCTCATCTCCAGTATTTCTTCCCCCTGTACTGCTGCAACAAGCCAATTTCCTCACAGGGATCATTAAAGTTTGATGTTTTCTAATCAAATTGTTGTTTATTTGCTGTGGAAAATGTGGAAGTTTTGTCAAAGCTCATAGCAGTGCTGTGCAGCGCTCAGAGAAATGAGCAGCCAGTCTCCATTCATTCTGCCGTCTCCAGATAATACTGTCCTGTCCACTTGTTTCTGTCAACGGAGATTCGCTGAGTGAATAACTGTCAGGTGGGTAATTCTACATGGAGCTTAAATGACGCTGAAAAGTTACAAAGTTTGTAATTGTGCTTTATGAGTGGCATTGAGAGCGGAGGAAGACAGACGGACAGAGGGAGAAAGCCAGAGACAAAGTGAGGTGTGGGCCAGGGACAGACTTGATGGGATTTTAGAAATCTATGAGGCTGATGATGAATGTCTGAAATAGGTTTGTCTGCCCATTGAAAAGCCATTTGTTTTCATTAGCTCCCAACGCTAGGGTAAGTCTGTGAGGGAAGAGGGTGGGTGGCTTATGTTGAGGATGGTCATTATGGGATGGACCTCTCCAGCTAAAGGAATTAGCCCAAAGCTGTGTTAGTCCTTGGACCGGCAGCCTGGTGGAGCTCCAGTCCAGGGCCTACAACGGAGGGGGGGCATAGTTGCAGTGCAGCCCCTTAGGGTTGTGGTCCATACAGAGCACATCTATTTTTTTCTCCAAGTAATTGTCTTTTAACCATGACCACAATCTTCCCCTATGTCATATTCAACCCAAAACACAATTTCTAAGACCTCAAAGAGCTGACACAGTAGAGTTAAGAGCAGAAAGGCAAACATATTGTGTGACCTGTATGGCTTAGTAGTGTGTGACACAATGCAGGGTGTGTGGACATGGACACATGAGGAGTCATTTCTGCCATCTCAACTGCTTTAAAAACAGAAAAGAGTAGATTGTTTTAGGTAAATACTGTTTACATGTTCTTCTATTCTACCTGTGTTTGAAAGTAGAAGCCCCTTCATCCATTCGTTCAATGCATTCATCCTCTATAGTGCTTTACACCCTGGACCCTGAAATAATTAGGTGTAGTAACATTTTGCATTTTTTGACCAGGCTAGTGGCTCAAGGGATGTCAGTTAGTCTGCCGTGTTGGGGACTGAAATACGACTCTTGTTTAGATTGCCAGAAAACTTGGTAATACTTCTGGCTTTGATGATCATCTGACATCTCATCTAGTTAAACCGGCAGGTCAAATTGTTACCTTATCGAGTGAAAACAAACGTTTGTAACTTTGCCAATCGCTCTACTTCCAGTTAACCATCGCATCAAAACATGACTCTAAATACCAGTTTTATTTAACTGACACATTTTTCTTTCTACAATGATAATAACCACTTCAAAGGGTTACTAGCATGGCTGCAGGGTCTTACAGCTCTTTTTTTTCTTAATGAGAATGTTGATGAAAGTAATAGCAAAATATCCAGGAGCAATTGCAATTTCAGTGACCACAGGCGTTGGCACAAACAGCCTGGTGTAAAGTGGATAAGAAGATGAATACATTATTAGTAAGAGGAAATCACAATCAGCAGGTTGGATTGGGGGCAAATTACAGTAATGAGCTAACACATGTGCTGATATCATTCCCTTTAAAAACAGCAACAGGTGCAGAGAGACCGCTAAGACAAAGTGTGGTAATTCAGAAATTCAAATTCACATCACCCCAAATATTCATATACCTTATCCCAAATATCCTGCTAATGGTGACATGACCTGACAGACAATGTATAATACTAAGAGCCACATGTAGAATAGGTGTAAAGAAAATTCCAAGTGCCCAAACTGGACCGCTGCTCCAGTGATTCCAGAATGGCAGAAGCTAATACTGTAGGGACTTAGCTTTGAAACCGGAGGGTCACAAAATCAAGTACAGTGTGGTCTGAGCAGGTTAAACGTACATTTGCTCAGGATGAATATTTAAGAAAACGGTGGCAATGATCAAAAATAGCTCTTAATCTTCATTGAAAGCTGAAATCTGACTTTACTGGAGCATTTTTTTGTTCCTAAACAGAATTTAAAATTAGCCATAGCAGTGCCGGATCAGAATATCTTCAACATTGATTTTGCATTGTTAATTTGGTCCTTCTGAACAATGGGCGTACATTTATTGGGATAACCGGCTGCCGGACAAATAGGCTTTCGGTCCATTGGGATATTTTTAGGAATAATTGGTTTTCAAAACAATGGGCACAATTACACATGAAATAATGACACTGTGATAGTGTGAGTAATATATGACAATGTTGCAACAGTGGTAAAGTGATTGGGCTGCTTGTGTTTGTTTGAGAGACTAATAGAGATAAATGTAATAAGAATGCATTGTAACACATCAATTTCTTACACCTAAAAACTACTGAGTATCGCAGTAGTCTCCTGATGGCTGTACTTCATTCGCATCATCTTCAGTCCCAGATATTGTACATGCAGGGTGGAATACATGGGTGCATATGAGTCATGCATTAGAATCAAACACCGGCCATGGTAATGCATACAGTATCCATCTTCTCCACAGTTATCTATCAAATCTGCCGTAACATCTCCTATAATATAGCGAGATCTGTAAGTAGGCAATATGAACAGCTCTGGATTGGCCTTTCTCAGTCTGAAAGGGTTTGTTCATGTGGAGCTGAGAGTGGCCAGAATCAATAAGAGAGAAAAATAGGAAAATGACATGGCTCTCTCCAGATGAAAGATCTAATCTCCAATATCCATTTACAGCTCAGAGCCTTGCACTAATGCAGCAACACTGCATCCCAGTTAGAGCAAAAACACAGATCTCAGGGGCAGATCACTGTCCACATTCATCTCCACACCCTCTCCTCCACAATGTTCTGAGGACGTGTACTTAAAGCAATTTTTTGCTGTTGTCGCCTTTATATATTTTATTTTATAAGCTCTTCATTCCGTCCTCGTAATGAGGGGATGGAATGTGACTCGTGAGTGTGGATTTGCATTTGACATAAAGTCGCGTCCTGTTTCTGATGTCGCTTTCACTTAGACGTGATGACATTTTAATACCCTCAATATAGTAGTGGAACTTAAAGTATTTCATTTTCATTGGCGTCCCATTACATTTGTGCTGCTCTTCTTTATCACAGCTGAATATTTAAGTTGAATGTGGGTGTGTTGCGAGCTCACATTAACAAACACTGACATGCATGTATTAAAAGCATTCAAGACTCTCGGCCGAGACTTTTGCCTGCCGTTTGGTTCCTTTCTTTCCCTCTCCTCCTCCCTCTCTTCCTTCCTCATCCTTCCCTTCTGAAGGAGAGGCGCCTTTGTAGTTTCTGTCTCCTCTTATCAGTCCTGGCATGAAGCACTTGCCTCTGCCACTGTCCTCATGTTCTCTGCAAGCTCCCACTTTTGTGTTGCCTAATGAACTCGGACCAAAATTAGACATACTCTTCAACTTTTAAACTGAAGGAGCCCCTTCAATGGTTCCTTTGTGAAGTGCTGCCACCGCTGTGAAGGGAGGGGTGTGTGACTGAATGTGTGTGTGTGTGTGTGTGTGTGTGTGTGTGTGTGTGTGTGTGTGTGTGTGTGTATGTGTGTGTGTGTGTGTGTGTGTGTGTGTGTGTGTGTGTGTGTGTGTGTGTCAAAAACTAGTGGAATGCTGGACTGTTTTGTGGTAGACATGAGGAATTTGGGCTTGAGCTTCAGTCACCCCTCAGGCGACTGGAGTGTGTTGTGATCTCCCTCTCTCTTCTCTATCCACACAAACATTCAAGCTTGTGATTTTTGAAGAGCTTTTCATGTATTCATCAATTCCTTTATTTCAATGGTCATTAGTACTTAAATCAAATTTACACATTTTTTTCTCACCATTCTTGCATTTTCAGTGGCTCATGAGACTTTTAACCAAGTTAGCAGCGTAGCTCTAGAGATAGCATTGTTACTCGGCCAGTCAGTCCGCCACTGATCAAGACAATGGATTGAAGAAGCATTTTGTACAGAATATGCAGGTTATTTAATGTTATTGCCTATAACTGCCTTAGTTTCCAAAGCGTGTAAATATCATCAGGATGGTTTATTTGTTTAGTAGTATTTGTAGTTTATGTTGCATTTTTCAGATCTGTTTTTTTTAATTGATAAATGGTGTATTGTAGCTTACGTGCGCTGTCACAGTGGAGAGTTGAGCAGGATGGACAGAAATGCTAAATACAACACCTTAATGAAAAATGCCTTTATTCATGGCTCGTTCAATAAGGCACAGCAAGGCAAAGTAAAGCAATGCTAAACAGGAAGTCAGGTGTAGAAAAACTATTCACAATAAAATAGAAAACAGATCAACTCAAAACTAGAATCATGAAATATAATCTTGCAGAGCTTGAAATGGCTGCTGACTATTACAGCTTGTTCCAACTACATTTAACATGCTTATTTTATACATAGTACAACAAACTCATTATCATTATTACACTAAAATTCCAACATACTTTTATACAAACACAACATAATTCACTATGTACTATACAATGTCCCTTCCAAATCAAACTGGGACTTTATGATGTCAGTGCAACTTCATAAAGAAAATGTCATTGTTCACATGCAATACTTCTACTTTCTCGAATAATTTAATACGTTTCGTCACCACCCCACATTTTTTAATATTTTGCTGTGTACTGCTCATCCATTTATTTTGTGCAACAACTACAGTTCTCAGAAAATGACTATACTTGTGTACTGCATACTTTTAGGATAAAGTATACTAAATGTTATCCTTTTTTGGACATAGCAACTCAAAATGGAGCATTACAATGTATCTGCTTGACAACAAACAACACTCCCATATTGTTTAATTTATTCATCCTTAATTTTATTATTTATTTATCATAGAATTTGCTTTTATACTCAATAACTCCCATCCTATCGCATATAATTGCTCTCCCCCTCCCCAGCAGTGACGCCTCACCCCTCTGTGTGGGCAGGATGGATAAGAATAAGGGAGGAGGAGGAGGAGAGTCGTAGGGAGGGAGAGGAGCAGGATTATAAATCAAGGTAAACGGTGGCTGTTTAACCCCTGCTATGATGTCAACAGAGCAGCGACATGCTGGCTTCCTCTGCTCTCCTCTTTCAAAGCCCCACTGTACACTGCACTAGCTATCATGCATGGCACCTTTGTGTAGCTGCTCATGCACACACACACACACACACACACACACACACACACACACACACACACACACACACACACACACACACACACACACACACACACACACACACACACACACACACACACACACACACATACACATACACATACACACCCACACACACACACACACACACACACACACACACACACACACACACACACACACACACACACACACACACACACACACACACACAAACTGATCCCTACATACTACTCCCTATGCACTTGACATGTGGCTATTAAGGCAGGCTGGGAGCACATTGGGGATAAGAGGAGGGGGAGTGCCGACAACTTCCAGCTGCAGTGAGAGTGGTACACACACACACACACACACACACACACACACACACACACACACACACACACACACACACACACACACACACAAACCCTCACTATGGGGGGTTAGAAGAGTAATCGAAATACAGCACATACATTGTGTACATTCAATACACATATTCATGCTATTGAATCATTAAAATAAATCATCTGACACATGTACGCACACGTGTATGAGGTATATTTCAGATATCAGTGTTTTATAAATGTATTTAAATTGTTTAATTATTATCAAAGTCATTTAATTTATCACATTTGATTGATTTTAATTACTTTGTGAACAAATGTTTCAAACTTGGCAATAAAGCGGAAAAGTCCTAAAAACATATATCAAAATCAGGTTGTGCAAACCTCATAATAGCACTAGAAACGATGTACTCGTTTTATTAAAAGTTCTTGAATATTACCTGAATTAGGATTGTAACAGAGCAACAGATACATACGTTATATTCTACAGAAGCTTTTTACCAACTAGGAATATATTCGGATATAGCCCATTTATAATTAACATTTATAACAGATGCAGCTTGTGCTCTTTAATGATAGTAACAGTTTATAAAGATCTACCTTGCTTTACTGTAAGAGAGCAGAAAGGAGTACTAAAACCCAAAATAACTTAGCATGTTAACACTTCCGTTCCCTCCAAGTCATCGTTTTTTTGAACGTCTTTGTAGTGAGAAGTCTGAAATAAAGGTTTGTGGTTTTTTTCAACCTAACATACGTCAGTAATTACCCCGCTCATATATGTCTGGAGCTTGAATGGTTCATGAAAAGGGCGGTTTCTTACAATTGACATAAAAAGACTACAAAACGCCATCATGCCGCCATGAGACCGCCTTTAGCTTAGCGGTGGTGATGCGCCGCCATGCAACCGTGATGTAGCTTGTTTATATCCTAGCGTTAAAAAACCACAACGTGGCGTTAATATGTGGAGATAATCCTGCTTAACAAAACATGATTAGTATTATAAATATGTGATTGCCACAGATCTTAGCAATATACCAACATCCAATGGGAAAATCCCATTGCTTTTTGTCGAGGGACACCTTTGCGATGCTAACTTCTGGGTCTGCCAACAAAAATACATCATCACTTCACCATTCTATTGTCGAGTTCAATGGTCCGTTGATGGGGTGGCATTTTTCATGCAAACTATTATGTTAAGGCTTTCTCGCAAAGCTTTATCTGTTGAACTGTTTCCTCTTATGAATCAATTAGACATGCTGGATAAAAGTCTGAAGCTTTTACGTGTCTTAAAAAAGTGACTTAATTAAAGAGACATCTAAACATCATCAAGCCGAACACTATCCGCCTTTAGCTGAGCGGTGGTGACGTGAAGTAGTTCATTTATAACCTCTCTCTCTCGTTCTCATTTACAATTTCAACATATGGATAAGCATTGGTAAAATTACCGTCACCACTGACATCCATTAGCCTCCAGACAAACAAATATTAACAGCTGTTGATTAGAAATATGAGGGGAACATTCACTCCATCATTAAGAACACTAAGATCATGTGCCTTAGAATCCATTTGAAGAGGTTTATGCATTTAGAGTCTGTGTGCATAACATTACTAAACATGAGCTTTCTTATTGATTATGTCCAATATGTTTTTGTGTCATTAAGCAAGCGTCAGATGGGTTAATGATGTTTATTTAGCAGGAAGGCTTACATGTTAAGGCAATGTGGGTTGGAAGAGGCTGTTAACCAGTGCTGAAACATAGAAAAACATAGTGGACGGTTACTACAGTTACTTAAGTACTGTCCTTAAATATAAATATCATGCAGGCCTACTTGTACTTGACTTGTATTTCATTAAAGGTAGTAACTCCGAAGTGTATCAATAAACTGTAGTGAAATTGCTTTTAGTTAAAGTAACCTAAGTATTTGTATCAAATGTAATTTAGGATCAAAAGCCTTATTCACAAAGGCCGTCAGAATAATGTGACATATAATTCTTGCTATTGATATTTTCATGAATTGAATGTTGAATCTGGCACAATACTACAGTATAGACTGCCACTTAGCCTCTGAATTTCAATATGGGTTTAACATTATAGTACATGATAATCGTTGTGGAGTAAAAACTATATGCCTCCCAATTGTAGTGAACACAAATATTGAACAACAGGAAGTAAAAGTCTCTGAAATCACACTTACAGTACTTGAATACATGTGCTTGCTAACTGTCCACCTCTACATATGCTGTACTTAGCATTGTGGTTGTTTAGGTTAAAAGGTGATGGTAACATATTTTAGCAGCTGTGTTGTTTCTGCTTAGGGTTAGGGTTAGGGTTAGATAACTCTGTGTCCAACCACCAAATGCAAAAGTCCAACATTTGTATCATCCTGTGCATGACCTAAACACTGTAAGTGCCCACTTGAAATCACACTGGCATGCCTGCCAATCACATGATAGCAAAGAGCAGTGAGTGATGTTGGAAAGGTGTGGATGTCATGACTGAGTGATGTCAGCCATCCCTTTAACCTTTTTTGTCTAGTGAAAGTACCAACCCAATGGCTTTTCCCTGCATGAGGTCTCCACCACTCCACTTAGACAGAAAGACAAGGAAGGCAGGAAGGGAGGAGGGGAGGAGGCAAGGGAGAGAGGAGGCCCATTGAGACTTGATTAGCGTGTTGCTGTGTGTATGTGTCCTAGTGGAAGACTGATGTGTACTTGAGATGGTATGTGCTTTGCCCTCAGGTCAATGACATTTAAAACACCGGAGAGTGAAAAAAAGGAAGAAGCAGGGTGTGTGTGTGTGTGTGTGTGTGTGTGTGTGTGTGTGTGTGTGTGTGTGTGTGTGTGTGTGTGTGTGAGAGAGTGTATTCCCATAGACCTATTTAGGCTGGAGGCCACTTTTCTGTAACAGTATGATAAGGTTGTGTATGGTAATTAGAATCACGTTACAATAACCTTAATGGACAACTAAAGAGCAAATAAATGAAGCTGCATGTGATTAATCTGACTAACAAGTATGTTCCGAGGAGTACAGTTACTACTGGCAGCCATGTGTTTGAAATTTTTGTAAAAAAATGTACTTAAGGAAGCAATTATTGATTATATTACTTGTTCCTTGTGCATTTTCTGAAACACATTTCTAGAAGATGTTTAGCAAAGAGGCAACTTCCCATCTTTAAATTGAAGCTAATGCAGGAGGTCCTTAAACACAGCTTTTCTCCAATATACACCTGCGGGTTTGATTCAATTCCTCAATTAATCCTCAATCTTTAGTTTCTAGTATTTTTCAATACATTATTTAGTGTAGATCTCATACATTTAGCCACATTAATACTAAAATAGAGAATAAAACGGGGTCTACTGTGAGGTGTGATTGAAAGGTTGCTACTACACTGTGTTGTTTTAATGTCAAAACATTCACTATGTGTGTTTTGTTCATGAACGTTAACATCTTTTTGGGCTTTTTATACAAATAATTACAATACAATTAAAAATCATTATTCTAAAAATCATTATCTATGCATACAATATCTGATTACTTGATTAATGTGTGTTTTGTGTTCAATGTTTAAATGTTTTTAATTAATATTTGACTGTTTTTCATTCTTCTTATTGTTAGGTTAGTTTGAATAGCTACATATGCCAAGGACGTTTGATTACCTTCGCTGCATGAACATCTTAGCAAGTTATTTACTGTGGTATTAGTCTTTGTGATATCACTGCAATGTTTTCCTGAGTAAATAACACGATTTAAGAGTTTTGTTGGCTCAAGATTTATTTTCTCCATAATTAATATTAATTCTGCCATGCTTTTGATATTGGCACTTACCGTAAGAAAGATTTGGCATTAGTGGAGTAGCATTATGAACAAACAGAGACTTATTGTCGCTCCTGCATCTTTTTTTTTTAATATTCAATGGCGGAAAAATAAAAAGGGGAGCCTGCACTGGGGCGTCTTCATGTAGAATGTTTTTTAAGCATGTATGGCAGCCCTCTAGACCAATGCATTGCAGTGGGACATTTTTCACATTTCTAGGAAGGGCATACTTGAGGGCACTGCATAGTGTTTTCTCCACTGGAAGGCCAGGCCATAGAGGGCTGTATTGTATTTTCTCCACTGGAAGGGCAACCATTATTCACTGCAACAAGTTTTATTTTTGGAAGAGTGCTTTGCAGGTTTTCTCCACTGCAAGGGCACACTGAGGGGGCACTGCCTCATGCCTTCTCCACTGGAAAGCCATGACAAAAAGTGCTGTATTGCATTTTCTCCTCTGGAAGGGCTCCTATTAATGCATCACATTGTCTCTTTTGGAAAGGCATCCAATAGGGAATTGCATTTAGTTTTCTCCATGTTAACCTTTATATGGTTTCTGCATCCTGTGGAATACATTTATTCGACAGGCTGTGTCCATGTGTTAAATTGGTCTAATTACAGTGTAATTACGGTGTAATATGGGAGTAATATTGGTGTTGTTTATGTGTAATATGGGTTTATTTAAGGTGTAAGATGGATGTAATAGTTGTAATAACAGTGTAACATGGGAATAATAACAGTGTTGTTATGGTATAATAGTGTGGGTGTAATAACTGTGTAATAATGCTGTAATAACAGTGTAATACCAGTGTAATACAGGTGTAATATGGGAGTAATAACAGTGTTATTACAGTATAATAATGGTGCAATCATGATGTCACACGCTTGTAATAACAGTGTAATACGGTTTGTAATGTAGAAAATAGAAATCAATTAATTTTCCAAAATATTGAATACCTATTTAAGGGTTAAGCCGGACCCATTGGTACACTGCATCCTTATTTTCTCTACTTTAAGGACTGTATCACATTTTGCACAGGACACCTTTTATCCTGCACATCAACTTTGCCTTTGTTTTGGATAGAGACTTTTTTTTTAAATTATCATAGTATATTATTATAAGCAAATCAAGACAGTATTTGCATTAAGTGGCTCACTTTCTAGATGTTGCTAAACTTTTCTATAATACTTTAATTTCCAGTATTTATTTGCTTGTCTTTCACTCTTAATCCTTCATTCTGTCTCTCTACAAAAGGATACTACTAGCACCGCTGCCAGGGGCGTGGAATACACACAAACACACAGACACATAGATACAGTATGGACAACATACACAGGCCACTGCAACACACATTCCCTGGCTGGGCTTGATGAATGGGCCTAGTTTAAATTATTTTGTGCAGATCTCATTTAGGCCCTTGAAGAAGAGATCCAGCCTGTTTATTCATTTCACATTTGCACCCGGGCTTCAATATCTCTGTCTATGCCTGCAAAGGATTTACCCTCCTCCCATCCAAGATGAAAAAAAAGCCTGTAAAGAAAAGACAGAAAGAGACAGAGAGACAGGGAGGGAGAGAGAAAAAAGCAATTTACACAATGTACATAAAATGATGCGCTCAGAGTTTGATAACCTGCATAAATTATAGAGTATAATTAAATATTATACCCCGTGAATCACCAAGGAGAGAGGATGGTGGGAGCACAGACAAGAGGATAAAAGCAGGGAGTGGGGAGAGAAAGAGATCGAGAGGGGAAAAAAACAAAAGATGGGGAAGAGGAGAGAGCACTGGTGCTGGGCTTGGATCTCATAATTGTTTTTATTGATTATTTCTTAAGGTGAAATGGTTTTAAGATAGCTAAGAAACAGGGAGTCAGGTTAGGGAACGGCAGAAACCAGGGCAAAGGAATTTCTATGACAGAAATGTCCTTTTAAAAAAAAAAATCAAGACGGCTTTTTGGCATTGTCAGATTGCCTCAGTGGTGGCCCATATAAATTAAATGGAATATTAAAAATTAAAATTGTTCGGCAAAGGGTAGGCGTGGAGGCCGTTTCTGGTGAGCGCACAATTGACCCAAAAATATATTCAAATTAGCATAGCTAAACAGTGTCTGCTCACTGGGGAAGGGGGGGGGGGGGGGGGGGGGGGGGGGGGGGGGGGGGGGGGGGGGTTGTTGGTACGTTTCTGTGTCTATGTGTGTGTGTCTATGTGTGCTGAGAACATGGATAATATTTGTTCACTCTCTTGTTCTTCTTTGACCCCACAAGAGAAAAAAAGAGAGATAAGATGAAGAACAAAGTGAGATCAAAAGAGAATACACACAGTATATCAGCTAGCATTATTCCGTCATACCACTCAAGGTTGAGAGCTGTAACATATGACAATATATAATCTTGAATAATGATAATGTCTTTTTGATTGACCTAAAATCTAACAAAAGGTTTATGATGATTAACAAGGCCAAGACACTACAGCTATGCTAGCTCCTTTGCAAGGCTGCACAGTGGTGCTTTGAGCTTAATGCATGCAAACTTGGTCACAATGACAATGCTAACATGCTAATTTTTAACAGGTTTGGAAAAATACGAATTTTGGCATAGATTAAAGGCTAACATGAATGTGCGTACCAAATGTAATTGCAATCCATCCAATACCTAGAAATGTCACTGAATAACAAAATTAAAAGGGCCAGGGGTCACTTTCCCCAATTTTCCATCCGTGGAGCAATGTCGCTAGCATAGCTCAAACTTGTAAGGCTTTTGTATGTCAGGTCCATTTCTCTACAATACTTTTATCAATTATTTTGGGTAAACAGTTACACCAAAGTCTAAAGTATTTTATTCCAAACCTATACCAATACTTTTATTGCATGTTAAAAGATCCCAGCAATTATCTGAGGAATGGAATGAATGCCAAAACTTAAATGTATTGGTCCGGACCTAGGTTGTCTATACTAGAAGAAATATCTGATCCTAGTATTCACAACAAGGATCAGATATTGCTTGGCAGTGGCATATTGGTAATATATGGTACAGTATAAGAATAAAGCAAAATAGATGAAAGCCCTTAAAGCTGGTTATTTAGCAGTAAGAGTCACCAGCTGAACACACAAGCAAAAAGAGCACTACCTTCAGAAACACATTCTTCATTAAATGACAGCGAATATGAGCAATGATAAAGGAAATAAGGACATTTTACAGCAATAAAACTACAGTACGGGCTTCCAATAAGTTAATAACAGACACATTCCCCAAGCACAGGTTGAAGAAGTGCTCTGATCATTTAGTAACAACAATAAAAACAACAATACCAGTAGTCAATTTTCTACTTTTCTCTAATGTTATTATTGTGAAATATGGAATAATATGACCTCTTTGAGCCTCGAGCAATTATTTCAATAAGGCCACCTGAGAAGATTATAATGGGAAATGTCTCACAAATCATAGCAGTTGGGTTGTCTTCCCCCAATTTCCCCCAACGGCGATACAAACTCTTACACATGCATCAAAGAAGCCCCAGTTCAAAGTGTACCATTCTTAAATGAAGGTGATGGTTGACAACAAACAGAGAGATGACAGCACCCGTATGCGCTTTGCAAGCTACAGTCTTTAGCTTTCAAGTAAAAACACAGCATCTAACGACCACTCCATCTTTGTCTCTCCCCCTCTATCGCCCATTGTTTATTCAAATTTTACAGATGGGGTACTTTTTCCAGTTCAGCACCTTCACCAGTTTTGTGAGAGAACGGCATTATGCCTGTGTTATTATGCAATTCATCACCAATAATAGATTTGTTTACGGAGGCCCCCGTCTCTCGCCCGCTCTCAGCGCTGCATTTTCAAAATAATAATAATAATACATAGTGTATAATGACGGTAATGGTACGAAGGCTTTGATAATAGATGTGCTGGGAGGGATAAGGGAGCCCTGATCAGCCTGGGTCTCAGCTCAATTGTCTTCAAAGCACTGTTTAATGTAGAATAGGCATCCTGGGAGATTGTCTCGAAACCAAGAAAAAGGTGGGTGTACGGATAAGAGAAATGAACGCACCGATGGGAGTATGCACACACACACACGCAACTCACATGCAAGCACACACACGAGCCAGACATACACTACATACTCAAATAAGCTCTCACACAACCACCCACTGGTGCGTCTCTCCTCTGAGGGCTCTCTGGTGTAAATGTGTTAAAACTCTCCCCTGGTCTTTGGCTTCTGCTGAATAAATCTGTGTTTTAGTCTTCACTTTAGCACTTTAAACTCTGGGTATTTCCAGCATGTTTTCTCTCCGCCTCCCCCTGGGCTCTGACTGAGATCTCAAGCTGCCGACGGATATAGCAGCACTAGGTTTGCGAGCGCGCCGTACGTGGTGCACGTAGGTGAGAATGTTGTATTTCTTTGTCATAAAAAAAGTACACTTCAACCACTTATCAGCATGTTCAAGTGATAATATGCAGGTGATAAATAAAGGTAAGAACATATTTTTAAACTAAGGGTGGGAAAAGGTGTAAAGCACAAATTACAGGCTCCAGGGAAAATATCACTTCATGTAACTTAAACAATTGGGAATCTTTAACTGTAGTGGCATTGGCCTGTTCAGTTACATCCAGTAGTTCACACTGGAATTATAATGATTTTGTTGTACTGTAGATTTAAATGTTTTACACTATTGCTATTTAACTCTTCTGTTTTGACAGGTATTTATTTATTCGCCCAGTTCCTGCATGCTGCTTTGACGTGCATTCATGTGAAAATATAATAAAGCAACAACAGATATTTGGACAACTATTATGCTTTATCAATATAAAAAAACAGCAATTAATATGCTCTTCCTAAAGCCAACGGACTCCATTGACAGAAACAATCATTTTAACCTTAGTGATCATCGTTAAAACCACTGAATTAAAAATCTACAGAAACAAAATGTAACTTGGCAAAAAAGTAATGTTTAACTGCTTTTGACTGTATATTATGCTGCCAGGCACGTTGAATGTGACACGTCTGTGTCTACATTTGTTTTTGGAGTGCACAAATGTGTCCCAATGCACGAGTACCCGGAAAGGCATCATAACGCTCAAAAAGTCGAGTGTGAAACGTTGGAGTCTTCTGGCTATGTAATGGGACTTCCATGACCCTGACCAAATAAACAAATCTTTTTGGGAGCAACAACTCGGTGTGCTGGCAACTAAAGGCCCGGACACACCAAGCCGATTTTGGCCGTCGATGAGCGTCAGACCGACGATGAGCGTCGACACGTCCTACTCAGATTGGTGTGTCCCGCACCATCGTCTCTTTTCAGCCGTGCCGACACCTTTTCGGCCGAAAACCCACCAATTCAACATGTCGAATCGGTGGGCAGTCGGCCAAAGGCTGTCGGCAAAAGAAATCACTCTGATTGGCTGTTCAGCTAGCGAATCAGTGCATGAGAAGCGAAACGGAAGTGAGGGACCCAAACAAACTAATAAGAAGGCAAATCTGAGATTTCATTTAACTCCAGCTCTCGACACAGGTTCGGGAAAGCCCCATGAGCTTCTCGTTGTAGAGTGAAAATGGAACGCACACGCTATTTGTTGTTTGTTTATAACTGTCTTCCAGTTGTTGCCTCTTTTGAATGACGAATACACACTACCGCCGCCTGCTGGTAAGGAGAGTTATTGCCGCTCACGCATGTGCAGTTCGTAGGTGCTTCTTGGCCGTCGGCTGAAGTCTTTGCGGTGTGTTCCAGTGCGACACATGGCCAAGACGCAGAGACGCGAGGCGACACAACAGTCGGGGGTCCGTCTGTGTCAGCTTGGTGTGTCCGGGCCTTTACACTGAAAAAACGGAAATGTTGAAATGAATTGAATGTTAACACAATTGTTCTAGGATAGTTGGAAGCAATCATATTAAGTTGAACCTAATATGTTGTATAGTATTACTTTCAACTAACATAACAAAATGATGTGTAATTTCTTGACATAATATATTTAAAAGGCAACGTTTCAGTTTTCTCAGTGTATTCTTCTTTTCTGTATGATTTGCAATAATCTGACAGACACTACAGTCACATAAAATCCTGCACACAAGAGCTGTACACCTAAATTAATCAATATCATTGATATTCAACCCTTTAAGATGGCTGCATATATTGTGAGGCAGTCTTACAGTAGTGATTTAGCTCCTTGTTAAAATGACTTCACATATACAGTACTGTCTGGCTCAGTCATATTGTGTCCACATTAAATATCAGTCAGAAATGAGACCAACTGATGTCCAAAGTTGCTTTGTGTCTGCTGAATATTTATTTTTTAATTGGTCATCATCAATCAGTACATTAGCATATATTGTATTACATGTTGGCTTTGGTTAGTATTGGGGTCAGTATGTTGTTTCTGTTAACACTGACAATATCTAGAATTGATTAATATTTGTTAAGATTGTACTTACTTCTATAATTCTATAAATATATACAATCAATTGTTTGAACAGTTTCAAATGTTTTTATGAGATTGATATCTTCCATCTATCCTGAGGCACAGAGGGCCATTCTTCATTGTTCATCTTTCAACACCATTGTGTTGTGCAAGACACTTCACCTCAAATTGCTCCTGTGGGGATTGTCCACAGTACTGAATGTATGCAAGTCGCTTTGGATAAAAGCGTCTAACAAATGACATGTAATGTAATGTAATGTAATCCTGAACTTCCTGACTGGCAGACCCCAGGCAGTGCGGGTGGGAAACATCACATCCTCCACCCTGATCCTCAACACCGGAGCCCCTCAAGGCTGCGTGCTCAGCCCTCTCCTTTACTCCCTGTTCACACACGACTGCGTGGCCACACACTGCTCCAACACCATTGTGAAGTTTGCTGACGACACAACCGTCATCGGCCAGATCACCAACGGCGACGAGACGGAGTACAGAGAGGAGGTCGAAAACCTGACATCTTGGTGCCAGGATAACAACCTCCATCTCAACGTCAGCAAAACCAAGGAGCTGATTGTGGATTACAGGAAGCAGCAGGGAGAGGGACACGCCCCCATCGCCATCAATGGGTGGAGAGAGTCAGCAGCTTCAGGTTCCTCGGTGTCCACATCACTGAGGACCTGACATGGACACATCACACTAACACCATCACCAAAACAGCTTGACAGCGGCTCTTCTTCCTCCACAGGCTGAGGAGGTTCAACATGGACTCCAGGATACTCTGCAAGGTTCTACAGGTGCACCATAGAGAGTATTCTGACCTTCTACAGGTGCACCATAGAGAGTATCCTGACCTTCTACAGGTGCACCATAGAGAGCATCCTGACCTTCTACAGGTGCACTATAGAGAGCATCCTGACCCTCTACAGGTGCACCATAGAGAGGATCCTGACCTTCTACAGGTGCACCATAGAGAGGATCCTGACCTTCTACAGGTGCACCATATAGAGGATCCTGACCCTCTACAGGTGCACCATAGAGAGGATTCTGACCTTCTACAGGTGCACCATAGAGAGTATCCTGACCTTCTACAGGTGCACCATAGAGAGCATCCTGACCTTCTACAGGTGCACTATAGAGAGCATCCTGACCCTCTACAGGTGCACCATAGAGAGGATCCTGACCTTCTACAGGTGCACCATAGAGAGCATCCTGACCTTCTACAGGTGCACGATAGAGAGCATCCTGACCCTCTACAGGTGCACCATAGAGAGGATCCTGACCTTCTACAGGTGCACCATAGAGAGGATCCTGACCCTCTACAGGTGCACCATAGAGAGGATCCTGACCTTCTACAGGTGCACCATAGAGAGCATCATGACCTTCTACAGGTGCACCATAGAGAGGATCCTGACCTTCTACACGTGCACCATAGAGAGTATCCTGACCTTCTACAGGTGCACCATAGAGAGCATCCTGACCTTCTACAGGTGCACCATAGAGAGCATCCTGACCTTCTACAGGTGCACCATAGAGAGGATCCTGACCTTCTACAGGTGCACCATAGAGAGCATCCTGACCTTCTATAGGTGCACCATGGAGAGCATCCTGACCTTCTACAGGTGCACCATAGAGAGGATCCTGACCTTCTACAGGTGCACCATAGAGAGCATCCTGACCTTCTACAGGTGCACCATAGAGAGCATCCTGACCTTCTACAGGTGCACCATGGAGAGCATCCTGACCTTCTACAGGTGCACCATAGAGAGGATCCTGACCTTCTACAGGTGCACCATAGAGGGGATCCTGACCTTCTACAGGTGCACCATAGAGAGCATCCTGACCTTCTACAGGTGCACCATAGAGAGCATCCTGACCTTCTACAGGTGCACCATAGAGGGGATCCTGACCTTCTACAGGTGCACCATAGAGAGCATCCTGACCTTCTACAGGTGCACCATAGAGAGCATCCTGACCTTCTACAGGTGCACCATAGAGGGGATCCTGACCTTCTACAGGTGCACCATAGAGATCATCCTGACCTTCTACAGGTGCACCATAGAGAGGATCCTGACCTTCTACAGGTGCACCATAGAGAGCATCCTGACCTTCTACAGGTGCACCATAGAGAGCATCCTGACCTTCTACAGGTGCACCATAGAGAGCATCCTGACCTTCTACAGGTGCACCATAGAGAGCATCCTGACCTTCTACAGGTGCACCATAGAGAGGATCCTGACTGGCTGCATCACGGCCTGGTACGGCAGCTGCACCGCCCTCAATCGTAAGACTCTACAGAGGGTGGTGAAAACTGCACAGCACATCACCAGGACGGAGCTGCCATCCATGGAGGACCTCTACTCCCAGCGGCTCAGGAAGAAAGCCCTCAGGATTATAAAAGACCCCCATCACCCCAGCCAAAAACTGTTCTGTCTGCTGCCGTCTGGCAGGCGGTACCGCAGCATGAGGTAAAAAACCACCAAACTCAGAGACAGTTTCATCCCACAGGCCTCAAGACTTTGTGTATATTTTATGAAAATAAACCCTTGAATCTTGAAGCTTGAATTTATAAATATATATACAGTATATGGCATTTTTATTTTCAATTGATATAGATATGCCCAACAAATGTCCATGAGCGTACTTAGGCCCAGATTGTCAATGCAATACATTTTATTATTGTAATCACCAATTTTCAAGATGTTTTGGTGTAAAATGAAGCGACACTTACATAACACGGCAATATTGCCAATTTATGTTTTTAATCAGTTGGCAATTTCTATAGCAATAGTTCTATTCTCAGCCTCTCCACTTTTATGGAGTTAACTTATTGTGAGAGTGTTAAAAGAGGTGTAAAGTACATTTACTTAATATATAATCAAATACAAATAAGGTTATTGTGCATTCTACCTTATACTGACATTCACCTACATTTCATACTTTGAGTCCCCCTTATTTAAAAAAAACAACTATCATGATCAATTAGTATAAGAATAAGATAATAAATCGGTCAGTTCCTAACACCAAAAATAACCTGTGAAGGACATTCTCAAACATTCTTGTTCTACACAATGACATACAGTATTTTATGAGTCCCTTATCTCTAGCTAGCATCCGCACATGTGCATATTACACACACAGTTTACCTTTACTAGGAATATACGTTAATATACTTATCTTCTGAATTGTGGAGTCGTACACAATCACACCCTCACACTTGCAAAATTAAAAGAATAAACATCATGCATACAGAGGTTGGACGGAGGAGCAGAGCAATGTAGGACAGGTACGGCCCATATGACATGTTAAATCACTGACACACACACACAGACACACACACTCCATATGTCGCCAGGTGTGGCTGTCACCCTCCTGTGCCCTGTGCACCACTATAATCAATTTAACAGGATAGTTTCATCATCAAATATCCAAATGATGATTGCTTACTTTACCTAATCTCCTAATGCCAGTGACCTCTAAACGCGTGGAGGGTAATCATGTTTTCCTGCTTGTTGCTGTACTCACGCATGTGTGTGCTTCAAACCGCCTGGATGGGTACGGGGTGTCGGCTTTATTTTTGTAAAACACTGGGGAATGCTGAAGCACCGCAGAATGCCTCTTGTAATCACATTTCTTTATGTGTGTTAGTGTGTGTGTGCTCTTTTTTTCTGCTGTTTGTGATTGGCGTTGAATGCAAAGTGACTGTCAGTGATCCTCATGAATGCCGAAGTAGCTCATTGACTGTGAACTGGGTCTTGTTAGCAGTTGGGTAAGCAGGAATAGAAATATAAGCACTTAGACTATTTATTCATGCCGACTGCCTTCCCCTGGCTTTTTGAAGGTAAAGAGGAGTGTTTTGTGTGCGTGTGTGTGTGTGTGTGTTTATGTGTCTGTCTCTTTGCAAGCGTATAATAGAGAGCGGAAGAGAAAGAGAAAAATAGAGATTGACTATGATGATAGTGTGATGGTAGTGGCAGTGCAAAGTTTTTGCCATTTAATCAGTGCTTTCTTGCCTTGGAAACACATTTTTGCAGGTGAAGACAGTCAGCAATTCTCCTTTTTCATTGAGGTTTCACACGATTTTTCACTTTTTTTATGCAGATGTGCAAATAACGGACTAGATAGCAAAAACGATACATTGGACAAAACATGTACAAAATTAATGCTGTAGGCTTTCCTTGTTTTGATTTAACTGTACACAAGTCCACTTATAATCTATTGAAATGTTATACTGGTTCCTGCAATGCATTGACACGTTGCCTAGATGCTAATCTTAAACTTAGACAGATTTCACTTCTGAAGCTAACACTTGGTAATGTTTGGCGTTTGGAAGCCAATGTAATGCAAAGGTTTGGCTTATGAAAGCTAATGTACCTATCGTACAGTGGATAAGCTCTCATATTATAACAATTGTGCATTTTATGAGAAAAGCATGACATTTCTAACATAGTTAGTGCATACCATAAGGTTTATTTTCAGATGTGGAGGGAAGTCAGATTTGACCTGTGAGGACCGTGAGAGGTCAAATCCAAGATGGCCGCCAGTCTCTCGGGTCAAATGTTCAAACACGCTTAATTTTGGAACCAAACATTGTAGAAAAACATTTAAGGTGTCATATCCAACTAAATTAGGGATGCCCAATCATTTGGTGATACTTTTGAGATCGCCAGAATTCAAGAAAATGCATTTAGGTGAAGATAAAGGTAGAAATTGACAAAAAATAAGCTGTCAATCAGTTGAAATGTGTGTGTGTGTGTGTGTGTGTGTGTGTGTGTGTGTGTGTGTGTGTGTGTGTGTGTGTGTGTGTGTGTGTGTGTGTGATGTGGTATAGTATATTCCAGTGGATTTATGGTCACCCAGCGCTAGCATTAATACAGAGACAGGAGGAATATGGCTTTACTTGGCACAGTCTGCATGCTGAAGAAAACATTTGTTTTGGGTTTTTTTTTGTCTTCAAATACTTACATGATTGTGACGAGCATAATATTTGTTCCCCGCCCAACTCTCTAAGTCTAAGTGCTTGAACTCCGTGACAGGAGGATGAAGAATGTATAAATGGATGGAACTATCAACAAAACAGCGTTTTATTCCCCAATGTCATATTTAATAGAAAAATAATGATGCACCTCTTATTGGAGAAAGAAGAATGGGGAACAGAGAGGTTTAGAGAGGGGCAAACTGCTGAAAGAATGTAAACCAAAGAGGGAGTTGGAAAACAGTTCCATGTAGAGCACAAACAGCTCTCGTAACCCTCGCTGTTATAACAAAGGGCTGCACTCAACTACAAGGTTCACCGCTGTCCCTTTCCACTTATAGAGGGTTGGGGTTCGATTCCCTGCCTGTCCAACAATAAAACGCCCAAGGTAGCGCAGCTTTTTTTCTGTTCTTTCGTGGCTCACATGGACACTTAGAGGTCATGCAAAGAAAGGGTTATGTATGTTGTGTGTGTGTGACAGAGAGTGCAGAGAGAACATGGACAAAGGGGATTTGTTTGTCCTAGCATAGCTGTACAATTACAAATACAAAGGTTTACCCATTTAGACTCCATGGTATGGAGAAAAAAACTCATTTTAAATGACTCTAAGGATATAACAAGTTTTATCCGAGCAGAACATAATTATGGAAATATTACTTTTAAAATATATATTATGCACACCATTTCGTTGTCGTGGTGGCAATAAATGGTTATAAAGGGATGAACAGGGACTATCCTATAAGGTGAACTAAATTCAAGCTCAAGTAAATGTGCAAGGAGCCTTCCTTTTATGTAGAAAATCAATTAACTTAAATATCTCTGATAATAAACTTAATTTGGATCCCTTGTAGTCACCCTCTTAAGATCTACAACCCATACATAACAGCAGAGACATGGTAAATGTCCACACTGATGCTACACTAATCCTGTACCGAAGCCCTTTTTAATTTGTGGTTGTACGGGATATTTTCAACCTGAAATAACTTAAAATCATGAGAGTAAACAACAAAAAAATGCTAAATATTCCAATATTTCGTATAAAAAATATACAGTAGCGATTTTGCAACAATTGCAACATTAGCTAAATAAAACGTTTGAAAATAGATAGGTGCTTGCTAATTCTTCAAATATGAATTTGACATAATTTCCTGTCTTGCTAAGGTTGCTTTTTAGTGAAATACTTCAACAAAAAATAAATACAATACATAACTGCGCCATCTGCCACCCGAAGTCCCCGGCCGGAAGTCCCCAGAGTTGGGGACTGGCTTCAGTAGAAGCTGCTGGGAGTCCCAGCAGCTTCTACTGAAGCCTTCTGAGTAAATCGCCAGAACGCCGACACCTCCTCATCTCCACCGCTCCCATGTTTTCTTTTGTGTTGCCATAAGTTAGTCTCTCTGCGTTTGTGCGCTGGGCGAATGCTAATGCTAATAATGCTAATGCGAGGATAATAAAATGGCGGCTCTACAAAACATTTCAGAGTTTTATGGGGCGTGGTTTGCAATCCGCCCAGCCAATCAGAACTGGGGCACTTTTTTCCCCCCAGGAGAGTACCACCTCTCAGCAGGCACTAAAAATGGGGGTAAAAGTTCCCGGCACTAAGTACTCTTTTTGGTGTGAAAGCAACATAAGGGGTACTAACAGAACTAAACGGGAAAAGTACGGGGAAAAGTACTCCGGTGTGAACGCGCCTATTGTGTTAAATATATACCAGGAATATATGAAGTACAGTTTATACCAACCCAGTCTCACATCTAAACGTGTAATAACTACGTTGGTCCACAACTTGGGACGTAGTATTTCTACAAAAACACCTCTGAAATTGTAGGATCCCTACGTTTTTTTTCACCATTCATTTCCAATGGCTGGCGTCTATGTCACGTGATCTTCAACTTTCTCTCCGCAGAAATAAAAAAACATGGCCGACCTTCGTTTTATTCTTGGTAGAAAATGCCTATTTTAATGTTAGTTTGGCCATTAAAATGCGTTTTGATGTAATTTGATGCGAGAAATATGAGTTGTTATTTCAGATTATGTGTGCAGTGGATGTACATGATCTTTAGTTTGCTAGTTATTACGAAGAATACTTCAGGAAATTGTGTAAATACAACGTTTTCATTGTTACCAAGGTGGTTGCTAGGGACGCTGCTATCGATATTATGTCTGTTATGTTGTGTAACTGTTTAATGGTGTTATCTTTATTGCTACCCCCTTCCCCGTCAATTTATAGTGTTGGTCCACAGCGCAAACGTATTAGTTTAACAAAATCCGCGGCATAGATACGTTATTTTCCCCTATGCAATTCTCCAACCCAGTCTCACATTTCACATCACATCGTCATAAACACCGGAAACAGACGTATGAACCTGTGCTCCCCTGATCCGAACACCAACGCACTATTCCACTGCGCCACATGCCTCCCCGATCACAAATATATCAGCAGTTAAACAACATCTTAGATTTATTTTCACACAATACGTCTCCTTGCAGTATCAACACTAATTCGGCTGACTTTTATATTTGATCCAATTGGTAGATAGGCTGTATTTACACCATAACGGTGCACAGCTGATAGAAAGGGACACCTACTGGTTAAAGCACGTTATTGAATTGTATTATTTGTATTATTAGATATTAATAGGATCCCTATAAAGTATATTCATTACTCGTTATTCTCTAATCTCTACTAATAGTTAATTAAAGACTGTATATAATGACTATTTTGCACATCCCTTTCAAGATTTCAAGATTTTCTAAGGTTTATTGACATATCATATTATACACAACTACGGTGTAGTTATGCAATGAATGAAAAACTTGGGTCGCAGGTTCCTCAACAGTGCATTACAAGACATCTATCAATATGTGTTTATACCTCCAGCAATGTTAACTGTTGAATGTGAATTGGATTTGAAAAATAGTCATTATATACAGTCTTTAATGTCAATAAACCTTAGAGAATCTTGAAATCCTGAATGGGATGTGCAAAATAGTCATTATATACAGTCTTTAATTAACTATTAGTAGAGAATAACGACAAGTAAAGAATATACTTTATAGGGATCCTATTAATATCTAATAATACAATTATAAAATGCAATAACGTGCTTTAACCAGTAGGTGTCCCTTTCTATCAGCTGTGCACCGTTATGGCGTAAATACAGCCTATCTACCAATTGGATCAAATATAAAAGTCAGCCGAATTAGTGTTGATACTGCAAGGAGACGTATTGTGTGAAAAGAAATGTAAGATGTTGTTTAATTGCTTATATATTTAAGATCCACGTCAAGTTTTCAGTTTTGGCGGCAGTTCCTGTTTGTCTAGAAGTCTTGTCATCAGGGCTCTATAAATAGAGTTAACTACGGCAGATATGTAATATTTAATGCAGCCGAAACGTGTATTACAATGCCGTTATGTGCAACCCGGTATCACAGCAAGACGTGAACATGTGACGATATATCATGCTGGGAGACGTGAATATGTCACGGTTTCGTCCCTTCAAACGTGACAATTACACGGTATTGTTAAAATGGCCTAACCAGTGGAGAAATACCCGGAAGTGCCAAGCAAATGGTCTACCGCGCCTATTGGTCGGTTTTTATTGTCAAAATGAGATGTTTTTAATTTATTTTTTAATCGTCACACTTGATTTCGCCGATTTTCTTGTTGCCCTAGCTGGTCGACACCTCTTTTAGCAGAAACAAAAGCTACATTAATGTATTAAATCGATGTTAATCCATGTGTGTGGATCATAGACTGGTGTGGATGTGGAATTAACGGACGTGACGTTGTGCGATTGCGTTGCCAGGCAACGCAATTTACAAACTCTTCAACTACAACCCTAATTATATTTTAAAACATTTTAGAAGGCCTCACGAAATACTTTAATGTAAATTAAAATGTAAATGTGAAGGGATGTGTGTAATGTGGTGATTGACATTATTCACCCACGGATCTATGGGTTGGGGGTATTGTTCCGCACGGACATTTTAGTTAACCGGACTTACTGTTGATGTGAAATCCGAATATTTTTTTTAAAATAAAATAATACTTTATTCCGATTTTGCTTGCTTTTCTGTTTGGAGGTCATCACATAACGGCATTGTAATACACGGTTCGGCTGCATTAAATATTACATATCTGCCGTAGTTCTGTATTTATAGAGCCCTGATGAGAAGACTTCTGGACAAACAGGAAGCACTGCCGCCAAAACTGAAAACGTGACGTGGATCATAAATATATCAGCAATTAAACAACATCTTACATTTCTTTTCACACAATACGTCTCCTTGCAGTATCAATACTAATTCGGCTGACTTTTATATATATATCCAATGGGTAGATAGGCTGTATTTACACCATAACGGTGCACAGCTGATAGAAAGGCACATCTAGTGGTTAAAGCACGTTATTGAATTTTATTATTTTATTATTTTTCACAAAAATGAAACCATCAATAGCAGAAACAGAATTAACTGTAAACCATGCACCCAAAAAAAAAGATCATAAGTGGTTTTGTTATATATATATTTTAAGGATAATAATAGCTATGTAACACTGTCTATGACACTTACTGTATAACACTGATTTGAAAAACATACAGAAAAAACTAATTCACTGCCCTTAATAAAGTATTTAAATATACATTTCAGGTGTGCTGTTTTGTTTAGATCATTGACATCTGGAGCTCTTTTAATGTCCTTTTTGATTATTGTTACACCAGGTCTTGTCAAAACCTTTATTCCATATTCAATATCCATTACTAAACAAAACAGCAATTCTACTCCACTACAATTCAGAGGTTAACCTGGTATTTTTACTCCACTACATTTATTTGAGTTACTTTCCAGATTCTGATTAATGATGTGAAATATAAACAACCCTTAAATCAGGCTTTAGTTACACCTGAGTAAAATTCAGGGAAGGTGATTGTCAAGTGCCAACAATCAGGAGAGATATTTGATAGTTGCTGCTTGAGAAGACTAAACATTTGTCTGCAGATCCCTATAAAGTATATTCATTACTCGTTATTCTCTACTAATAGTTAATTAAGGACTGCATATAATGGCTATTTTGCATATCCCTTTCAAGGTTTCAAGATTTTCTAAGGTTCATTGACATATCATATACACAACTAATTCAATAACGTGCTTTAACCACTAGGCGGTGCACACAAGGTACACACAGCCATAATAACTTTGTATTATTAGTGTAGGACACTTGTGTATGTATAACATCTGAATATGTGTAGTTTTATTCATGTTTTCACATAATTGTACAGGATATTGCTATATTATTTCACATGTTTTACTTCTAATATCTGATTTGTAAAACATCACAGACAGAAAGGTATATCCGTCATTTAACAGTAAGCTATTGAAATTCTGAATCCATAGATGTGTCTCCCATCACCCAAATCCCCTGACTATTCTCTCAACTCAGTATTTACATTCTTATATTCAAAGAAAATCAGTAATATCTTTAAAAACGACAAGTCCTTTTATATCAGCTGTGCACCGTTATGGTGTATAACGTTTTTTTTTTTCGGATTTCACATCAACAGTAAGTCCGGTTAACTAAAATGTCCGTGCGGAACAATACCCCCAACCCATAGATCCGTGGGTGAATAATGTCAATCACCACATTACACACATCCCTTCACATTTACATTTTAATTTACATTAAAGTATTTCGTGAGGCCTTCTAAAATGTTTTAAAATATAATTAGGGTTGTAGTTGAAGAGTTTGTATCGCACAACGTCACGTCCGTTAATTCCACATCCACACCAGTCTATGATCCACACACATGGATTAACATCGATTTAATACATGAATGTAGCCTTTGTTTCTGCTAAAAGAGGTGTCGACCAGCTAAGGCAACAAGAAAATCGGCGAAATCAAGTGTGACGATTACAAAATAAATTAACAACATCTCATTTTGACAATAAAAACCGACCAATAGTCTTGGTAGAGCATTTGCTTGGCACTTCCGGGTATTTCTCCACTGGTTGGGCCATGTTAACAATACCGTGTAACTGTCACGTTTGAAGGGACGAAACCGTGACATATTCACGTCTCCCAGCATGGTAGATCGTCACATGTTCACGTCTTGCCGTGATACCGGGTTGGTTATGTGATGACTTTCAAAGAGAAAAGCAAGCACACTCGGAATAATGTATTATTTAATTTTTTTATACAGTCTATGGTTGCTACAGAGGATTGTGGGTAATGTCCGTCAAACTTCCGGGTTCCTCCATGGGACCTTATTTTCGGAAAAAGTATGCATTGAAGTCAATGGAGAGAGAAAGATTGTCTTTCGATCCCGTTTGAATTGTGCCACGAATTACACATATGATGTTTGTCAATCTTAAATAATCATTTCCATGTCAAAAAAGTCACAGTTTGTCGTAAAACTGTTGAAATATAAGACTATGAAATGTGTGTGTATGTACAGCTCTCAACATGCCCAGACTTGTAGTGATTTTCACCTCTTTTAATACTTTTAATACCACATTACTAGAGGGTTCTTGCTTTTTTTAGTTTGTATCTAAATTGGTTAAATGTGTCTGCTAAATGAGATGTAATTTCAAATGTAAATGTCCCTCTCTGCTCTGCCTCTGATTGGCTTTTACTTGTTTTCTTACACAAACCCTAACCATCCCACTCCTCAGGCCAACCGACAAAGTCGCAGTAAAATCAGTTTTTTCCAGTTTGCAGGGAGAGTCAGCAACAAATCTGGAAGTTCGAATGACATTGTCATATTAACAAAGTAGCCTTGTGCTTTGGTTTTTTGGACCGTGAGTAAGCATTTCTGGAGCAATGGGCCAAATAACAAGGAAGTGTCCTGTCTTTGTTATTATATAGCGAGAGGAAGTGGAAAAGGTGGACCCATAAGTACCCTGGGCCTAACCCTAAACCTAGCCAACTGAAGCATTGTTTAGGTTTATATATATTCAAGAATATTTATGCATGTTTCTTGGTTATGGTTATCAATTAAAAGTTGTTTTAACAGAAAAATGTATGATATGAATGTCACCAAAATAAATACAGATAATGTTGAGCTTTTCAACACAATGAATTCACTGTAGCAAAAATAAATAAAAGCAAATACACAAATAATTGTACAATTGTTGGGGTGTACCACAGTTACACTCTTTATGTAGAACCCTCATAATTTCATTATACGCTTTTATGACACTTCACATGAGGCAAGTTATTAACAACACAGCTCTCCTTACAGCTGTGTGCTTCTTGCTTTAATTTCTGACCTCTTCCTCCACTCTCAAGTATGCAACATAACACATGGGTTATTTAAATCAGAAGTATACAGTATATGCATGCACATTTCCATCTGGCACTGTGATCATAATCATTGTATGCTACTTAACCTTTATACAGTCTATGTACTTAAACAAAAACAAAAAAAACATTAATTGTTAGCTTTCCAACCAGATCTAAAGTTTGTTGGAAACAGAGATAAAAAATACTTAACAGGATCAAGACTTTGTTTGCTAAAACGGCAAAGTAATCCAGATTTCCCTGCTGGGATTTGCCTGTCCTGATTTAGGCCTCTTAAGCACTCACTTGACCCAAACTATACTTAAACATGGTGGCACATGACCTGAGTAAGCTGATTATGTGTGGAATTCCCTAATTTAAAATAACATATAGGACTCCTTTGTTTAAATTATGTAACTTAGTGACATCACTATGTAGCACTAGCACTTCTATTAGCTTGCGCTCAAACACATTCAACTTGACAGGCCGAGGGTGATGGGTTGACCAATCAAAAGAGAGTTGGTCAGCTAACCAATCAGAGCAGACTGGGCTCTGGTTTTGGGCAGTATGAGAAAAATAAAGAGCTTTTTGAACATTAAAGCATGGAGACATGTCCCAGTAGAGACACTAAATACAAATATGAACCTGGAAATGAGCATATGTCCTTTTTAAATATTTTGTACTGCTTTTCAGTTACCTCCATATTAATGTCTACATTGCTATTCTTGTTTGCATGTTTGGGCCCAATACAACAGGAATATTTCTCTACCCGCCTGCTAAAGTTATACTTTACTGTGGAATATTGTATGGCATATATAAATGTGCACGTATCTTTATCATATCTTAACTTGTAAGCTCTGCATTTATATCCTTTTCCATGTGCTTTGGTATTTCAGTTTTCTTAATTTTAGAATTCGCTCAGTTAATGGCATGGAGTAGATATGCTGAGTTAAAATAAAAAACAAGTTGGTATTCCAGCAATGAAATACCCTCATGCTGTATACAGCTCTTTGTTGTGACACTGGTGGGTTTTGTCATTCAGAGTCACACGGCTATGTGACATGCTTTTCTAGTCAGGATCAAGAACACTGTGCAGACAGAAGAAGAGACATGGATTGTGTGAATAGTGCCAGTGAATGTGTATGCATGTGTTAACGTACCAGTGAATATGAGTGTTTTTTTTGTCTAAGTGAGTTCGTGGGGTGAAGTGGGTTATAGAAGCCAGAAAGAGAAAGGGAATCCTTTTATGCATTATCACATTTTTCCCTTTAGAAATTCAACACTCTTTTCAATATTGAGTCTAAAAAGAATGTGCTCAAGACTTTACCCTGCCTGCTAGAATTAGTCGGAGGACCATTTTTAGTCATAAATTATGCATTGAAACAAAGAGATAGTCTCTTTTTTTGTTCTCTCGGCGTACGGGCCCGAGCAAACGCCTTTTAAAAATCTTTAAAATTGTCCATTCAACTCAAAGTTACTGAGTGTAGCAAAAATGTCGAAGACATAAAGTCGGGGGAAGATTGAATAAAATAATGCGGGGGGACAGATTAGTCATGGAGTTGAGCCCACACGCTCTTTCAGCCGCCGCACAATGCCACTTTTTATAAGCGGCCCCCATCTCCACAAAGGCTGCGTTCAATATATCGAGGATGATACATGGTCAGACGTGTAATCTCTCTTTGATTCTCTGCTCTCATTCATCCCACAACCTTTTCAGCCCTGACACTGATGAGCTACTGGGCTTGATCACACACACACACACACACACACACACACACACACACACACACACACACACACACACACACACACACACACACACACACACACACACACACACACACACACACACACACACACACACACACACACACACACACACACACAGGGAGACGTGCTCACAAGACGTGCAAATGTAAATGTGTGTTTCTATACTCTTGCACTGGCAAATGTACATGCACTTACACACTCATGGTCACACACATGCATAACACACACACCCACACACTCACACACACACAGCCAGTACTTCCTGGTCTTAAGAGTTCATTACAGCCACAGCCAGTCCTGGCATCTCTATTGCAGCTCCACGGTCTCTCTGTGGTTTTATTGACCCGCATGTTCAGGTGGTACAGAGCCGGCTATTGTTGCAGGATAATGGCACTCAGTGTGATGTTAGCAGGCAGTGTGAAGTCGTGGAGGTTTAGAAATATAAACGATATTGGATTTGTCATATTGTGAACATTTTAAGGTTCCCTTCGTAGCCAAATAACATGGGACTGACTATAAGAATGTACCTGCTGCATTTCACCAGTAATATGTCACGGAATTTGCACATCCTCATCCTCATACTGGTAAACCTTTACTCGTCCCTCCAAAACTTCCTTGGAGCGGAGCCTCTGTCAATACATCTTAATGAATGTTGGGGTCATATGGATTCATGCTATCTTTATTTGATCTGCATCTTTAGTGAAACATTTGAGCTTTTTGAAAAGTGACCATCACCTATTAGTAAATCCATTGGTCAATTGACGAAGATAAAAAGGGAGTGTGCTTTTCATTTCCAATTACTACTGTAACCCATTCTAAAGATGTGGAATATTAACTATTGATCCCTTTAAAAAAAGATTGGTACCTATTGCCGAGCTGGCCTAGTGTATCTCTTGAATAACTATAATTTACGTTGTGCTAGTGGTGGTGTGTAGTAGTAGAGTAGAAACATTTTTGTTGCTATCTTTCATGGTTTTGGACAAATAGCTAGGTAGCTAAGTCAGTCAATTGATGTTCCATTCTATTGTCTATTATTCTGAAAATGTGTAGCATGTTCCGAGGGTTTACTTGTCACTTTTTTTTAACCAATTACAAAAGAAATCCCATAAAAATGACCAGGGCTAGCAATGCAGCTAACTTTGTGTCTTCTTCTTTAATCAACCTGGTAAAGCTTAAGATCCATATTTTAGGGATCTAATGCTGCCTGGAACCACACGCATGTCATCCCCTCCCTCTCCCTCTTTCAACACTGTTGCACTCCAATAAAGGCTAATACCGCCACAAAATCATAAAATAAATAAACTACGTTCTCCTTTGAAATCATTTCCTGCTTTTTTTAAACGGATATTTCTGAACTTCCCCTGATTTATTCTGGGACTCGCCTCTGTTGTTGGGCTGTGACAACTAACCTGCACAGATCTAGGGCTCATGGGAAATGCTGTTCGATAAAAGCAGAGACACACCTTAAAAATTCCCATTTTTGTTTTGCAATTTTTCTTTGAGTGTCCTGACACCCTTTGAGAACCAGTGAGGTAACAATTGCAGAGAAGGAAGCCAGGAAGATGGGACGAAATAGAAAAAGACAATCAGAAAAACAAACACGTTGTCTCTGACAGTGGTTTTTGTAACCATAAAATATGCTGACCAATCAGAATCGGCAAAATTCCACAACTCCCACACACAGAATGATGCTTCATAAAAATGACTGCCTAATGTCGCTGGGTAAATAAAAGAACCTGCATGCAGCCAGTGTACACAAAACACACACTTGTAAGTGGCAGCAAAAATAAAAGCACATATGAACACACAAGTGCCAAATTCCACACACACTTAGACACATACTGTACATTTACCACATGGCCATTTAACTCCAAGCTATTCATTTAACAAATTCCATAACCCCTTAGAATTTTTCATGTGAAGAAGATTGCTGCCTGGCCTCAGATTCATTATGGTGATTGAATTCCCTTCAATAGAACACTTTTTAGTGAGGGAGAAAGGGAGGGAGGGAGGGAGAGCAAGAGAGTATGTAACTGCATGAGAGAGAGAGACAGACAGAGAGTGAGCAGTCTGTCTTGCCTGACTGAAACTGAAGGCAACAGAGGTAAAATCTCGTCTGGGTGCTAGGAAACAATACGGCTGTATTTTCACCTCCGCTCACCCCTCCGTTCCCATCTTCATTTCCCCCTCTTACTTATTCAGCTGCATAATGAGTACTCACTTAATACTTTAAGTATATTTTGCTGATACAACTCTTGGACTTTTACCTAAACAGAAACACTGCTGGTAGATAGGGTTGACATGTTAAAGAGGCCCTATTATGCTTTTTTGTGTTGTCCCTTTCCTGTAGTGTGTTATTAAGGTTTTTGTGCATGTAAATCATCTGCAAAGGCTAAAATCCAAAATGTCCCCTCCAGAGGCGGAAACATATGAATAAAACCCTTGAAAAAACTCTTGTAAAATGTAAAATATACTTTAAAAATACCTATTGTGAAATTAAAAAAAGTTGCAACACACTGCAGTTGAAAAGGTTAAAATGTTTTATTAACAGTTGACCATGAGAAGATCCCATGTGATTTGTTACATTGAGACATTTTTATTTATTTCATTACAAGTTTTCCAAAGTGTTATGTTTAAATATGTATATAAAGGCATTATCTCGTGCTACTTTTTGGTGAATTTAGCAAGAATTTACAAACACAAACAGACAAAGGGTAGTGCAAGAAATAAGGTTTTTGCCCGCTTACATTTTTGTGTTGTTTGTATTTTTTTTTATTATGTAATAGACCCAAAGTCCAAGTGTTTGCTTGAAAATTGCCGAATTTACAATTAAGTGTCAGGAGCGCTCTTATCCTCGATAACTGTAAGTGTGGCCAGGTCACATGTTGGGCTACGGTTATAAGCTTTGGCTGAACTTTTGTACTTCTAACACATTTCGTTGACATCTTTCCTTTATTACATAGCCTACAGATCAGATGAGTAATGATAAAATGGGAGTCATGACAACAATAAAGGTCAATGACAACTAAATAAGGGATGTTTATTTCCACATTGACGCGAGGAGGGCCCCAAATACATTTTTGTTTCCCATCTTTTACAGTGTGGTCACATTAGAAGGAGATATCCTAATGGGCAGTTTGACCACGAGGAAAGATAACACATCAGTAAATATCCTGAGGTACATATGGGCATGAGAGTATAATAAAAGATGGACTTGAAATGTACATTTCAAAGTGAGGCTTTGTTTATAATGGCTTACATACATAATTAGTATACATATGTAATTTAGCTTTTCTCTGACTTCTCTTTCTATCCGTCTCTGTCTCGCTCTCGCCATCCCTCCCTCTTTCTCTTTCCTTTTTTACACCAGTAGCACCTGGACCTGCACTATTCATCATGCAGATGACTCGGAACATGAATTAGTTTTCCTTTTTTTACAGTGGAAGATGAGAGGGCCAGATGGCATAGAATAAAAAATAAGTCAGGAAATAAAAAAGAGAAGAAAGCATGGATGGAGGGAGGAAAGGAGTTAAGGAAGGAGGAATGGAGCAAAGCACAATATCATTTAGCTTTATTTTTTTCCTCCAATACATCGTATTCTGCTGTATACTCTGTGTGTTCTAGGTTATCATAGAGGGCACATGGTAGTGTTGGATTAAGGTCTTGGATTTTTTACGCCATTACGCTCTGCATTAGAGCTTTTCACATGACCTCCATTGTCGTTTCTTTTACTTCAAACAAGAAAATTGTGGAACTCTAATTAGTCTGTATAATTGAGGCCGGATGAAGCGCTGCCAATCTGAGCTTGTCTCATGCAAGGTGGAGTGGTTTTGTTCGCCGGCTGTCTTTTCACGGTGGCCTGGCCTCCCTTTATTTCTCTTTTTCTCTCCGTCTTTTCCTGCTCTCTCTTAGCTTTATGCTCGTCCCTTTTTTGAAAATCAGAGAAAAGGCTCCGAGTCGAGAGGGTCAGTAGGTGAGAGTTGCGTTATTAGAGCATCAATTGTGGCCAATTACAGCTGGTCGAGTACATGCTCAGTATCTGCTGCATGCAGTGTGGCTGGAGGAGACCACCAGCGGGCTCTTACCAACACCAAACTCAACTGGTTTTTACTGCATCTGCATACTACTACTTTTTATTTACTTCACTTTATTTTTCCTTATAGAAAAAGAGCTAGTGTCTTGTTACTTTATCCTGTTGCATCAAGCAAACAGAAAAGCCTGCTCTAAAACACGCTTCCTTTGTAGAATAATGATGACATGCTCAGCGGTAAGTCTGATGTTTGTTCAGGATGCATCGAGGATTTAATCATACATTCCAGTTTATAACCGGTGTCTTAACACTGACTCAAGATTAGCATTTTCCTGAAATATAAAAAAAGAACTTGAATCAAATCTACATATTTGTTTTATGCTTTCACTCATATGGTCTCAAATGGTGTGTTTCCATTGAAGGAAATCTGCAAGGCCAAAGAAAAACCTTGTGTATTGATCATATATATATTTTTAATATCAATTTCCCCAGGGTAAGAAAGCTTGAAATACCTATGAGGGTTTTATTTTGAAAACACATCATGCAATCATGAAATCAAATCAAAATAAGTGATATATAATATATATATATAATATTTATTAAATATTTTGTATTTATTAACAATACATTTAAACATAAAAACACAAATGCCTCCAACTTAAGAATCATCATGACAATAAGTTGGGGGACAGAGACTTACATACTTAATAATACACACAAATCATTTGTAGTCGAATTGTTTTGACAGTATGTGGTTTGGCAAAAAACACATCAACTCGCAGCATCTGACAGTCCTTTGTGTTGCAGTTCTAAGTGTAACAAAAAGCTCAAAAGTGGAGCTTGAGTAAAAGTAACACATCACAAATGAACAAATGAAGTTCAGTGTACTGATTTTTTAACAAATAGCCAGCTTTATGTATTCAATTATTGGAATTTGATTGAGGTGTGAATTTTAGAAAAAGGGAGGAATGTATCGTCCACTTCTTGGACGTTGATCAAGTGCAATTAAATCACAGGTGAACCAAAAGGTTGTACCCGCCAACACTATTGTTTTTTGCCATTGCCATCTGGTTTTTCTTGCAGACAGAAGTGATAGGAGAAGGTATTTTAGGAAAATAGGAAACAATTGACTTTCATAGACTGAATACACACTGTGATTTGGTGTACATTCTAAGACAAAAGCACAGGAATTGACCTGTAGCCCTTTCATTAACGTGTAGCCCCGCCCTAAAGCATTGGCGGATTTGTCTATTTGACTTTAAATATGACTATAATTCACAAAATGGACATGATGCTGTATTGAAGACAACTTGCAACGAGAGATTGAGACCATCAACTGTGTAACAAATATTTACGATCTTTACTGACAAAATCAATTAAGTGAGAATTGGAGTCATTTTCTCATAGACTTCTATACAATTTCACCTGGGTTAGCATTCAGGGAGTCACTCCCTCATGGATATTAGAAAGAAGGCACATTTATGCCACCATCAAATTGCCTTTTCAGAACCTGAGGAAGTCTACACCTTCAAAATAATTGTAACAACAGATACGCATTTCCTAACCCTAACCCTACTATTCCTATTCCACTGAATTCTCCATCTTTGTGGTATTAGTTATATCAAAAGTATGTCGTTTTTGCAATGCCACATACAAACCTTTACATCAACAGTATTACAACTTTGAAACAATTCATTATTTTACAGGATACAAGCGCAACATTTGAATGGGAAGGTTCCAAAAGACTGTCAAACTCTGGACTTACCAGTACGTACAGGTGTCAGCAATGGTCGCTCCAGAGATCATCCACTGCACTGCACTCATCCAACACACAGTCACCAGGCAGGCCTTCACCAGTGCGTGAGCACCGGTGCCACGTTAGGCGACCGCTGTCACGCCATCAATCATGGTTACGAGGCCAGCGCTTCCCCGCTACATTAACTTCATGACCTCTGGACCCCATCTCAATTAAATTTCTGATGAATCTATGATTCACATTCAGTCTCCTGTCACTGGACTGTCATTCAACACATCCCTTTTATTTTTATTTTTGGACCAGATGCAAATAAAGCAATAGCTCAGGGATTCAAGAGAAAGGGAGGCGGGGGAGAAAAAGATGCGAATGAAAACATCAAGGAAATGATTGCGGGGAGGTTGAGTCTGTTCGCTGCACACCAAAGGGGGTTAAGACAGGGTTTGGCTGGCGAAGACAAGCCAACAGAGACACACAGCGCTAAATCTAAAAAGTTTCTCAGACATTGTTTAGAATCCCTAACAAGGGGGACTCTGAACAACAAGGAACATAATTTGGATTTCCTCCCCCCACTCCTCTGTTTTCATTTTCCATGTACCCAAGCACATAAATAGCTATCTTAACAACTTGATGCTATTTTGAATAGGGGCTGCATCTCCCTGTGGATTTCCGTGAGTGAGGCAATTTGCTGGCGAACAGGTGCATTTTTAATGCTTTCATACAATTAAAACAGAATCTACCTTCCTTCTCCCTTCCCTGTTTTCAGAGGCGCCCTCCTTTCATACTTAGGTTGAATTGATTTAGTTTGTCTAATTAAACTCAGAATAAGATGTTAATTACCTAACAAGGTCACCTCTCTCTACCACCAAATTTACCGTTGGTATCCTTTCTTCAACAGTATTTTCTTCAAGGATTCAAAGGGAAAGCAGAAGAATGGTGTTAATTGCCCATATGCAGTGTCCCATTTTTAAATTTGAATGTCTTTTTTCCCCCAGAACTTTCCTTTTCCTGGGTCTTTGAGAAAATGGGGATTCATTGTGCCATTGTTTCTTTCTCTCTTGTCCTCCACTCAGAAATGATGCGTCAACTCATCACAATATGGCCTTTGTCTACATTTACCAAGTTTCTCATTCTCAGTGTGGAAGGAGCGAAGAGGGCTGGTGGGGACAATGGTGTGTGTTAAGAGGGAGCATGGATCAGAGATAGGCTGCAGAGTTATTTTTCCTTGTAGGCCGATAATTCACGAAGCAATTTGTCAGTTTTCCACACTGCCATAGGACTGTATAAATAACTAGGTTCAGATGCACACTTATATTTCACAATTACCCCGATGTGGCGAGATCCGAAATGTAACGCAGGTCATGTAAACAGCTGATTGGAAATTCCGAGCAAGGACTAATTACAAATGACACATTTTTTGATAAAGAAAAGGTCGGATATGCCGATATTTTTCAGGTTTTAGGAACACTCTTTGGCCATGTATACAGCACATTTTGAATACTGGGGTTTTACTGCAGTGTGTGACACACTTGTATGTTTAGGGTCAGCACTGGTAGCGATGCATTCCCAAAAGCAAAACCCACATTTCTGGTAGAAAAAAAATACCTACCTTTAAACATTATCCTCACACTTCAATTATTACATACTAGGTGTCTGGCAACTTTCCCAGCACAAAAACAACTGCAATTATTCCTTATCACCATAGGTTGGTCAACCACCAGAGTCCAACATAAGCTCACCAACTCAATTGAACTCTATTGGAGGGATGAACAGCACTGCTTTAAAATGTTTTATTATTTGGAGCCCCTTGTATTATGTCACTCTAAAAATAAAAATAAACTTTGGGTGTCCAGTTGGGATACAATTTGGTTCAGTAAATCAGTAAGCCATCATGACCTGTCTCAAATGATCTATATTTGTTTTGTTTCTCTACCAATTTATTTAGGTTTTACTTTAATTTGTCAACAATCTGTAAGCCTATTCACATTTTGGCCACTTCACAGCACAGGGCCTATTATTCCCTACACCAATCGGCCAGTCAGTTTTGCATTAGCTCTGTATTTAATAGGGCTGCCCTTTTACTATTGTACCAAATTGGCCAAAATGTGTCGTGGTTGTAATAGCCTATAAAGGCATGAGCTCTCCAGTGTCGCCATGTTGGGCCAATATTAGAAGGTTTTCCTCCTCTCCAGTTTGATTGTACTCTTTAATCAAATCAGTGAGGAACTGTATCCCCTGCAGTGCAAGGCTTTCCTTGTTCCTTGGTCAGCTTTTCAACAAAATTCACTGCAAATCCATTTATACAGTTATAAGATTACTGACATCTTAGTGCAGTGGTTAGAACATCAAATCAACTCTGATGACAGACTTTTAACACAAGCATGCCGTCTCTCAAGACTACGGAAAATCAATCATAAAACTACATTTAGACCTAGCAGTTTGCTAAACCAGTGTAAAAATAATGATTTTTAATGAAGTTTGTCACCATTAATAATACAAATGAATGGTTCCCAATGGCTGTGTAAATAAATAAAGCGTGTAGCCTACAGCCATACTTTATCAGTTAACAACAAATCACGCAAGCATATTTTACATAGACATACAGTATGTTATAAATAGAATATATTACAATATCCTCAACCTAGTGCTGAAAACCTAGCAAAGAGATGGAGAACTTTAAGCAACCCGTAAACTCTTTGGCTACCACATGTAATGTTTGTTGCATCATTTTACTTTGGCTTGAGGAAACATGAGGAAAATATCTTTCAATTATGTCTTAACAATAAAAGAAAGTCCATAAGATAACTTTAGGCAAATACAACCACTTTTCTAAGAGTCAATCACTTAAAACAACATTGTTGCTGTAAAGAACAAATAAATATCAACTTGAACTTTCCACTTTAAAGGCCAGTGCTACCAGAAATACACTGAAGGATATGATGACGAGAATAAGGGTGATTAGAAGAAGAGAAAGCAGCAGGGAAAAGAGAAAATGGGAAGTTCAGAGGCAATGGGGAAGGAGGAGTGGGAGGGGAGTGGGAGGTAAATTAGGTGTGTAATGTGAGGTTGATATGAAGTGATTGAGTGTGGTGACCTCCTGTCAAGAATCGGCCTGCTCTTCGACAAGCCTTCCTCCTTACAGACACTCAGACAAACCTTCTCCTCCTCGTCCTCCCGCTGAGATTTCCTCCACCAGATACACACTCTGCATGGACCCAGATATCCACTTCATTTACTTCCTGCTGTCTCTTGGTATCCTTTAATATCCAACAATAGCCTGTTTTGTACCTGAAATATCTTCATTTAAATGTTGGTACACCTTATATTTGCTTTATATGCATTATTAAGACATAACCGTTTTATTACTGTTTTAATTTAATAATGTAATGCATTTGCTCTAGTATTGCATTTGTCCATTTGATGTAATTTTAATGTCACTGAAACCCAATAATTCTTAAACAGGTATTTCTCAATACAACCTGTTCTAGTGTTTCAAAGGGCAATGTCCCTAACTCAAAAAAGTAGAAGCATTTAGAATTGATTGAAGACACGTACAAATTGGTTGTGATGACATGACTTGTTTTCCTATAAAGGTGCTGATGGCTTTGCCATGTGAGCTTTTATGGTACAAGGGTTCATCATACCAACATTTATTTTGCAGTAAAAGGCAGATTAGTAAATTAATCTTAATGTCTTGGGTAAAATAAAGTTAAAAAGAGTGACATAATTTGAGGTACAAATACAGAGTCACTACAGCCCTAGATGACCAAAGCAAAAAGGAACCAACCCATGTTCCCAGGGCCCTACAGATGGAGCGTCTTATTTTGGACAGTTTGAAACGCGAGGGTCGTGATTGGTCCGTGATCGGTTACAGATATATTGCATTATAGATTAAGTACTTCAATTTTGTCAGGAACTCATTTTCAAACCACAAGCTTTTCCGAAACCTAACTAAATAGTTACATGGCCTTAATAGAAGTGACGCCAAGGGGTACCCAATGCAATACAAAGTGAAGCCAAAGTGCTCCTGACCAACTATCTGTATGTGATAAATCGGGATTTAGAAAGAGTTGTGGGAACATAGGGTCTTATGAAATGGGAATCATAAGACCCTGGGAATTTCAGAGTTTTGTAATACAATATGTAGGACCCCGGGATAATCAAAATGACCTCATCTCGATTATCATCAGCCAGCAGAGAGACGAAGGGACAGAACCAGTTCAAAGTTGCTCGTTTCAGGTTGCCAGGTTTGTTAATGTTGACTTAACTTGACTTGGTATTTTGGTTTGTTTCTGAAATAATTATCTTTGTCTAATTGGGTTTGTATTCCTTTTTATGTATAATGAACATTTTGATAGAGTCCTCCTTATTGTTTCCTCTCCCTCTATATCTGCATACATTTATATCCCATAAGTGCATGTTACTCACTTGGCATCGGGGGCATCCTCCCCAGAGTTATTGTGTTGTTGGCTACGATCACGGTTGCGGATCGTGGCCGAGCTTGTTGCCTGACGCCCACTCCCACTGTTTGGCAGGTTTGGCATAACAGTCTGTAGGAGTCAGCAATAAGGCAGGAGCAGAACATGTCCTGGATTCAGAACTTTAGAAGAGTAACGGTACGTCCACACGGCAGCGTGCTTGAAGCTTGCCAGTGGGCATGTCTGGCATGCGACCAACAACCAATCACATTAATCTCCCGCCCTGGACACACAAGCACGCGGTTTGATTGGCTAGAGCTTGTACTGGCATATGATTTGATTGGCTGGCACTTCCGTCGACTCTTGAAAAGTTGAACTTTTCTCAACTTTCGAAGCGAGCAACGGAGGCAAAGCGACGCAACGGAACCACAATGCAGTTTGGCAAAGCGTGACGTCACCCCATTCAAAGTGAATGGGAAGCGTCTCCGTTGAAGCAACGCACGCTGCCGTGTGGACGGGCCGTAAGACACTCAGCCAGACCTTTCAGGGCCATCTTTAAGAAAATGGCATACTGTAGGTTTAAAAGAAGCTCCATTGCAGGTAAAAGACATGAAGGACAGAATCAACAGAAAGAAGAAGAGAGCTGCCAAGCTAACAATGGGCATCTACCAACCAGAGGGTCAGCGGTTCCATCCCAGCCCCTGTAGCCAACATGTCAAAGTGTCCTTGGGCAGGATACTTAATGAAGATGCAAGATACCCAAATTGCTCCAGTTAGCTGTGCACGGTATTGAAGGAGGAGTGTACGTATGTAAGTCACTTTGGATACAAGTGTCAGCTGAAATAAATGTATAATTTATAATGTTCTGAGTGAGAAGATCTCTCAGATCCTTAAAAGCCTGGAATTTTAGGAGGTTAGGCATTACATTGGACCTTGGGCAGAATTAACTGCCTTCTCATTAAGAAAAAGGAAAACATTTGGCAGGCCAACGGAAGACAATGTCCCCCTGCATTTAGTTTAAAATAAACATTAGACTCCACTGTAGGGATAAGAGGGTTGCAAACTCACCATGGGGGGGAAAAGACACAAACCCCATATAGGTGCAGGGGACGGTTGCCGTGCTGCAGTTTTGAAAATGATGCAAAAATAAAAACACAAACACTGTAAAAACAGTTCCGATGGTGAAGTCAACAAAACTCAATTTTTTAATGTAATTTACTTGCCCTAAATTAGTTTTTTTTCAATGTGCGTTTAAATAAGTAACACGTAAGCAACAATGAGAACATGTTTTAAGAACTCATTAATTTGTAAATTAATATCACATTTTCTGAACTTTCTTTAAAAATACGTTTTTGGAAAACGTAATAAAAATGCTTTTGTCAACGCCACGGTCATGCCACGCCCTCAAACGAGAATACCGCGGTGTGAGACTTCCTGTTCCTCTTTGCAGCGGTTCTTCAGCAGTTGGACATGTGTTTGCGTTGGATCCTCCTCAAACCATCGTGAAACAAGTAAGCATGCCACCTGAGTTATTAATTACTGCTTTTAAACTAGAAAATGTTATTTACTTTTCTTGTATTCACTGTTTTGAACGAAACATCGACATTTTAACGCATGCCAGCGCCATTACTGCTGTTAAAGTTAGACTCAGCCCTGTCGTGCTCATGTAGTCTATTTCTTCACGCAAAGTTGTTGGGCAAAGTTTGCATCAAGTGCTTACCGACGCAATTCTGTTAAAAGTGGTTAAGTTAAGAGTACGTATTAAGAATCAACTCCGCAAACTGTTCCCCTATGCCGCTCTAATGGCGCATTTCCACCACACGGTCGGCCTCGGCCTCGCTCGGTACTGCTAGGCCGCGTTGGGCCTTGTTAGGGCCGGCTCACTTCATGCTGCGCTTCCATTACAGTTTAGGAACTGGGGTAGTTACTATAGTAACGCAGTGTAGGCGGAGCCGTGACGTCATCTTCAATGAGAACCCCAGAAAAACAACACAGCCGTTAGCTGTTAGCACACTCAGCTCCTTATATATGTTCAGAAACTAGACAAAAGTTAAACAAGTACAAACCACAGACTGTCTGTGTCATGGTGAATACAGTCGCTGCTTTATTTATGTCTGTATAGGCCGTTGTTGTGAGTGTGGACGGTCGGAGCATATATTGAGTTAGCTTAGCCAATCTCCATCTAGAAAACACGCATTTTAAAAGGTTTTTCGCCTGCCGTCTGTCTGCAGACTTGTCAAAGCATTAATTCATGGTTTTTATTAACCGGTATCAGTATGTTGTTACTTCGGCATCATTTTGAAACGTGTATTACAATTAAATCACGGTCAAATATGTTCATCTTGTTGTAGTTGTAGCCTCCTTGCCAGCGATTCTCTCTCTAGTTTAGCAAACTCAGCCCGACTCAGCCCTGTTTGTTGGCCCCGATAGAACCACGATTTTGTCGGGCCAGAAAAGAGGTGAAAAAGTACCCCCGGGCCGGAACTAGGCCTAGTGGAAGCGCAACCAAAAACGGGCCCGGCACGACACGGCACGCTTAAACCGCGCTCCACGCCATGGTGGAAATGCCCCATAAGCGTTGGCCCGGGCACCGTGATGCGTCCGCGGGGCTCAGTGTAAAAATAATGATTTTTAATGAAGTTTGTCACCATTAATAATACAAATGAATGGTTCCCAATGGCTGTGTAAATACATAAAGCGTGTAGCCTACAGCCATACTTTATCAGTTAACAACAAAACACGCAAGCATATTTTACATAGACATACAGTATGTTATAAAAATATAGAATATATTACAATATCCTCAACCTAGTGCTGAAAACCTTTGGCTACCACATGTAATGTTTGTTGCATCATTTTACTTTGGCTTGAGGAAACATGAGGAAAATATCTTTCAATTATGTCTTAACAATAAAAGAAAGTCCATAAGATAACTTTAGGCAAATACAACCACTTTTATAAGAGTCAATCACTTAAAACAACATTTTTGCTGTAAAGAACAAATAAATATCAACTTGAACTTTCCACTTTAAAGGCCAGTGCTACCAGAAATATAACTATTCCCTACTACTTTATAACCCAGCGGTTATGTAAGAGTAAGTTACTAATGCGCCTATTTGATATTAATTCCTCTATATGTATTTCGCCGTTTGTTTTACTGTGAGCAATGAATGATCTTTCTACAATCTTAGTGTACCCAATTTAAACTCATAGTCTGCAGTTACAGCATCGAGTTGTTATTATACAAAATTAAGTGCAAACTATATTTTGCATGCTTATGCAACGCTATAGATGCACATCCATGTTGGAATCTGCAGGAGAGTTACGGGCCGTCTCCACGGCAGCGTTAAAAAATCTTGAAACGCTTCTGCCCATTCACTTTGAATGGGGTGACGTCACTTTTTTTCGCTTTCGCCGAAATGCATTGTGGGCAGGCGAGCGGAGATTCTCAGGATTTTCAAGATCCAAAGTTGAACAATGTTCAACTTTTGAAGCTGAGGAGGAAGCGTCAGCCAATCAAATCCCGTGTACGCAAATCTGACAGTTCAAGCTCTAGCCAATCAAACGGCGTGTATGCTGGGAGAGACAGACCGCAGGTCATTTCCTCATATTCCAAAACATGGAGGAGAAATTAGCGGTAGCGAATCAATCACCCGGTGCTTTATGACCAGACCTACCGGGATATAAACCGGAGGAGCCAGGCATGGAGGGAGGTGGCAGAGACAGTGGTAGGTTTTCGCCTGTTTTGAGGAGTTTATATCCAGTTTACTTCGGGCTTTTTGGCTTCATATGTCGCGGGCGGGAGATTCATGTGATTGGTTGATCGCAAAAAAATCCCCAAGCCTCAGATACGCCCACCTCCAAGATTTTTTTAACGCTGCCGTGGAGACGGCCCGTTAACGTTAGCTCTCAGTAGAAAGTGACGGAGGTGACTTCAGTTAAGGTGCATTCAGGCGCAATTCAGTAAAAATGTGTATTGGGCGAGGATGCATGTATAACGTCAGCAAGATGTGTTCAATGTAGTACAGTAAAATGCAGTCTTTAGCGAGAAATATCAATAAATACAGTTTTATTAAGGAGATGTTTTACTACAACATAAAATAGATATTAGACAGTATGCAAACGAGATAAAGGAGTGTATATTGAAGTAATTAGGATCTGCTGTGTAGAGAATCATGGAATTGTACTGGTATCTAACAATGCCATCCTTATAAATGTATATAAATACAATACCGTTTTAAATGATACTTGTGTTTTAATGTTTGATTCCATTAATTGAATTAAATATGTTTTAATGAATTCTACTGAAATGATTGTTACATTGTCATCATGTAACTATTTTGTTCTTTCATTTGCCTCACCAGAAAACAGTCACACCTCCTCTTGAAGACATTTTGCCTCCTGCTATGGACTTCAGGTTCGCATTAGGTAAGCCCTTGAGTGTGTCAGATAGTTGTTGTTTCAGAGGTTAATTCAAGACGTGTTATGTTTACATACTAATATAATGAACGTACCCATTTCTATTTTTTGAATCACAGATGGGATGGAGATGTAAACTATGCAGCACTAGTGTCACCACTCAAAGTGATATTTTAAAACATTATCGACTCCATCATGGAACCTTTGGACAGAAACGTGCCTTGCCCTGCATTCATGTAGACTGGCCTGCGCTCTTACTTATCAAGATAAAAGTTGAAATAATCGTCTGTTCTTTTTATTCTAGGACCCATGTGCCACTTTATATAAATCTCTGAGCATGAGGTGGGGTTAAAAAGAAGTAGTTGGACATTTTATGAACTATATCAATATCATGACTATTTGGTTCATTTTCTTGCAAACCAGCCTTTTTTTGATGGCTTAAACCCCTTGTAATGCATGTGAATAGCACCTCTGTTACCGTCTGTTAACAGCTAATGTAAACTGGCTCGTTATGTTTTCAAGACGGATTTGATTTTTGTTTTGAGGAAAACACATGGTGTGTCCTGATTTGTACTCAATTTAGTGTTTTATTTGTATTTACAGGGAACAGCAGAGGTCGAAGTGCAACAGGCTCGTGATGCACAGCATGAAGTTATACATTGCCCAAGAGCCAGATGCAGTTATAACCATCAAGTAATAACCAAGTGTCTCCATGTATGTTAATGTGTTGTGCTTTTAAACAAACTTGTTACTCTTTTATGACAACTGTTTTGAAATAATCAAATTTTAATAAAATGTATTAACATGTCCATAACGTTCCCTTTTTTAATATATTTGTTTAATCTGCAATGTTTCAATGCTATCAAATATTTAAAGGGTTGGATTGAAATCAGGAAGAGTTTGTCGTATATAGGTTCCGGCAACTCAATTGTGTTTTATAATTTACTTTATTCTCATGTGGTTCTTAGCAGATTGTTATTTGCATTGGTTACACTTAATATCTGGGCTTTTAATTGTAGGCTCATCTCATCTTTTCATATGCAGAGAAAATCACATTAGTGAGTTTACCCAACTCCTATAATTGCTTGGAACCACTTGACACATATTTTTTAAGTTTTAGCAAAGTAACACATTCTTGAGTAGAGGAAAACTAAAAAAAGTACGTTTCACCAACTCAAAAAATGCAAAAGTTGACTAAACTCTTAACATTGCTTGGAACCGCTTGAAACATATTTTTAAAGTTTTACCAAAGCAACAGTTTTTACAGTGAATGTGCCAAAACACATGCAAATGAAGAAACATATTCACCTACTTGAAGCATTTAGAATGAGACTGGCCAACTTTATAATCCCCGAACGTCAACAAGCGCTTCGGTCCCAGCTGTGTGCGTCACTTTTTACTGTCCCCTGGTTTCAGTTGTGTTTTGAGCTCCTTCCAGCGTTTTCTGTTTACAGTGTTTCGTGTATGCAGCGCTTTTAGTAAACCTGCATGTTTGATCAAGTTGGAGAAGGTTATTCTCTATATGTTTTGACATATTTGTGTTTTTATATTTACATTATTTGGGCCATTGTAGCGCATTTGCACCTGTCGGCCACACATTGAGTTCTTCCCTGCTTGTTGTCCTGCTTTATTCACACTAAAAGTCATGTAAACTTACTGCTGCAAAGTAATATATGGTGGACAGGTTAGGACACTTTCAAGATACCGGCTTTTTACACTGATCTATATTCTAAAAGTTAAGCATCTGTTAGAAATATAGTAAAACTGGCATGCCACAGAGCTGGAATAATTAGATTGGCAAGGGATTTCTGGGAAACGCAGTGCCACAAACGTCACAAATGGAAACAAAATCAAATATATTTCGGGGAGGAATTTGAGCAGTCAGTGAACTATAGTACATTATCCCTCAGTATTTAACTCACAAATCTCTTTTACTTATCTATATTTTATACACTGTACTGGCAGCATTAATCTCTCTCATCCCTTCCTCTCACAGTGCTATCCCATCATGCCTCTCTCCCCTCCACATCTCTCTCTGTCTCAGCTCGTGTGTGTCGCACACGCCTCCCCTTTGTGAATGAAGAGAGGAACAGAATGACAATTATCTAAAACACAATTAAAAAGTGTTAATCTGATTATTTTTTACTGGATAAAGCACTCCAGTGACATTGAAAGGTGTTTAGAAATAGCCATGCGTGTCCTTGTTACAACATAGATTAAAAATAGAGTGTGTATGTTCGGGAGAGGAGCCTAGTGAGATTATATTTAGTATAAAAGGTTTTTTAAATCACAGTAGGACCATAATATGTTGGTGCTCCACATTTGCCATATGTCCTAATTTAATGTGTTTGCTTCTGTAAAGCACAACTTTATTTGTATTCAGGGTTGCTTAAATACCTTTTTTATGGGTAATAGACGAACAGTACGATAGTGCATGTTTCTAAAATATAAAAAATGTAAAGTTGCCATCTTGACTAAAGCTTTGATGCAGAAACAAAGTTTTACAAGTAGCAATTTCAAATGAATTTAAACCACTTAACTTTCCTTATATAACATAGTAATAAAGGGATTATACTGATGGTGTGAAACCATAATTAAATGATTTAAAATAGTTTCATTTTAGGTTCACATTTTTTCAAGTCGGTCTTACAAGAATTGTTGGTGCCCATATCAACATTTAAACAAATGTTGCATGCATGTACCTTCTTAACCTTTTGCCACAACCACATGCTAAGATATAAAAACACATTCTTCAACATATCAGAAAGTACAGAAAGTAAATAGCACATGTGAGTGCAGAAGTGAACACATTGCAACACAGCAAGTGACAATCTTTAAACACGATAAGACAAAATCCAAAATGAATTTTCTTTAGCGCACACTTCCACGGAACATCCCATACAGCTAAACTGCTTTTTCAATGAAGTTTCAACGGAAACATACTTTGTTCTGTTAATGTATTTTGGTGTTTTAAACATCAAAATACATCGTAGTGTTTTCTGACAGTGAAGGCATCCATCACTTTATCAAATCCAACTTTATTTAATAATGAGCACTTTTCATACACAAAGAGTGCTTCACAAACTAAAAACAAATGATATGCCCCCCCCCCCACCTTTCCAGGTAATGAACAGAGTAAAACATACCTTTGTGATAAAAACACTTAATTCATACAGAAGTCAATAGACACAGGATTGAATAAAACAAAAATAAAATAAGAAAGAAAGAATATATCCTAATTAAAATCCAATTAAAGAGGTGGGTCTTGAGTTGGCTCTTCTGGGAGGCTGTTCCACAATGTCTTTATCTATTGCCATGAATTACCCATTTATTTATCACACTCTCCGTAAGAAAGCTCATTTGTGTATTTTCTCTCTCTTTGAGTGTACTTTTTTTTGTCAAACACACTGCAAAATCATCCTCCCTGTCGTCCTGCTTTTTTTTTGTCCCTCTCTATGAACACCTTCCTTCCTTCCTCTATCTGTAACTGCATCTTTCCTTCTCTCTGTACTCTGCCATCGTCCCCGTTTCCTCTCGTTTACTTTGCCCTCACCCCCACCCCCCTGCCCCCCCCCTCCTTTTGTATTTATTGCTGTATTTATTTCTGCTGAAAAGCCAGTCTAGTTTATTTGCTAGTTGACCGGGCAGAGCAGGGCTCCTATTCTTAGGCTTTATTAACATCATGGACTGCACAACAGCTACAGAATCTATTATTCATTAAGTGTAACCAATATAACATTTAAAACAGTCTGGGCTTTTTTTTTTGTGGAATTATGTAAGGTCAGCATAATTTTCTGCCTATTACTAATATCTATATCATCTTTTCCTTACTCAGCTCTATTTAAATATGCAATCATTTACAGCTTTTGACTATATGTGTGTGCACACCCAATTTCCAATATTCCTCTAGTTTTCTTTTTATGCTGACATCAATGGCAAGCTATTAAAGACAGTATTTCATTATTGGTTCCTCTTCCCCAGTGGTTATTTACAATCCCATATATACTAAGCACTGATATTAAAGGAGACCATTTTAATGAGGTGCTATCTGCCATGGCAATATGTCTTTCTCCGAATGAGATTGTGTTTAAAGATTTTATCAAGAAATGGCTGTTCGGCAGGGTTATGTTTTGTCCATGAAATATGCATTTCATATCTCTTTCATTTCATTAACATAATTTAATTTGTGCTTTGCATTCTGTGCATAATACATATTTGATTTACAAAACAAATATTTCCATTAGAAAATGAATTTCATGCGCGCAAAAGGCAGAACTGAAAGATGTATTGTAAGGAAGTAAGAAGAAGAAAAAAGGAATTGTATTATCTTTGACTCAGGAAAAAAAAATTCACTGGCAAGGAGAAATACACTCAATAGATTTCTCTGGTGTGTGTGTGCGTGTGTGTGTGAGTGTATGTAATGCATGTGTGTGGACATGCTGCTATCGGTGCCTGTTTGGGTAGACAGTATGTAAATGTGCATTATAGAAGCAATGAAAGCTGAGGCTATATTGCATAAAGTTTAGAGCAATATAACGCAGATTGATTTACATGGCCTGCATGGGGCCTGATGTTAAGTGCAATGGTGCACTTAACATCAGAGGAAGCATGCACACCCATTCGGAATCCTGATTTTGTGTCACTACTTTTTATCCTGTCCTGTGAGCAGCTGTACATTTCATTCTTTTTGGCTCCGAGGTGTGTTTTCTATGCACAGGAAGCCATGCATCTCTTCAAAGTGGCCATCTTTTATGCTTCCACTTAAGAGATGCTCCTTTTTCCTTTTGAGCCACCGGTGGGAAAGCCCTTTGGTAAGATGAATTATGAAGTCTTCCCCCTTTCCTTTTTCCCATGGAACGCTGCTAGTTTTAATTAAAGCACTTCACCTTGCTTGTTTAAAGGCTATCACGAGCCCCTTGATAACTTTGAGAGTGTGTGAGCGTGAGGGAGATGGAGCGCAGGGCTTTGGATAACACAAAGCGTTTAAAACCGGCCCTGGCGAGTTCATATTAATTTGGCTTATCTGTGAGAATAAAAAAGAATCCAGGTAGAAGTGAGACAGATCCCGGGATTTAATGAGCTCAAAATGTAGAGTCAATGTCAAAATACTTTCTTTTTTCCTCCTTAACTTTACTCCTCTCGTGTGTGTGTGTGTGGGGGGGGGGGGGGGGCTTGTCTAAGCTAAAAGCCAAACAGTAAGATCAGTGTTTCAGTGGTAACTAGTATTAGCAGGGATTTCAGGCTTGTTTGACACGCCGCGTTGAAGGAATGGCTTAAAATAGACGGCGGCAGGTAGAGGAGGTACGCGGCAGGAGAATGGGGGGGAGACAGGAAGAGAGGGAAGGCTAATACCTGGGCTTCACTCCGCTTTGTCGCCCACTGATATGAGAACCTTCAGAGGATGTTACCGCTTCCCAACGTAATCGCTCTTTTCTATCCCCATCTCTCTATCACTGACTTTCTCTGCGCTACCTCCGATTGTCTCCCCCCTCTTCTCTCACTTGCCCACCCACAGTCCTCCCCCTGAGGTGTTTGCCTGCCCGTCTGCCAGGAGCTAAGTATTTGTATAAGTCTGTGACAGGTGCATGCAAGTTGAAGGCAGGTGGGGAATGCATTGGGGGGGGAGGGGGTGTACAGGAGTTTCAGGGAGGTGATAGCATCATAGTTCTCTGTCTTTTTAAGGCGGTGGGTGAGTGTCTCAGGATGACTCTTTTAACATAAGCCTCTTCTGAACTGTAGTTTTAGTACTTAACACCCCACTCTTCAAACCAAATCCCGAACGAGAGATTTAAAAAGAGAGGGAAAAGGTTCTTGATATCATAATGTTGTAAGTTTGCAGGCTGGATCAGTGCAGGAGGGTTCTTCTTATTAAGCATGCACACGGGGTGCGGAGAGCCTGTTATTGTATTGATTTTCCCGATATAGAGTGAAACCTCATTTGTTTCAGTGCACAGTGCAAATATGTTTTATTCTTGTTTTGCCTCATATAAATCATGCAACATGCATTTTCCCTGCTGTTCAGCGTTCTTGATAAGGCTCTGTTTGTCAGGGCTGTAAGAGATCTTAGTCTCCATTCTGCAGCAGGAGAGCATCACTTCACTGCAGCTTCTCAGATATCACTGTTCACCACACCGTGAAACTAAATACATACTGAGGACTCTCCATTCACAGTGGTGGAATGTAACTAAGTGCATTTACAAGTATTGTACTTAAGTACCATTTTACATACTTGTACTTTACTTGTGCATTTCGTGCTAAAAAAACTTCTGCTCCACTACATTTTAAAGGCAGACATTGTCAAGTAACTAGCTACAATAAACATATAAAAAATATGGTGACCCACAGGCGCATACGCGCTACAACGGCCAGTAACACTTCCATTAGGAGAAACGCGATGCACTCTCAAAAATGATGCAAATATAAAAACACAAATGTGTCATAACATGCCAATGAAGAAACATCTTCTTGACCAAACATGCACAGTGTTTGCTAAAAGCGCTGCATAAACGAACACCTTTACCAGCTTTGATAACACTTCGCATCAATAATTATAATCAAAACATATCATATATATTATTCTGAAATGGGCCAATCTGCATAATGAGTATTTTAACTTTTGATACTTTAACTATATTTTGATGCTAAAACTTTTGTACCTTTATTTAAGTAACATTTAGATTGCAGGACTTTTACTTGTAACAGAGTATTCCTACACTCTGGTACTTGTATTTTTACTTGAGTATAAGACCTGAGTACTTTTCCCACCTCTGCACAATGGAAACTGGGACACTAAAAAGTGACGCACACAGCTGGGACTGGAAGGCTTGTCCACGTTCGGGATTATAACGTGTCCAACTGTCACTGTTGGCAGAGTTAGTCTGTTTCATAATTGAAGGTGTTTTGTCAGATATTTTCGATGACTAGGTTAGCTACGTAAGCTAGCTAGCTTAGAGAAGATTTTGCAATTATCTCAGAAGGAATCATGTGATCACATTGTTAAAATAAGACAATACAACGTATTAGCTAATTTTAAGTAAGTTTCCATTGACAATGGCAGTTGGCCAACTTTATAATATCCAAATGTCAGAAGAAGAAGAAGACAGACAGGAAGTAAACACTAAAGGGAACAGCAGAAGAAGACAGACAGGAAGTAAACACTAAAGGGAACAGCAGAAGAAGACAGACAGGAAGTGAACACTAAAGGGAACAGCAGAAGAAGACAGACAGGAAGTAAACACTAAAGGGAACAGCAGAAGAAGACAGACAGGAAGTAAACACTAACAGGAACATGGTATGGGCTCTGGCAGTATTTAAAGACTTTGTTAGTGGAAAATAAAATGTGAGCAGACTTGGACAGTTACAGAAAACCTCGATCAGTGCTGCCGTCATTTTAAATTACGATGCTGTTGCATAATCACAGGCCAATTCAATTGAGGGTGAAAAACAAAAAGACCACAGCTAGAATATCCTGACCACACATAAAGACAAGAAAGAAAGTAAAAAAAAAGATACATCATGAAAATAAGATAAAAGTGTTATTTCAAGCGGTGCTGCAAAATGCGAATGATCATTCCTGATCTGAACACTATGATGTGGTGATCTGGCTATGGTCTTTGGAAATGTATTTATAAAAGGTATACAAGTATTCTTTTATTAATGAGATAGAGTTGAAAGGAGTAGAAAGAGGGAATGGCACGTGCAAAGGGTCCAGAGGACGAAGCTGAACCTGCATTCACCGCAGCCAGGAAATTCATATTCGACAATTGAAATTCAATTGTTCACTGAAATACAGTTGCAGGTGGTATTTATTAATAATGTATTCATTATTTATTATTTTGTTTGACTTATTTATTGACTGATAAGCCCTATTAAATTAATATTGCATTGCCTATCACGTTGAACCGAAAGTTTACTTTTATTTCGAAGTAGCGTAGTCATTTTTCTTGTCGTTAGAGTTAGAGTGTGTTCTTAACACGCTCTAACTGTAATGCCTACTATATACACGAACCTCGTCACAATGGGGCTAGTTTGTCTCACAACACCTACAACAAGTATGAAATAAAACAGGTCTGGTGTGAAACCATAGCTAATCTTCCAGTTCATCATCATGGCCTCTATAGTTCAAAGAATGCTTTCACTGGGTGAACATTTCACCATCACTTAAATGTTGAAAAGAGAAAAGTAAACAACAAGCTGAGTCTTTCACCTGTTAATATACTGTCATTATCAAAGGTGTCATCAACTAATGTGAAGAAGCATTTACATGTACATATTTTGTAAATTATACTATTTGATTGTCCACTACTTGGAATAGGTGGGCATACATACTGCCTGAATTTGTTTGGTTGGTTCTCATAGGCTTCTTCGCTTTTCTTTTTTAGTTAAATATCTTGTTTTTGAATGCAGTAAAAGGGGGGAGTGTGTGAGAATCTCTCTCTGGAGGGAACACAGGGATTTTTGCCTTTGCAGACCATTTACATGCAAAAAGACCTATATAACACAATTAAGGAATGGGAAATCCCCCAAAACACAATAGTGACTTTTTTAGACAAGATAGAAGGAAACAAGTGATTAACGTGGCGTTTAAATCACTGAAGAAAATATGTTAAATTTTTATTTTATTTAATCTGAGGATTTCCTGGTGTAAAAAAAGAGTGCTTCATTCTAACCTTATTCAATTGTGGGACCCTGTATCACTGATTTGATGGTCATAATCACTGTTCATGACATGTTTGGGTTCAGAGGCTATGTTGTTGGCCAGCCTCACTATGTTATTAAAATAGGCGTATTCAAAGAGTTTCTCAAAGTAAATGAATAAATAAGTGCTTTGATTTTCAAGTAGGGAAAAGTTCATACTAAGTATTTTTATTTCCCCCCCCAAACAGTACAGTATGGTGGATGGATGGCTTATTCAATCTGCACCTATATCTAATCTATGCATCTGCTGTTAGGCATCGGCACTTGTGCATAAGAAGTAATAGCAGTATGGGCATTTCGCTCAGACCTAACCAGCTGTAGATAAGCCTCCAGTCCTGGATATTGTGTGTCTGCAGACACCGCAGCCCGCCAGCTAAACAGGCTAGATGGGAAGTACCTCCTCAGAAAAACAACACACAACAAACATATCCCCTTCCTCAAACAAACATGTCCCCGTCTCCACATTATCACCTTAGCCTGAACAAAACGGCTCTCTTTGCTCTCCTCCGGATCCATGAGCGCAGGTACCTCAGCTTGTTTGTTAACATCAACACCAAAGAAAGGGGAGAGAGGGGAGAGGAGGGGAAAAAATCAATCTAATACTGCAGAACTATCAGATCATATGAAATTATGGATTCTTGGTCTGAGCATTCAGCCCTTGTCTGCCGAGCTGTGCAAATCAATTCAAACAGACACAAAGAGCAAACACACGGCGAACGCCACAATAGGAAATTGAAGCGAGCAGAGCCTCCCTTTTTAAAATATGCCGCTACATATTTGTTTTGTGGATTACCATTCTGAAATGAAATTTGAACAGTTACTTAAAATAATATGCAAAAGATATTTCCTGCTTTTTTTATTTTTTATTATTCCTCTCCTCCATCCCCCCGTCCCCTTGTTTGTCGGAGGAGAGGGGAGCGGTGGTGGAGGCCGCAGTGTAAACAGACACAGAGCTGCTATGATGCTGATTATGTTTCCAAAACATATTTCGAGGCCTTATCCCCATTGCAGGGAGTATCGAGTATTTATCCTTTTTTGTTTCCATATTGTTCTGCTGCTTCTGAAACATTTATGACGATATCTGAGGCGTAGTAAAAGAAGGGGGGTTCGTTTTTCAAGGAGAGAAATGTGTGTCATGTTAGGTGCAGGAAACATCCATTGACATTGCCTGCTAAAAGGCAACCTTGCTCCCCGGTGGGAATCTCTTGTATGAGTAATACGAACAGCAAATATTGTGAATAGGCAGCTTTAATGTACGCATTCTTCTTGGTGCCCTCATTTTCAGCTCTAGTTTTTCCTTTTTCTTTTTACCAGTTTTTCTCTGTGCATGATCAGATTGATGTCCCTTAATTGTATTTCATCTTTGTTGACACCTGAGCAGAATACGTATTAGAAAATGCTGTTTGGAATCAAATCAAATTCATGCACCCACTCAATACACTCACTCAATTGAAGTGCCTTTTTATGAACCAACAGTATCACGTTGCAAAGAGACCAAAAGGCCTGTTGGATTATGTTCCACGGAGCTGCCTTTACACTCCTTTAAACCCTCACCCTGTTATATCTCTGCCTCTTATCTCCATAGCTCTGTATCCTTCTTCGGTTATGGCACTAAAAATGTATGTTCCACTCTTCTTCCTCCCCTTACTGTTTTTTAAAGGGACATTGTCCTACTTAGCTTCCAGTACCCCTTTCTCCCCAAGGAGCCACCACATCCTACCTTTAACCCTGCTCTGCTGCTTAATCACATTTTTCAAAGAAAGTTTTTGGGAAGTAAAAAGCACTAAGATCAGCAGAGAGCAGAATTAGCATCAGATGTTTCTCAGCTGCCTCCATATCTCAGTAATGTCCCTGTTCATTTGAGAGGCTCTTACAAGTTTACAGATCCAGGATATTTAGCTCTTCTTTCAAAATAAAGTTTAAAATCATTGCAAATTAAATGTGATGTGATGTATCACATCACATTTAATTTAACTGACTTACACAAAGTGCAATCAACCATGAAGATACAAACTTAAAACAGCAAGAACACTGTATGTGCATTAGCTTTCAATCATACACTAACATTTTTGGCTTTAAATTTACAGTAAATTACTGGCTACTAGTTGCATGGATTTCACAGTAATTTACTGTAGATATTTTACAGTAAATTAGAATAAAAGTACAACTACATACTGTGACTTTACAGTTGCCATGCCCATGGAATTACTGTGATGTAGCAGTACAGAGCTGTGGTATTATGGTACCTTGCTGTACATAAATTACAGTAATTACCTGTATTTTCACACTTTTACTGTAGAAGTAATGCAACACAGTAGCCAGTAATTTACTGTAAATATAAAAATGTAAATAATACTATAATATATTGTAAATTTGTCTAGTTAACTGGGATTTTACCATACACAATTGAAAGATTGAAAGATTCAAAGAAAATACCCATTTTAACTTTTGATTCCTCCATTCAAGTGCAAAGTACATTTCACATGAAACTTTCTCCCGACTGTGAGTGTCTTATATTAGTCCTGGACATGTCTACATAGACATCCACTCGAAGTCAAGGAGTTTTCTAAAGAATGTGCTGACATGGGGGTTTATAACGCCACACTTCTTCTTGGCTTTCGAGCCCATCTCAGGGTTAATGCCCAGGAAGCACCTGAAAACAATAAGCCAAGACAACAACTTTCAATTTAAGTAAAACCTGCACCTTTTTTCTAACAACGTTTACCTCTCTTCTTTGGACGGGGGCAGCCTTTGGTTTTGCATGTGTCTCAAATTGGTCGCAACACAGCAATGTGAAACCTGGGATCAGAGAGAAAACACATTAACATATACACATTTCAAATGTTAGAAGAAAAAATATCAGGGACAATAATGTCGCAGTCGGTGCAACAGACAACACCAGCAGAGTTTCCGTTTTTGCCGGTCAAGATGTCCGTTAAAGTTTAAATCAAAATGTTATTGTTAATGTAATTTAAAAGACAAAATGAGAAAAGTGCCGGCCAAAGGTCTTCTTTGTTATTTATTGAGCTTTAAAACAAATTGATAACGACTCTAATATTAAACAAACTAATTATAGTAGATTAACTAAATCTAATCGATAGATTTATGATCATAGAGCTGCATCATGTAGAGCTGCAGGTGATCATGCAGAGCTGCGTGTCTCCGTCAGCAGCAGCTGATCTGATCTTTGATCTCTCTCTCCCTCGTGTTTATGTCCATATCGATCAGATCTAGCTAGTTCTGGCTAATGATATGACAAACAATAAGCGTTGCTTGGCAACGGGGTGTCGCGGCAAAGTATAGCGCAGCATTATGCATTGTTTAAATGAGGGGTCAAAATGTCCCCTTCTGGAGGATAAATCTCTTTCTCCACATTAAATGTTAGACATTAGAATGTACTCTTCTTGTCTGTCACATAAGTGGCACAACTGATGCGATATTGCGCTAAGGGGAAATTATTTTGACCGGAGAGATTTAGACCCCATTTACACGGGAACGTTTGCGTTTACGCACCGAATTCGTTTTCAAAAAAGTATTCCGTTCACACGCATTCGGCTCATTTAACGTGTCTGTTCACACAAGACTACTGGAAACGCTGTAGTACATATGCCGGGCCTGTAAGTGGCGCTGTACTTCTGCACGAGACCGTTCGAAAGCGCTGGAGACGCTGTAGTACATATGCCAGGCCTGTAAGTGGCGTAGTAACTTCCGCCACAAAATACACCAAAAGCAGCGAAGAAGACCCCCGAGCATGGTTGCCATGGTTGCCCTTCTGTTTATGCCCCGCGTGGATTTAGCAACATGTAGTTCATGTAATTCTCCATGTCCACTTGTTGCTGATGGTTGTGGTAGAGGAGCTGTAGATTTTGCTAAATGAAAGAGAAAAGTTGCGGATACAACCGTTTGCGTTATCGTGTAAACAGCACATTAGATTTGCCGGTCTTCAGCATATTTTACCGCACTATGACCGTTACTGGTGTTGTGCCGTAGGTTGAAGGCTTGCCGCAGATTGAAGCCCTGTTCACGGGGACGCACAACGGTGACGTCATCTCGCTTATTGAGCGTTCACCTAGTTTTCTAAGCGGAAAAACGAAAGAAATGATTTACTTTCTCTCTTGTAAATGATATCTTTCCCATCAGATTAAACAGCAAACGGCTGAATAAATAATGTGCATACAATTACTTGGAGGGTCGTTTTAAGGACACTTTTCAGATCTGTCACAATCTTCGTATTGGAACAAACTTCAGTTTTTAAGTGTAGTCCCACTCTGTTATGTTCCTCCTTCCTACAGAACAGACAATGAAAGGATAAGATGTCATTTGTCAGCATAGTCCTATTTCTTAAAACCTTCTCTGTTGTTTAAGTGTCTGATACTTGATAACCACGAATAGTAAGCAATGATATAACAGTAATGATATAATATGATAAGACACTGTGTTATTTTCAATCAAGCCTAAAAGATAATTTGTTCAAACTGGCTTCACTCGCTTGAATTGCTCCTTTGAATGTCATTTTCCTCTGTGGTTTCCTACTCAACACATGTTTGTATTGTAATGCCACTCATATTTTATTGTATTTTAAGGTGACATTGAATGTTTTGAAAGGTGCCCTAAAATAAAGTGTATTATTGATCTTATATCTGTGCCTATATCACACTATTAATGTTCCTTTTTTTAGACTAGGTTAATCCTGGTGTCAATAGGGAAGATCTGCACTGTTCTCTACATAACATGTTCAGCAGAGCAGGTATTTCTCCTGCCAGATATGGCCCCCCCCCCTACAACTTTGTCCAGGACAGTCACACCGTCACCAAAATCACACTGGTGTTTGCTGTTCCCCTCTAGTTTGTGCTCACAAAAGCATTTTACTCTAGACTCAGCAGGTGAAAAACTAAAGAAGGGCTTCCATATCCGGCAGAGAAGGTGTTGGTGCTGCCAGATTTGAAACCCCCCCTATATCTTTGTCCAGGATAGTCACAACGTCACCAAAATCACACTGGTGTTGGCTGTTCCCCTCTAGTTTGTGCTCACAAAAGAACTTTACTCTGGGCCCAGCAGGTAAAAAACTAAAGAGGGACTTCCATATCCGGCAGAGAAGGAGTTGTGGCTGCCGGATTTGGAACCCCCCCTATTACTTTGTCCAGGATAGTCACAACGTCACCAAAATCATACACACTTTCAAAACATTCAATGTCACCTTAAAATAAAATAAAAAATAAAATAAGAGTGGCATTACAATACAAAAATGTGTTGAGTAGGAAACCACAGAGGAAAATGACATTCAAAGGAGCAATGAAAGCGAGTGAAGCTAGTTTGAACAAATTATCTTTTAGGCTTGATTGAAAATAACACAGTGTCTGACATTATCATATATGTTATATCATTACTGTGTCGGCCAACAATGACGTCAGAGTCTAACTCCCGCCTGCTCCAGCCTGATCCAAATAAGGGCAAAGAGGCGGAGCCGAGGCGGGACCTCCTGCCACCGAGCTGGAAGTTCCAGAGCTAGCTGAGGCTACCAAGCTAAGCTAACATGCTCAGCAGTGCTGCACAGATGTAGCTTCCTCTCGCTCGTTAGCTGAATAAAAAGACCAGTAAGAAATAAAGTGCTTGAATTTCACGGTCTTTTTTAATCGCAGAGCCATAAGATAAGTCCGATATTTAAATGAAGAATACTCCACCAGGCACCAACACAACAAACACCTCCGGGTTCAAGTTGTGTTCCCGGGATCAGCCGAGCAGTTGAGCCCCTGTAGCATCCTGGAGCTTACTGAGCTAGCAGAGAGACAGAAAGCTAGAAGCAGCACTCACTGCAGAGACCTGTCACTCAAGGTGACCACGCCCTAATTTATGCAAAGACTTTAAGACCTAATATAACTAAAAGGGTTGCGTTATAAAACAATTCAACCCCCACACAGTAGTCATGAAGGGGGAGAAGACTGTAAAGTGGTAAAACAGTAATTTATTGTGAAATATTACAGCTAAATATTGTGAAATCATGGTAATATTGTACAGTGTATGAACCATTGTGATACTGCATTGGCTTCCAATAAACCAAACTTTCTAAGTGCCCCGTTTAGAAGTGGGAAGTGTTTTTCCTCGATTTGGTGTTGGCCAAGGTACAGTGGAAACCAGCGACGTGCAGTCAGTGGAGGCAGGGGAGGCAGAGCCTCACCTGTCATACTCCAATGTAACGGAAAAACAACTAAAGAAAAACGAAATAGTAATAATAATAAAATGTCTCCACTGATCTGTGTTGTAAATGTGATTTATGTATGATTCTAATCGCTTTTTATAGTCAAAATCAGCAAATTTGCAGAGCTCCGCTACGGGAGCGATGACAAGTGAGGCAGGGGCGTGCTCTGCCTCTCGTAAGCCCACAGTAACTTGCTGGAGCGCGGGCACTAATTTAGCGCGGCCACTTATTTTGTGAGCGCGCTCAAGCCAGTTACTGTGGGGTGAGGTGAGGCACAGATGAGCCCTGCCTCACCTCAGAATGCGTCACCCCACAGAAACTGGCTGGAAAGCGGGCCCTAAGCGCATGCCTGTTACCATCTCACTGTAGGTCACCAATGTAATGTATGTAGATCCCTTTATTACATTTATCCTCGCCATCCATAGTCTCTAAATAACTTATTTCACGTATATATGATATTTAGGCTCGCTGGTCTCAACGGCAATGAAAATGCACCAGGGGAGGCAGCCATAACCTCTGCCGCACTGAAGGGGGCGCACGTGAGCCCACAGGTTCTTGTTGCTACTGTAATTCTACGCAGAGACGGTAGACGCAAACAACAAGCTAGACTTTTGAAACTAGAGGAAGATAAGGAGGACTTTTACAAAAAAGTAATAGAGATTGTTGTCCAGAAGGATAGCATGGACTTCATCTTCAAGTCAAGGTAAGACCACATTTGTAATGAAAATGGGATCTTACTAAGAAAGAACAATCCAATATTTAGATTTTGGGTATCCTTTTGTTGATCGGTCTGTTTAAAATGAATCGAAGCATCAGACTAAAAAAGCTTTTGAAAATAACCGAATATTTCGATTAAGGTCAAAATATAATATTTGTAAATCTGACTCAGTGCCTCACCAGCCATGAACCTCACCGCACGTCACTGGTGGAAACAGGTGGGTTTACCTAATGCGGCCCTGTTATCAATGGGGAGAGTGTTCAACCATTTTGGAGTCATGTGTGTTTTTGAAGCCAGTACCAGTGCCTTGAAGTTGATTTGGGTAGTTGCTGGTAAACTGTGAAGGTAGAGGAGGAGTGGTGCATTGTGGGAGAACTAAGGTAGGTTGTAGACCAGTAGAGCTGCTGCATTCTGGATTAGCTGCAGATGTGACACGTATTGACATGCATGGGCTACACCAGGGGTACTCAAACGTTTTTATTAAAGGTCCAGTTGTGAACTTTATACAAGGTCACTGGTCCGGATCAATGCCAGTAAAGTCGTCGTCCCCCCCCCCCCCCCCCCCCCCGAGCGGAGAAACGAAACTGAAATTAAGAAGCAGTTTCTTGGCGGTCTATGCATGGGGCCCCCTTGATGGGTTTTCCCGACATGTCGTTGCAGTAAATTAAAGGGTGTTTCATGTTGTCGTTGCTGTGGACCTTCTTAATCTACCTTCTTTGGGGGCCCCCTTCTGGTCCAAGCACTGGCCTGCCTTGCCTGTCGGTAAACGGCGCCCCTGTATACACACACACACACATTCAATACATACATACAGTATGGTGGCTTGAACTAGTGGGAGAAATGGCACTGTTTGTCTGTAGTCAATGCCTTGAACCTCGGCAAAAAAGGCATTAGAAGCATTAGAAAGTCAAGGTAAACTTGCGGTTAACTTGCGGTCTGCTATGCGTGTCACGCTCGCGCACACAAGTAAATATATATGCATGTTCATTCTCACAACGCGTCAGACACAAGACGCGCGTACATGATGATGTACATTAATTGATCAGAATCAGAATTATTATTTTTTTTTTTATAATTTTTTTTATTTTTATAATGGGACACAGGGTTCGGTCCGGATTGATTTGCAGTTTGGTCCGGATCCGGACCTTGGTCCGGAGTTTGAGAAGCCCTGGACTACACCAATTAATAAACTTAAACTTTAAAAGGGCTATTTTCTCCTTTTTGGGTTTTTCCCCCTCCTGTAGTGTGTTATATATATAGGTTTCTGATCATGCATTGGTCCGCAAAGGCTAAAGGTCCCTCCAGAGGGAGTAACATAGTGACGTCACTATGTAACACTCGCACAACACATTGTACCTTTTTAGGGACATCTCTGTTAGTGTTTGACCTATCACAGATTAGAGCCAACAAGTTAAACAATCACAGCAGACTGGGCTCTGGTTTCATACAGAGGGTGAAAAGAGGTGCTGCAGCACAGGCAGTATGAGAAAAAAAAAAGACATTTTTTAACATTAAAGCATGGAGAGATGTCCAAGTAGAGAAACTACTAATATCAACCTGAAAATGAGCATAATAGGACCCCTTTTACAGTGGTCATATCATCTGTGTCATAAAAGCAGTGGTTGCTAAAAAGTTACTAAATAAAATACTAAACGTCATCACGCCGACACAAGTCTGCCGTTAGCTTAGCGGTGGTGTTGCGCAGGCATGCGACGATGTTGTAATAGGCTTACGTTAGCTTTTAATTTCAGGCACATTCTTGCATTTATGCTTAAAAAATCATAAGGTCGTGTTAATATGTGGAGATTATCCCGGACATGTTAAGTATCATGAATGTGTGTCTGCAACAGAGCTTATTCTGTGTCATATACCGAAATCCAATGGAAATCCCTGATCGATTTTTGTCGATGGAGCCCTTTGCAATGCTAACTTCTGGGTCGGCCTACAAAAATACTCCATCATAGCACAACTCTATCGAAAGAGAAGGCCGAGAGAGGAGGTAAGATAATGTCCTATTGATGGACCTGTTGAGTCGATTTCATGGTTGAGCTTTGTTCAACCTGTTACTATTGACCAGAGGTGGGAGTAAGTCCTACATGTGCAAGTCATGAGCAAGTCTCAAGTCTTGACCTACAAGTATCAAGCAAGTCCAAAGTCACTGTGATGAGAGTCAAGCAAGTCAAGTCAAGTCATTGCTCAGGTCAAGCAAGTTAAGTCAAGTCATACGAAATTCTGATGAATTTTTTCAGTTTCCACATTTAAATCAGTGGTTCATAACAGTGGTTATGAAAATAGATTCAACCAACACTATGATCTTCATTACATACACAGTTAATTATTTGAAATCTAATTTAGACTGATGACAATCATATTAGATTAATCCTAGAACTGCAGACAATAGCTAGGACTCAATCAAAAAGTCTGTTCAAAAAGACAGAATTCCAGGTAAGAAAATCATATATGGCATTTGCCATTAAACATATTTAATTTAAATGTATGTTAACACTAGAACCGCCAACAGCGTCAGCACCTACATAGATATCATTTTCAAATCATTGAATTTGTTCCTCTTCATAATTTCCTTATAAACTAAGTAGGACGATTTAAAACTCACTTAATTGGGTTAATTTTGAAATTGCTTCAGTTTATCATCATAACAGATCAAAAAGTTCAGATTCATTTTACAATAAATCAAAGAATGATGCACTTCTACAAACAAAAACAACTAAAGTAGATGAACTACATGATTCAAAAGTTTACAGTAACTTCTGATAATAACACAGGGGAAATAAACGAGGCATCTCTTTTCCTCTCTCTCTCTCCCTCTCCTGACAGCCCATCAGTATCAGGGTTAGTACAAATGAATCCCTTGGCGGTTCTAGTGTTCATTTACCGTTTTGTCTTCTCTTTGTAATGCTTAATCGATTTGAAACCAAGTCTAACGTAGCTTAAACTTAACGTTAGCTTTCTAGCTAACACAACACATTCACGCACCTTTCTCTGTGGGTGTTTTTGTAGTGACGAATGAAGTTGGATGTTGTGGTGGTCGTGTCACTGATCTTTATGCTGCAGACCCTGCATACCGCTGTTCTCTTCTTATTAGCGTCATCGACAACATAATCCTTGAATCCAAACTTCACTATTTGTGAAGTAACGCTAGCCGCTGCCATGTTAACTGACACTCCTGCCTACTAGTGGGTTGCCAGGTTTGCGCGCATGGCGCTATAATCACCCAATCACATTTCGAAAAAACTAAACGTAATATCTCAATACAAAAACAAACGCAAATATTTAATTTTAAAAAGTCAAGTCCTTTCAAGTCATCTGTCTCAAGCTTAAGTCAAGTCTCAAGTCATGAATACCAAGTCAAAGTCAAGTCAAGTCTTTTATCAATGTTAGTCAAGCAAGTCTCAAGTCCAAAAATATGCGACTCGAGTCGGACTCGAGTCAAGTCATGTGACTCGAGTCCCCACCTCTGCTATTGACGCTGAACTTTGTGCTCTCTGAAGACCCCATTCAATTAAATAAAGCCTAGACTGTATACAATGAACACAAATAACTCACAAACTATAAATACATATTACTGAAATAATTACAAAATATCTGATGTTGCATCTCAAAAATTCAAACTTATCTAACTAATCTCCTTCTCTTCATCTCCATCTGTAATTGGAACAGGTTTAATAAAGGAAATGAAGGGATTGACCTGGATTCACCTCATCATTTAATGTTTTGAACATTGCCGTGTTTAAAATTAAAATGCAGACATGCTTACACAACACACTGATCAGATATTGGGCCTTATTGCAGGAAGAAAATATACATACACATTTTCTCTTTTTGCAATTTATAACCATTCAGATTTATTTTCCTTTTTTTAGACCGCCAACTGAGTTTTGGCATCCACCAAAGTGTTCTTTCTTTTCTCTCTGTTAGGTAACTCAACATTTTAGGAGTGGTTGAGAGCACTTAACCAAGATAGGGATAAATGCCTAAAACTAATTTAACCAAATACAAAAAATTAGATGTTGTTGAGTCATTATAATGATTGGATTATTACAGTTGTGGACTACAAAAATACTATTGGTTCATTGACCCCAATAAAGACTCACTATTGCTAAAGTTCTTCTTTCAGTATTTTTTCGGTGCGATCTCTTCAATTATTTGGAGTCTGCCAGAGTTTTGTAAAAAAGCAACCGACCACATGCCTCCAATTTATGATCAATTGTGATTCACCATTTAATAACTGGGGATTTGGATTGGTGCAGCCAGAATATACTTATTTTAATCATGACGGATTCCCAGTATGACAACTGAGGGCCACCAACGTAGCATCTGCAGTAAATGTATATTTAGACACAGAGCATATTTCACTTTCCTATAGTCAGCACAAAGAGGTGAATAGGTGCAAACACATGCAAATGTGCTAACGAGGGCAGACAAACTAAAACAAAGGCGAGTCTGACCTTTTTGAACATACATGTATTTTAGCTTTAGCAAACAATTTGCTTTTACAATACATTCCTGTATGACTAAATTAACAGAACTTTCTGGCCGGATTAGATATCATTCTGTCATTGCTTTCTATTACACTTTTCCAATTTCAATGCAGGGCAGATCCTTTTCATTATATGAGTATTATATAAGTTAATTCATCATTATTCACCCACATCTCCAGCAAGACAAAGAGCATGGGATATGTCTTTTGTTGCCCTTTTTTTCGCTTTCTGTTTTTCCTTGCTTTGCCCCTCCACAGTCTACCCCCACCCCCTGCCCTAAGAGCTCTGAAGGGCACCCAGGTGCCCAAGAGGTCGCTGTAATGAGCGCTAATGAGCCCATTGACAGCCTCAGTACAGGCTGATTGGTGCTGCAGGCTCCCACCATGTGCTTTACAGAGCACTTCCTGGCACAGGCCACCAGCCTGCTGGATCCCTGCCCTGCCATGCCCTCCATATGAGCTTAATGTTGTTACAAGAGAGCGGGTTGTGAATCTTTGATGCTAAAACTGTAAGGGTCACACATCCTTTCGCCACAAAAAACTGTGCTTTAAAACGTTTCCTTATCAGCTATGTAGGAGAAACTGTGCACATAAGAAACATGTACAGCAGGTAGAGGGTGGGGGGGTCGAGTCTGACGATTGCCTTTTGCTTCCATCTGCTCTCCTTCTCGATTGAATGAGCAACATCAATAAAGTTAAATCGGTCATGCTAACAAGCTTCTTGCACATTTCTGAAAACTCCACACATTTCGACAAAAACTGCTTTGTATCCTTTTATTAGAAATATAATATTAAGAAATTAGTTATCTAAAAAGGGATCTACATGTGAGTTACTTATAATTATCAAAATGTTAACAATTTAGCAATTGTTTTTGAATTGCACACAATGCTAATTTCACAATTGCCTCTAATTTTAATTGTTAGTTCAACACATGAGCTCACTACATATAGGCCTATATACAATTTCTCATTTAAGATTTGTTGTATATGTGTATGATGCTTGAAAGTGTCATGGTAGACAGCCATACATGCTAGCAACAACAATTGTTTGGAGTGTTTGGAACAGTGCTAGTTGTAGCCTAGCCTTACCATATCACATCCCAGCAGTTCCTTTTAAACCTTTTACAGTTCAAACAGCAGATAATTAGTTCTCTCAAAGACAAAACAGAAGCCTATTTTAGCAGTATATTAATATATACAATTATGCTGAACTTCACATTAGCTAAGCTTTCAAAATGTAATATATTGAATTGAAATTGGCTTTTAAAGTAAGGGAGAATGAATAACATCCTGTCAGAGGGCAGTCTTTATGCAGCGTACCATTGTAATAGTTTTAATTAGCTAATCAAAAGGTTGATAAAGGTAATCAACACATTTGCACAACAATGCCAGTACTGTAAATACCATGACCGGAAACATACAAAAGCTTGAGCTAATGAGTGAAAAAACAAGTCTCTTTTTAAATACTTACATTTAACATCCATGTATTTTTTGATGTACTGGCAGTGACAATGACAATTGCTATTGTATATAGTGCTTGTGTCACACATGCAACAGCAGTTCTATCTCACACAGGATCCGCCCTCTACTGGACTCTATGGGTACTACTCTCATCAATGATACGCGAGCGTTCAATCAATCAATCAATCAATCAATCAATCAATCAATCAATCAATCAATCAATGTTTATTTATATAGCCCAATATCACAAATGTTACATTTGTCTCAGTGGACTTCACAGTTTGTACAGAATATCAGTATGACAATATGACACCCTCTGTCCTTACACCCTCACATCGTACAAAACCTCCAAAAAATGAAAAACCCCACAGTTTAAAGGGGAAAATGGGAGAAACCTCAGGGAGAGCAACAGAGGAGGGATCCCTCTCCCAGGACGGACAGACGTGCAATAGATGCCGTGTGTAAATCGAAGAGATAATACATTTTACAGCGTAGGTAGACCGAATGTTTGGAAATGCATGTGTCTATAATAAGAAGATGAATCCACGGGGATGTCAACAATCCTGTGGGAGCCATCAGGGAAGTAGTATGATGAGAGTCAGGCAGGACCGCAGTGATAGGTTCAGCCACGACTCGAAGTCCAGGACTCAAATCCAGAACTCAGGATAGAGGATCCAGGACACAGGACCGCAGCAACAGGATCAGCCACGACTCAGGATCCCGGCGTAGATAGACACCAAAAAGAAATTTGGGGGAAGCTGGGTTATTCGGAACATGAGAGTACACAGGTACAGACAGACAGAAGGAAGAAGTAAGGTGTACCCCAACAGTCTAAGCCTATAGCAGCTAAACGAACGTGTCTACGTACATGCACTCCCTTAGGATAGGTTGAGGGAAAGGGGTAGCAAGTAAGAAGTAAGGAACAGAGGTGGAGAGGCACAACGTGTCTACGTACATGCACTCCCTTAGGATAGGTTGAGGGAAAAGGGTAGCAAGTAGGAAGTAAGGAACAGAGGTGGAGAGGCACAACCTGTCTACGTACATGCACTCCCTTGGGATAGGTTGAGGGAAAAGGGTAGCAAGTAGGAAGTAAGGAACAGAGGTGGAGAGGCACAACGTGTCTACGTACATGCACTCCCTTGGGATAGGTTGAGGGAAAAGGGTAGCAAGTAGGAAGTAAGGAACAGAGGTGGAGAGGCACAACCTGTCTACGTACATGCACTCCCTTGGGATAGGTTGAGGGAAAAGGGTAGCAAGTAAGAAGTAAGAAACAGAGGTGGAGAGGCACAACGTGTCTACGTACATGCACTCCCTTAGGATAGGGTGAGGGAAAAGAGTAGGAATTAAGATGTATGCGTCACATCTATACCATGAGCGCATTGCTCCTAAAAAGTTTTTGGGCACTGACACCAATCAACAGTTGTGCGTCGACTCGGCAGGGATCAAGGCACGTATATGCCTCTCCCTGCTTCCACCGTCTACACACACAACCAAATGACATCTATACCATGAGCGCATTGCTACAAAAAGTGTTTCTGGCACTGACACCAATCAACAGTTGTGCGTTGACTCGGCAGGGATCAAGGCACATAAATGCCTCTCCCTGCTTCCACCATCTACACACAACCAAATAACATACCATCAGTAAGGAAAAAGAGTAAGAACTAAAATGTATAGGTGAAGAGGCACAACGTGTCTACGTCAATGCACTCTTATTAGATTATTTTATCAACTATAAGCGTTATAAAAAAGGAAGGTCTTAAGCGTACTCTTAAAAACGGATAGGCTGTCTTCCGCCCGAACACAAACTGGAAGCTGATTCCACAAAAGTGGAGCTTGATAAGAAAAGGCTCTGGCTCCCATTGTACTTTTAGAGACTCTAGGAACAACCAACAACCCTGCATTATTGGAACGCAATGCCCTAGTAGGACAGTAGGGTATAATGAGTTCTTTAAGGTAAGATGGCGCCTGCCCATTAAGGGCTTTGTAGGCGAGAAGAAGAATTTAAAATTATATCCTGTGTTCTATAGGGAGCAGAGTTGGGTGTAACGCGTTACAAAGTAACGCATTACTGTAATAATATTACTTTTGTCGGTAACGGAGTAGTGTAACGCGTTACTTTTATAATTCAGTAATCACACTACAGTTACTAACATTGCCCCGACACGCGTTACTTCGTTACTTTTATAAAATCAGTCATAATCACACTGACAGACAAGAGGGGTTTCCGCCGCAGGTTTATATGTACGTAATCTGCACGACTTGCGCGTCCACATCTCGTGTGCAGTGCTGCATAAACATGGCTGAGTCAGCGATAACTTTTGAGGGGTGGAGGTATGCCCATTATTTTGAGTTCGTCCGAAGAATAGACAGGAATGTGACGGTGAGGTGCAAACTGTGTCCAGGCCAGAAGCTGTTATCCACTGCTGTAAACACCACGTCAAACCTCAACAAACACCTGCAAAGAACACATGCTAAGGTGAAGCTAACCGCTAAGGACCCCCGAACCCAGAGTGAGGATGTTGTGAGTGCACCGCCGCAAGAATTTGGAGGACCGGTAACCAAAGCAGAGATGGACAGGCTTGTAGCATCCTTCATAGTAGAGGTAATGTTGCCCATTTGCACAGTGGAATCACCATCCCATCGTTCAGAGATATGCTGCGCAAAATACAGATAGCAGGAGACAGAGGACAGCCATAGTCAGAGCTATCTGGATCAGTCTTATGCGACAATGGAAACTGAACTAAAGAGAACATTTGAAACTTTAGCAGTCTGCGTGATCTGCCTGCAGGGAGGGGCTGGCCGGCCCTGTGAGTAAAGTAACGAGTAAAGTAACGAGTAAAGTAACGAGTTACTTTATGTAGAGAGTAACGAAGTAGTGTAATATATTACTTTTTTTTAAAGTAATATGTAATATGTAATATATTACTTTTTTTTAGTAACGACCCCATCTCTGATAGGGAGCCAGTGTAAGGCAGCCAGAACAGGAGTAATGTGGTCCCTTTTCCGAACTCTAGTTAGTACACGTGCTGCAGCATTTTGAATCAGCTGAAGCGACTTAACTGACTTCTTGGTACACCCTGATAATAAAGAGTTACAATAATCCAGGCTTGAAGTAACAAATGCATGGACTAGTTTCTCTGCATCGTTTTGAGGCAAGGCCTGATTTTTGCAATGTTGCGTAGATGAAAGAAGGCGGTCGTTGAGATTGATTTTATGTGGGCGTTAAAAGATAAATCCTGATCAAATATAACACCAAGGTTCCTTACAGTCTCACTGGAGGCCAAATTAATGCCATCCATTGTTAGTATATCTTTAGATAATTTATTTCGTAGATTCTTTGGGCCGAGTACAATAACTTCAGTTTTAGCCGTGTTTAAAATCAAAAAGTTTAAGGTCATCCACGTTTTTAAGTCCTTGAGGCAGTCTTGAATTGTATTTAGATGATTGGTTTCATCAGGCTTGATGGATAAATATAGTTGAGTATCATCCGCATAACAGTGGAAATTTACAGAATGATTCCTTATAATATTGCCTAGCGGAAGCATATATAATGTGAACAAAATAGGTCCAAGCACTGAGTCCTGTGGCACTCCATGGCTAACTTTGGTTTGCATGGGAGATTCATCGTTGACACATACAAACTGAGAGCGTTCAGATAGATAGGACCTAAACCAGCCTAAAGCAGTTCCCTTTATGCCAACTAAGTGCTCTAGTCTTTGCAATAAGATATCATGGTCGATAGTATCAAATGCAGCACTGAGATCGAGCAAAACAAGAATAGATACAAGTCCTTTGTCTGAGGCTATTAGAAAGTCATTTGTGACTTTAACCAGAGCTGTCTCTGTGCTATGATGTGTTCTAAAGCCAGACTGAAAATCTTCAAATAAGTCATTGTTTTTTAAGTAATCACACAACTGTTTTGCGACCGCTTTCTCAAGAATATTTGAGAGGAACGGAAGATTAGAAATAGGTCTATTATTGGCTAGAACCTCTGGGTCCTAGAACCTCTGGATCGAGGTTGTGCTTTTTAAGAAGAGATTTTATTACTGCTACTTTAAATGATTGTGGAACATAGCCTGATAATAAAGACATATTCATAATATTTAATAAAGAAGTGCTAATTAATGGAAAAACTTCCTTTAACCTGTTAAGCCCGAGAGACCCCGGTACCGGGGCACTGCCGCAACATCTTGCAGGAAACAGTGTCTGAGGGCATGTTCATTTAATAAAACTATGAATGTTTTATATCCATGTAACGGGAAGAAACTCATCTAACTGATCATTTAAAAAAAAATTTAAAAAGAAAACCCACACTGACTCTCTGAATTAGCAACGAGCGAAAGATGCTAACACCTTACTGCACCGAAAATCACTCACAAAACCTTATTATTTATCTTTTCACCACATCCAACACATCGTTTCACATCGTGAGGTGACACAGAATTACATTATTACTGAATTATACGTATTTGCGACGTTATAAGCAAAAACGGACATCAAAACAGGTGACGCTAGGTAGCTAAAAATGCTAAAATGTTTACCTTGGCTCTGTAGTCTCTCCAAAGTGGTCTTCAATGACATTAAAACGATAAAAACGATGCTGAAGTTAATCCATAGGTTAATCTAATGTGTCTGTGTCCCTTTGAAATGATTTCTGATAATCCATAAGCATTAAAACTGCTTTTCCGTTTCCAGATGTCAAAGCTAGAGATAGGTTCACTCTGATGGAAAATTACATGCGCGAAGCCCCCACCTTTTCTCTTCACAACGTGTGTGTGTGGGGGACTCCCCCTTCGATTCTATTGGCTCTAACGGTCAGAAAGAGGTGTCAACCATCAAAATCGAGCAAGGGAAGCCAGAGATATGGAAAATCCACCCAAATGACCCCAGAAGTGGTTTCTTTTTGCTAAATCTCTCTAAAAAGGTCAAATGTCACTTGTTTTGCATCAATCTTGATACAGGGTACTTATTATATGTTGTACTTTGGATTCCTAAAGCTTTTAGTCTACTAACCCATCATCCAAGGGTGGTTTTCACTATAAGTAAAAAAAGAATTTTTGGACGGACACTATAATTTACAGTTTTTTACGATGTAAAATCTGAATTTTCTTTAAAATAAAAAACATCTATATTGATTCTGACTTTTCTACATCCAACTCACAGGTTTATCATTACTTTGAGAAAAGAGATTATTAATTTAACCCTTTTAGAAGGGAAGATATGGTCATTTGTTCTGGGAATGTCATTTTCGAGCATGAGACCTGAAAAACAGGCTCAGGGCTTAACAGGTTAACAGCTTAGTTGGAATTGGGTCTAAGATACACGTTGATGGTTTAGAAGAAAGAATCCTTGAATTCAATTGTTCAAGGTTTATGGCTGAAAAGCATTCTAGTTTACTATCTAGTGTAATATTAGAACTTACATTTCCGGGCGCTGTTGATAACACTATACTGGTCAAAGGCAAGAGGTCATTGATTTTGTTTCTAAGAGTAACAATTTTATCATTAAAAAAGCACATAAAATCATAACTACTGAGTGCTATGGGAATAGAAGGCTCAATAGAGCTGTGGCTCTCTGTCAGCCTGGTTACAGTGCTGAAAAGAAATCTTGCATTATTCTTATTCTCATCTATTAATGAAGAGTAGTAAGCTGCTCTCGCTTTACGCAGTGCTTTGTTATATTCATTGAGAGTAATATGCCAAATTAAATGAGATTCGTCAAGTTTAGTGGAACGCCATATCCTTTCAAGTTGTCTCGACTTTTGCTTTATTTTGCGGGTTTCGGAATTATGCCATGGAGCTAGTCTATGTTGTTTTATTTTCTTCTTTTTCAAAGGAGCAACATAGTCTAATTTTATTCGCAGCGCATCTGTAGCACTATCAACAACATTTCACACACTGAAGTTGTATAAACGTAGCCGGCCAATCAGGGCGAGCCTACCTGAATGCGCGCACAGCTCACAGTGTATAAGGCGGCTACGCCTCCTGACTGTCATCTTTTTCTCTTCAGCGAGCAGGACAACACCTGTCAGAGAAAAGTAAAACGTTTGAAAGAAGAAGAAAGAAGTTATCGTACCTTCATGGAGTCGCCACTTCTAGAGACCCGGGCCTGTCCTTCGTGCCCTGGCTTAATAGCGGGCGCTGATCCCCACCACCTCTGCTTTGAGTGTTTGGGGACCAGGATATGGCTGAGGTGCCATTCACGTTTGCCATTCCAGCGGGGCGGATGGCTCCGTTTGCCGGGGAGGAGGATGACGAGGACTTCTCGTTGTCGGGCACTTCCGGGTCCGGTGTCCATGAAAGGCCACCGCCCAGGTCTGTCCGCCAGGACTGTCCACCAGGACTTCCCCCTGGTGATGACCATGGTGGCGGAGCGTGTAGGGCTACCGCTCCCCACACCACTGCCGCCGAAACCGGTGAGCCGCCTCCGCCAGGGGTTCTACAGCCCGGTCCGCCCGGCGCAGCCAGCCTTCGTTTCGCCCCCCGTTGCCAGATATCTGGCAGTGTGTGGAGGCCAGTGTTGTAGTCAAGTCACCAATTGACGAGTCCAAGTCACTCTCGAGTCACCACTCTTCGAGTCCGAGTCCAAGTCCGAGTCACCAAGGGAGAGTCGTAGTCGAGTCCGAGTCACCCAAGGAGTGTCCGAGTCGAGTCCGAGTCACCAAGGGAGAGTCGTAGTCGCGTCCAAGTCCGAGTCACCCAAGGAGTGTCCGAGTCGAGTCCGAGTCATCATTACCTGTGTTCGAGTCCAAGTCCAAGTCACCCAAGGAGTGTCCGAGTCGAGTCCGAGTCATCATTACCTGTGTTCGAGTCCGAGTCCAAGTCCGAGTCACCTAAGAAGAGTCCAAGTCAAGTCCGAGTCACAAGTCTTCATGTATTAATCTTCGTGGATATATGTGTTGTTAATGTAGCTGCTCCTCTACATTGCTTTCATCCTGTCATGTTATACTAATCTGTCTATTGAAGTGCTGTGAAGCGAGTTTGGCTACAATTCTTGTAATAGGTGCTATACAAATATAAAGCTTATTACTAATATTAATATTATTATTATTATTATTGTAAATTACCTTTAATATGTCTAACTATATTTAAAATTAGTTACCTTTTAGAGAAGTGATTATATTTGTATGCCAATATTTTCCTATGGTAAAGTTTTCGTTTTGCACTTTTATTTTTATAGTAATAAGATCGGGACTCTTATTTTGAAGGAACTTTTACCGGTTAAATTGGTTTACCGATAAAGATTAAGCCCCAGAAAGCACATGGCTACTTAGCATGCAAAATTGTCATTCTGCATGTTAAGTAGCCATGTGCTTTCGTGTTATCGGCTGAATCTTTATTTATTGATTAGATCACATTACTCTGATGATAGTGTTCAAGACAGCCTATATGTCTGAACTCGATCCTTAGAGTAATGTGTTACGAAGCCTTCTCTTCAATATTGTTTCCACATAACGAGCATTTTGCGCTGCTCTTTTCCAATGTGGAAGCAGAATGTGTGAAAGCATACAGCACGATGCAGGGTGTGTCTCTAGACATCTTTAGACTGGAATAGCGGGGCCCAGTACGTAAACTCGCCTCGCAGGTGCACACGCCAGGATAGAGGACATCAGACTCCAGAGAAAACTTGCTCGAGTCCAAGTCGGAGCGTCGATGTACAAGTCGAGTCCGAGTCATCGTGGGGGGGGGAAATTCACGAGTCCGAGTCATCGTACGCGAGAATTCACGAGTCCAAGTCCGAGTCCAAGTCATCGTGAGCGAGAATTCACGAGTCCAAGTCCGAGTCGCGTCAATCAGTGCGCGAGTTCGACTCGAGTCAGAGTCCAGGATCTCTGGTGGAGGCGTCGTGGCGACAGCCACTGAAGACGAAGGCTCCAGTGGCTGGTATGGTGGGGATCCTCAGGGTGCAGGGCCGCACGGACACAGCATGTCCCGGTATGCCCCCCCTTGATGAGAGCCTGGCAGCCCATCTGCTCCCACAGGCAGCAGGATGGGCAGAGGTAAGAAGCCTCTGCCCCTGCTGCCTCGTGACCGAGAGACGCTGGAATATTTCGATAAAATATTCCGGCTCGGAGCACAGATGGCGGCAGCGGCGAATAATCTTGGTGTGTTGCGCGTGTCGCTGATTACTCCTCAGCAGGACGCCCCGGCCTCTCCATCTCAGGATCGGAGTGATTATTTGGACCGCAGCATCGGGCAGATTAATAATCTGATTCATGGTGTGGCTGCTGCAGCTGGCCGTGTAATGTCCCTGGCCACAGTGGGATCACGCCACGTCTGGCTGGGACTCACGGATCTCTCCAGGAAGGACCGTGATGATCTCCTATGGGCCCCCGTATCCACGAAGGGGCTCTTTGGATCGATCTCATCGGTCACACAGCGTTTCAGACGCTTGAAGGAAGAAAAGTCACAGCTTAGCCGTATGCGTCACGGTGAGAAGGAGGGAAAGGCACCGGTTTAGAGCACCCATGGCTCCCGCTGCTCCTTCTACCTCCTCGGCTGGTCCCGACAGGCTGCGATCCCGACAGGCCTCTGCTCCGACTCCGCGCCAACAGAGAGTTTCTGGGTGGGGTGGGCCTCCCGGAAATGAAGGGCTGTGGGAGGAAGAGTCCTGGCGGCGAGAGCTGTGTGCCTCCCCACCCAAGACGCGAGGGCGAGTTCATTGACGAATGCATTGAATAAAAACAATTGCATTTATCCCAGAGTAAGAGTCATTTCTCTCCACAATTCCACATTTCCCCATAATGTCTCGTTGAATTCGGCAACATCCGTTTCATACGATGTTAACTTGGCACCCATTATGAGACACGGTTCCCCACTCGCCGCCCCCGTTGTAACTCCAGTAAAGGAGGCAGCCGGTGGGCGCGCGCAAGTGAGTGTGATAAACCGCAGGATTTCACCGTCAGTGTATTATGACGGAGCGCGCAGCTCCGCGAGAGCTGGCCGTGGTGCGTTCAAGGACCTCAGTAGAAAATCTGCCCTTTCTATGTCAGCACCCCATGGGCCAAACTTCCTTTTATGGAAGGTTTGGCGGCGGAGTGGGCCACCAGAGAGTACCACAGCTTCCTAGCTTATAGAACTATGGTTACAATACGTAACCCTCCAGTATAGTAGAGGAACTATGGCACCTAAACATGTAGGTGCCCCTTTTTCATTAATTAAATATGTCTAGTTTTTCAAATGGATGGTTTAAGATTTGTAAAATTGTACAAACATTTACTGATTATGATCAGTATGTCACCAAAGCAAACATTTCACAAATGGAAATGGAAAATGTAATAAAAAATCCAAAGGGTATTAGTATACTTTTTTGTCATTATTAAAGTAAATGTTATTCATATGTACCAGAGACTGTTATTTTCCCCTCAAAATAGGTTAATTGACTATTCACTTCACCTCTGCTGTAAACCAGCCCTAATAGCTAAGTAGTGCAACCAAAACGACCGGTAGAACGGGGCCCTATGGTTATACATGTGTGAAGGTAAGAACTGGAACTCTGGGTAGAGAATGGGGGTGGGATCAGACACGAAGTTGCAGTTTACATCCATGTCATCACTTCATCATTTCATCCAATTAGACATTTGTTGTCCTAATTAGCATATGCAATCTTGAGTTGTGGCAAAAAAAACATGTTTTTCAGTCTGGCGGCAGGATCTTTTGACCATCAGAATCTAATCAGTTCATCCTTGAGTTCAAGTGGACGTTCGTGCCAAATGTGAAAAGAAATCCCTGGAGGTGTTCCTGAGATATTTTGTTCACGAGAAAGGTACGAATGCGCATATTTACAGACAAACACACAAGGTTAAAACGTTAGAGAAAGTCCAGACTTTACCTTTTAATAGTATCTATGGTTTGCGTCCTTCCCTTCTGGTTGGAGATTCAGGGTTTCCATTTAGTCCATGTCCATTAAGCTTCTCAACACTCATGTAATGTTTTATAGATATAAAAGTTGACCATGAGGGTTGTGCAATAGGTTGCCATTGTCAGAAGTGTGTCTGTAAGTGTATGTGAAGATTGTGTATATATACATAAGTCATGTGTTCATATGTATGTCTTTTATCATGTACTATAATGCAGAATGTATGCTTTTCATCCACTGTGGAACTCCAGTCCAGAGCAAATTTCCTAAGGAACGAAACAGTATATTTTAAAGTGTCGTAACCTTACTGGTTGATGGAGGCTTATAATTGGAAAACAATTAAAGGGTAAGTAAGAATGGAGAAACCAGCTCGAGTGCGCTAGAATTTGAAAGTACACAACCGAAAAAAATCGGCCCCTTCCTTCAGACTTCCTTACAGAGCTCCTCCTCCAACACACACAAACGCGCACATGACCAATGAGGGCACAAGATAAGTTTGTGCATGAGATGGAAGGCTGACAGGCAGGTAGGCCATCCAGTTATTTTAGCCGGGCCGGCTTCCACAGATGACATTTTTTTATGTATTTATTGTCAAAACATTTAATGTATTCATTGCTATCGGGATGTTAAGAGCATTCCATGGAATATAACAAAAAGTGTTTCTGAAGTGAATTACCTACCCTACCTTTAACCTCTTAAGCCCTGAGCCTGTTTTTCAGGTCTCAGGCTCGAAAATGACATTCCCAGAACAAATGACCATATCTTCCCTTCTAAAAGGGTTAAATTAATAATCTTTATTCTCAAAGTAATGATAAACCTGTGAGTTGGATGTAGAAAAGTCAGAATCAATATAGATGTTTTTTATTTTAAAGACATTTCAGATTTTACATAGTAAAAAACTGTAAATTATAGTGTCCGTCCAAAAATTCTTTTTTACAGATAGTGAAAACTACCCTTGGATGATGGGTTAGTAGACTAAAAGCTTTAGGAATCCAAAGTACAACATATAATAAGTACCCTGTATCAAGATTGATGCAAAACAAGTGAAATTTGACCTTTTTAGAGAGATTTAGCCAAAAAAAAACACTTCTGGGGTCATTTGGGTGGATTTGACCTATCTCTGGCCCCCCTTGCTCGATTTTGATTAATGAAATCTCTTTATAACCGCTAGAGCCAATGGAATCGAGGGAAAGTTATATACACACCAAAACGTTAACAAATAAGGAGTGAGAGTGACGCGTTACCAAAACCGGAAGCTGCCATTAGCAGCTAACTTTTCCGCTCCGATTTTTACATAAAAAATGGAATTATGGATTATAAATACATTTTTAAAAGGCACAGGTACATTATCAACCTATGGATCAACAGTTGTAGATTATTTTTTTTTCGTTTTAATGCCATTGAACACGTCTTTTGACCTAATTGACAGCTACGGTGAGACGATCTGCCGTAAAAGCTCCGTAAAGGTACGTGTTGTGATGTCTGTGTTTGCTTCCCCTGTCGCAAGTTCGGATCGCTCAGTGATGATACTATACCTAAATAATCAGTGGAGTCTCAGCTTTAATAGGCTATATTGTATGTGCAGCTACGATAAGTAATAAGGGTATCTTTATCTTGAATTGTGTGCCGCAGTGCGTTAGAATTTTTTCGCTGAGGGGTCATTTAGACCCTTCTTATGAGACTTGTGTTTTGTTTTGGTAAAAATGGTTCATATCTTCAGTTAGCTGAGATTCTTCCCGTTAATCTGGTGCTACACATTAATAGTTTCATAAATGTTAAGAAGCCCTGAGACATTATCTCGAAAACAAAACGGTGGGAGGGGTCCAATGGGGGGACCGCCGTGCTTAAGAGGTTAAGTATTAATTTGTAATTCTATGTAAAGTAAGAAAAAACTTTCTTTTGTCTCGCATTTCTGCTGTCCATTTGCTCCAGAGGGGATCTAAAGAGTATGGGCTCAGAACAGTCTCATAATACACACATGCACACAGAAGGATTCACACTTGTATTTCATGATCCGCAAAAGGATTCACACTTGTATTTCCGGATCCACACTTGTGTTTTTCAATGCACACACAAATGTGTTCCATTTCATATACATGTAAATACAATTCAAATACAGAAAAAAGTTTACATATGTATTTTTGATCCTCACATATTTGTTTTCCGTTTAAAACCGCTGAACCTGCAAACAGATTTCTCCTCCATTCTAAGCCAATCACACGAGGGTATGATTTATTGCGTTCATGACGTAGCACTTCATATACGCATTTTGCGCTTTTACGTTATTATTATTCAAAGATAAGTAAGGAAGTGTGTGTTATATGAGATGGTAGAGAGGTTTCAGCTCCGATTATTAAATCAAAGAGGCTTAATGTTTTCGATTATATTATTTCACTATAGCTATGTGGACGGTGTCAAGGTCCAATGTTGACACAATTAATCAATAGCAAATACAATATTTGCGTGCATTTCCTGTTCGGAAAGTGGCGCTGTACTGAGAGTGGCGATTTTATTTTGTAATTATATAATACTTGTAATAATGGTGCGTTCACACCGGACGCGATGCGAATAATCGCTCGAGTTTCACGCCGGCTGTCAGCTGTGTTTACTAGCCTCATTCATCTGAGTCAGCTTCTCAAGCCGTATCTGGCCGTGCAACACTTATAGTCACATACTGTATGCCGAAGTGTTATTTTAAACAACACATTAAGTTGACGAAACACAAATGTAATTAAAGTCAGATCCACTCGTGTCTTAGACGGGGCAGTGATATCATAAACCTGTTAATGTGCGCATTCAAACTGTTTTTTTTGTACCAGCTGTTCTGTATTCACCTTGCAGGTGCAGCTATGTTGCTTTATCCTGGATTAAGTGTTTATGTCATGGATGTCAAGTTTAACCTCTTCATATTTGTCTATTATAGTTTTCATTCATAAAGTATGACGCTGCGCTGTCAGTACGCTTGTCCCTGTTTGTGATTGGTCAAATGTTGCTCACCCCGTCCCTTTCACGTGAATGCGCTCTCGGCCGGACAGAGAAACCCTGGGTTGATTTACCGAGTTGATAACCAGCGTCGTAGGCATACTTGCCCTCCCTCCCGATTTTCGCAGGAGACTCCCGATTTCATTGCCCTCTCCCGGTTTCCTCCCGGGGTCATATTTCTCCCGCATTTCTCCCGATTTATGACAAAATCAGATTTACTCACAACTGTTTCCACTCGGACTTTAATACAGCTACACCATTGTTTGGTTTCCATGGTAGCGCGTCTCTTTAGTAGCGCGCGCAACGGAAAGTCTGAGAGGGTGTTCATTATGGTGAGGAAGATGTCACAGAAAACAGAACAAGAATGGATAACTCTACCCTCTGCTCACTCCTTTCCTGTAAAATACAGGTCCAGGCCACACATATGCTCCATCAAGGATGGTGCTACAGGCAGCAAAGCATTGCACTTACAACTACAATAAGCATGTGTAGATGTTCTTTTCATCTTTAAAAGTCTGTTTCCCCACTGCGAGGCACCGGCGCTAACAGTTCTAACAGCTTGAAATGCACCCAATTTCTGAGGTCCCAAGGTTGGCAAGTGTGGTCGTAGGACCGCTTAGCAGGGTTCTCGCTTGTTAGGGTTAGTTAAGCCAGATAACTCAGAGATATCCAGGGTCTGTAGAACTGGCTTCGTAGTACAGGCCACTGATCGATAAGGCTAAGCTAACCTGTAGCTGCTCCCTCCACACTCACAACAACTTCATACAGACATAAATAAAGCAGCTGTATTCGCCATACAGGAAACACACATTTAAAACGGTTTTGCCTGCCGTTTTTGTGTACCCAAGCATTCATTAATGGTTCGGAAAGTGGCACTGTACCTTAATAATATAAAAGATTGTATTTGCGTGTATTTCCTGTTCGGAAAGTGGCAATGTACTGAGAGTGGAAGTGTCCTGAGATTAGCGCCTGCAGGCAGGCTCCATGGACCTGTCAGCTCTGGACAGTGCAAAATGCGTACATGAAGCGCTACGTCATGAACGCAATAAATCATACCCTCGTGGGGGCGCGCTCATGTGATTGGCTTAGAATTGAGGAGACATCTGATTGGCTATAGATAGAAAAAATTACAAGTAGGCCTACGAATCGGGTGACCGTCAGGGGGGTTTCAAAAAACCCAAACACGAATGCACAGCGATCCATGCACAGAAAGCGGTTTGTGTTTGCAGGTGCAGCGGTTTTAAACGGAAAACAAATATGTGTGGATCAAAAATACATATGTAAAACTTTTTTCTGTGTTTGGATTGTATTTACATGTATATGAAACGGAACACATTTGTGTGTGCAGTGAAAAACACAAGTGTGGATCCGGAAATACAAGTGTGAATCCTTCTGTGTGCATGTGTGTATTATGAGACTGTTCTGAGCCCATAAAAGAGCTGCTTGCAGGAAAGCTGCAAATAGTTGAATAGAGAAGCAGCTGCTGAGAAATTGGTCAGAATTGAAATGATCACTAAGGAAAGTGCATGCGCAAGAAAAGCACGAGTTATGCTTCAACAGGTAAGCTGAGCAACAGGCCAATCCCTCACAAACTTTGAGTATTCCCTGAAGTACCGCGAGCATGGAATCCACTTTATTAGCGCTCGTCAACGTGGCTAGTTCTGTGCTCTGAATTTGATAGCTCACGGATGTCCCACTGTAGTGCTTGTCAGACGAGGGATATTCCTCTCTCTATCCCTCCGCTCCTCCATTCCTCCTGTCCTTCCTGTCATCTCCGTGGCAGCAGGAGACATCTGGACGGCTGTCACGGTTGACACGGTTGGTTGACGAGCACTGACAAATCCCCACGGACCCCAGAAAACAGGAGGAGAGGACTCTCATTGGTGATGATGGACTGTGTGTGTGTGCTGGGAGCGCTGCATGGGAGTGTTGTTTGAAAGATGATGGTAAGATTAATAGTCCCTGTAGGAATTTTAATTATAATTATTTGTGTATATGGTGTGTATGGTCAAAGATCTTTGATGGGCACATTGTTACGAACTAATTTAATGGTTGGGTTTCAAGTTTTTGAAAGAAGCACCCATATTTTTCACACACAGCTGGTGTTGCCCTGATTGACTCCTGCTAAAGCAGCGTTTCTCAAAGTGTGGGGCAGAGATGTGATAGGTGGGTCGCGAATGGACGTGATGAACGGGAGATTATTATTCTTATTTTAATTTTTTTTAATAATCTTTTTGGACCTCAGGCCGGAATCGAACCTGGGTCCTCGTGGGTGGTAGTGAACTGTTGCGGACCGGCCGGAGCCTCGCAACGGCGGGTGTTTGCGGCGGCGGATGCGGTACCGGCGCAGCGGCGCTGTGAAAGTCCACGGCCCACCTATGCCAGAGCCAGCGGCCCACCGAAGGCAGCAGCCCACCAACGGCAGCGCCCCCCCGGGAAAAGTCCTGAATCTCCCGATGATGAACATATAATAATGTTAAAATGTGCTAAATATATACACTGCAAAAAAACAAAAAAAGAGGAATAAAAGTAGCTCACAACTTGTTTTATGTTTTGAAAGTAGCTCTCATCCTAAAAAAGGTTGGAGACCCCTGTTATAGAACAATACATTTGACAATTTTAAGCTTGGCCTACCATTTTATTGGAGCGATGAGGAACAGGTGGGGCTTGAAAAGGCCCATCTGTTCAAAGTGGGGAATGACGGAAAAGGTTTGAGAACCACTGTGCTAAGGTAACATTCAAGTCCGTTCTGACTGAATCCATCCTCCAGTATTTTTACTTAGACTCCGTTTACACGGAAACGAAACGGAGAACGAACCGAATTCGATATCAAAAAAGTATTCCGTTCACACGGTATCGGCTCAAGAAACTTGTCCGTTCACACGAGACTGCTCGACCCGCTGGAGACGCTGTAGTACATATGCCGGGCCTGTAAGTGGCGCTGTACTTCCGCAACAAAATAAACCAAAAGCAGCGAAGAAGACCCCCCGAGCAAGGTTGCCATAGTTGCCCTTCTGTTTGTGCTCCGCGGTGGATTTAGCAACATGTAGTTCATGTAGTTCTCCATGTCCACTTGTTGCTGATGGTTGTGGTAGAGGAGCTGTATATATTGCACTAACATCTGTAGCATGGTCGAGCTGTAGATTTTGCACTAACATCTGTAGCATGGTCAGTAGCAGTAGCAGTAGCTACTGACCATGCTACAGCAGTGAGCAGCAGAGGTGTGGAGAGGTGGGGCTATGGCTTCATTGTTATCAGGAAATGATCGTATAGGACATACACACGGAGCCGTTAGGCCCCCCAGAGCGTTCCGTCCGCAGATCTACCCACCTTGGGACTCGTTATCGTTTGAGGGGTCCGTTTCCGCGGTTCCGTTACGGCCACGGGCTATACGAAAGAGAAAAGTAGCAGATACAACACAAACCGTCTCCATGTAAACGGGGTCTTAGTGTGACTTTGGTTGGTTCAGATTCACCAACGTCACACATTATAACAGACAAACCAATCAAGGCAGTGGTAGACCAGCAGGCGTTAGCATAGATAACTGCTTCAATTCCCTGCTGTAAACATAGGCATATGCTCTGTCTCAATTTGAATACTTCCCTTTAGTACACTGCCATGTCTTGCACAGTAAAAACGTACGAATTGTGACCGGGTAGTGTTGTCTCCAATCGCACAAGGCTGCTGTGCCCTCACCGGAAGTGATGATAGCTGCAGTTAGCTAGCTAGCAACAATCGTTTGTGTTAACAAATCATTACAGACTGCTCAAATAACCCTTTAAAATAACTATGGCTTCTTCTTGACACCAGTAAAGTGGAATGGGACCTGAGTAGTAAAAAATAAATACTTCCGTTACGTAGCCAAGATGGCGGTCGTTAATCGTGAAAAGTGTCTAGACTTTCCACACTTTTTTGACCACTATGAGTGCACCATCCAGGTACTCTTAATGTCTTTCATTTTTGTAAAGCACTTTGAATTGCCTTGTGTTGAAAGGTACTATATAAATAAACTTACCTTGCCTTACTACGCATTTTTGTAGTACTTCGCATTGAGACAGATTGGAACACACCTATGCACCTATCAAAACAGCAAGTGTAAGGATAAAAGTATGCCATTTGAGACACAGCACTAGTCTGAATGTGGCAGCTATGTAAAGTGGTGAAAATATCCTTAAATGTAGTGTACTCTTAAATTGATATTGTTTTTTTTCTTTGTTGGCCTTTCTTTCAGATGGATAAAACCTTTTTTGTTGCCCTCCCCGACAACAGTACATTGCTTTTCTTTCCTTCTGTCTGGTTTTCCAAACTAAGGGTGTACGGATCGCCATCTATCCCCCTCCAAAACATCCAAACATCCAGAAAACTATCCTTCAGTACACTTTGCCATAACATTTTATGTTTAGGTCATATTTTATTTAAAAACAATATTAGGAAAAACTCATATAGTACAGTGAATTCAGTTGATGACTAAACAGCAAACCCTGTAAATTATTCTCAGTATTCCCCTACAGTTATGTTTTGCTGAGGAAAAGTAAGTTTACATAAAAAATCTATTTAGACAGAACTCTGTTTAGAGCTGATTACATTACGTTAATATTCAAAGAAAGTATCCCTAGTTTATTAGAACGATTTCTTTGCCCATAGTCATTTTTTGGTCTACCGCTTGGGAGAGAGATGTTAAATTTGCAAATATGTATTTTTTATTGTCCAACTCGAAAGGAATAATGTGAATTTGGAAAATAAGTGGCAGAGGTAGAGCTGCTTTGAGTGGATGTGAATGAACCCCCCTCCCCTTGTCGATTTACTGAAATACCCCTCAAAGAAACAGTGTTTGTCATTTATAGCCCTAGGCACAGAGTAATGCTGTATAAAGTTGCATTGTAATGACATATAGAAACGGTGATTACAGACTAATTCAATTGCTCCCTAATCTAATTTCCATAATGGCCTTTATTTGGAACCTCAATTTATTGTTTTCCCAGAAATCATTATACAATTTAGCTCTTAAATCCATTTTGAATATGCGTGCCCACTGTTACAGGCAGGCATAGGAGAAGACACACGCATAAATATCACCAACATTCAGAGCAGTGTGAACATACAATACATAGAGGGAGTTACACACAACTCAATCTCACACAAACACCCAGGCATACACATTCATAGAAACACACAAACAAACACAAACAGCACACACACACACACACACACACACACACACACACACACACACACACACACACACACACACACACACACACACACACACACACACACACACACACACACTCCGATGGCATTATGGTAATGGATAGGCGGGCCCAGCTGGTATATCTGGTGGCAGCAGTGTGAGGAAAGAGGAGGGTTATAATGTGCAAATATTAATGATCCTGGGTTTGGGACTCTGGACACGCATGCATCTTTGTGTATGTGTGTTTTTACGTGTGTGTGTGTGTGTGTGTGTGTGTGTGTGTGTGTGTGAGTGTGTGTGTGTGTGCGTGTGTGTGTGTGTGTGTGGGTGGGTGTGTGTGTGTGTGTGGCGCGCATGTGTGTGGTCAAGTGCCAGAGGGTGGGATCCAACAGCCTGGATTTAATCACTGGGACCCCTCTCCATAAGATGACTATCATGATCTGCCAGCTTCACTGAGCTCCTCTGATATGTCTATCCCTGGTGACACAGCTCGATCTGGGCTGCGATGTTTGGCCAAGTCACCAAGATCACCATAAGTCCACTGTAGGCATCGGACCAACCCCGGTCTTAGAGCTCCAACGCCGCCTGTAACCCCCGTACAAAGCTTTAGTTCAAATAACCCTGGTCCCCGTGCAGGGGGGGGGGCTGAGCTGCTCCTCGAAGGGTGTGTGTCTGGGATTTCAGAGACTCTTGGAAAAGATGATGGTTCTTGGTACTTTTTCCAGCGTCTTTGTGCATGACAGAGCTCGTTGTATGATATCTGCTGTGCAATTTCTACATGGATAACCTGCTCGCTCCCCCTCTCTGTGAGGCACTGTGAGGAGCAATCATGCACGACTGATTCCTGTGCTTTCTTAAGAGGATATATAATACAGTTCACCTCTGCATACTTCTGCTGCCGAGAACCCTTTTGAAAAGACTCTTCGACGGCAGGTGGATCATGTTTTATAGAATAGAGCAAAATCAAGCAGAACAAAATCAAATAGTACAGAAACTGGGCACAAAAAAAAGAATAGAATAGAAAAGAATAAAGAAATAGTCATTGCTTATCTTTCACACACACCTCCCGTACTTCTATGATATTAACAGAATTCCATAAAATAATCAAAGCCAGGAGATAAATCAATGGTCCGCTTACTGACTATGGTAACATTTACCATTGTAGTAGAGTTCTAATCATATATATTGTTATATATTTGATTTTAACATGACATGAGCTGAAGTCAAGTACACGTTTTTTTAATGCCCCATGCCAGCATCAAGGGACATATTCAGGTTCATATTAGTATGTAGTGTCTCTACTGTGACATGTCTCTATGCTTTAATGTTCAAAAAGCTCTTTATTTTTCTCATACTGCCTGTGCTGCAGCACCTCTTTTCACCCTCTGCCCAGTCTGCTCTGATTGGTTAGCTGGCCGGCTCTGTTGTGATTGGTCAACCGCTTAGAGATGTTTTGGAAATGTCCCGCACAATAGTCTGTCACGTACAATGTGTTGGAGCAGTAGCAAATAGGAGCGCAAGTGTTACATAGCGATGTCATTATGTTACGGAAGTAAACAAAGGACTCCAATTGAGTCGTATCAGAAGGGGGTGTGTGCGAGAGAAACTCTGGAGGGAACTTTGAGATTTCAGCCTTTGCAGCCCATTTACATGCACAGAAACCTCTATAGATAGATAGATAGATTTGGAGGGATGAAACGGGGGGTTACGTATTGTAACCCTAGTTATATAAACACAGGCGGAGCCCTCTACTGGACTCTATGGGTACTACCTTATCCCGCGTGCATTCTCCCACTGAGACTTCTATAGATGTAGCCGGCCCAGGGCGGGCCTACCTGAATGCCTCGCATCCTGACTGCCATCCTATACCTCTCTTCAGCGAGCGGAACAGGACAGACAGTGCCCTGAGTAGAGGGCTCCGCCTGTGTTTATATAACTAGGGTTACAATACGTAACCCCCCGTTATATCTCTCACAGGCTCCGCCCTCTACTGGACTCTATGGGTACAGTGGGTGGAGCCCTGATGTATACGCGCACTGTCGTCCAACACCAATCCACCCTACTGCCCCTGACCGGCTTTTCTGGTCAGCAGCTGCTGCCCCACCCTCTCCTTTAACCCGGTTGTGACCGAGGAGAAATCTGGGCTGCGGCTGACAGAGCACACCCTGCTGCGCTTACCTCGCAGAAAGTGTGCTCAAAAAACAGTGCCGGGGGACCCTCCGCCCCTAGACGGATGGGGAGACCCCCCTCGGCCCCGTATGGGCTTGCTACGCACCTGCCTTCCTGAATCCCTAAGGATAACAGGGAGAGCGCCAGCGCTCATGCCTCACACTCAAGCACTGACCCCATGCAGAGTGTGAGAGGACTACAAATGTGGGGGGGCTATCCTCCCCCTGCCTCTCGGCAGGAGGGGGGCAGCCCCTCCGCCCGTAACGGGCCAGCGCGCCCCCTGCCTATCCCGGGACACCAGCGGTAGCATGCGGCTAAGCTGGACCCTCTCCTCCTCCAGGCGACTGAAACCGAGGAGATCGACCCAAAGAGCCCCTCCGAAGATACGGGGGCTCCGAGGAGATCCTCTCGGTCCTTTTTGGACAGCGCGGTGAGTCCCAGCCACACGTGACGAGACGCCACTGTGGCTAGGGAAATCACTCGCCCTGCTGCGGCGGCCACGCCACAAATCAGATTATTCATCTGACCCACAGCACGGTCCGGATAACCACTCTCGTCCTGAGGCGAGAGGGCGGGGGCGTCTGCCTGATTTTTCGTGATCAGGGAGACGCCCAACACGCCAAGATTATTGGCCGCAGCCGCCATCTGAGTACCGAGCTTGAACATCTTATCGAGATATTCCAGGGTGTCTCGGTCCCGGGGCAGCGGGGGCAGAGGGCGTTTACCCTCCGCCCAACCCGCCGCCCGCGGGAGCAGATGGACCGCTAGGCTCTCATCGAGGGGGGGCACACCCATGTCCGAGCGATCCACCACCTTAATGATACCCGCCATGGCGGCTACCGGGGCCTTCGTTTTTAATGGCTGGTGCCATGTCGCCTGCACACACCGCCATACCTCTGGCAGCTGGGGCGAAACGAAGGTCGGCTGCGCCGGATGCACCGGGCCATAAACCCCCGATCTCAGGCGGTTTACAGGCCTCGGTGGCAGCGGTGGGGGGAGCGGTAAACCTACATGCTCCGCCGCCAGAGTCATCACCGGGGGAAGGCTCTCCCTGCCTGTCCGTAGGCATGTGCAATGCACTCGCAGAGCCAGCCTGTCAGGCGCTTCTTGGACAGAGCTTTCCCGGTCACCCCGCCCCCGAAGCACACAAACAGCTGTTCAGTGCGTCTAAAGGCAGCCGTGTGCTCCACATAACACGCTAGCGCACGCACCGGGCAGAGGAGGTGCAATTTAGCCTCCCTCGCCCCACTATGGGGTGGAAGACTAAAGCCCCCCAATTGAATAGCCCTCGACCTGAACGCACTCCTTAGGCTCTTGGGCACAAAGGAGGGGTTCGGTCTGAGTGTCGCCCCGCTCCGGTCACCCTGGATCACCAAGCAACTCGGGTGCACCGATAGAGCGGTTAACTCGGACACTCTTGGCTGACGTTAAGGCAAGTAGCAATGGAGAGAGATGACTCTCACTCTGGGATAAATGCAATCGTTTTCACCGAATGCATTTTCCACACACACATCACACTAGAACTAGGTTACAACACGTAACCCACCGTTCTTCTGCGGAGGGCCCTGAACGCACCGCGGCCACTCTCACGTATTAACGCTGTATTTCACCCACGGTGAAAACGCATTAATCGGAGCTATTATACCAGGCAGGGTGTGTTTTCTGACAATAGCACAGTGCTTTGACAGCACTTCAGTTTATTCCACTCACGTGCGCGCGCCCACCTGCTGGCTCCTATACTGGAGTTTACAACGGGGGCGGGGAGTGTGGGACAGTGTTCTTTCCTCTGGGGATGAGCAAGAAGCAGCCATGCTGCGACTACTCCTCACCCACGTGACCAAGGAGATCGATCCAAAGAGCTCTTCCGTAAACACGGGGGCTCCCAGGAGATCAACACGGTCCTTTTGGAAAGTGCCATGCGGCATCCCCCCCGGGACATCACACAGCAGGCAACGACGGCGGCCACACCGCAGACCAAGCTACTAATTTGGCCTTGCCAAATAATCGCTCTGATCTGGTGAGGTGGGGGCATCTCTAGCAATGAGCGAGATGCCCAACACACCCGCTCCGCCGCCATGGTCATCACCTGGGGGGAAGTACAGCCCTGGGCGGTGGACTTCCATGGACACCGGACCCGGAAGTGCCTGACAACGGCAAACGGAGCCATCCGCCCGCTGGAATGGCGAACGTGAATGGTACCGCCTCGGCCATATCCTGGTCCCCCAAACACTCGAAGCAGAGGTGGTGGGGATCGGCGCCCGCCATTTAAGCCAGGGCACGAAGGACAGGCCCGGGTCTCTAGAAGTGGCGACTGCATGGAGGTATGATAACTCTTTCTTCTTCAAACGTCTTACTTTCTCTGCTTCAGTTGTTGCTCGCTTGCTGAAGAGAAAAGGATGACAGGAACGGGAGGCGTGGCCGCCTTATATACGGTGGGCTTGCGCACGCATTCAGGTAGGCCCGCCCCGGGGCCGGCTACGTCTATAGAAATCTCAGTAGGTGAATGCTTGCATGATAAGGTAGTACCCATAGAGTCCAGTAGAGGGCGGAGCATGTGAGAGATATAAGCCTCTTTAATGGTCCCACATGATTTTGTTTTGTTTGTTTGACAAGGCAAAAGTGTTCTAGGTTTTTCTAATTACCACTTTTTTCTCTATTAGGGTCAAGATGCAAAATTACATTACATACAGGAATAACGAAAACAATTAATTACTACAGCGGTTGTTGGGGGGCATTCATCTTCATCATGCCTAACATTTAAATCATGGGACTATGGTGTAGCCCAGGGGTCGGCAAGTACGTTTCTGAGCCACTAGATGGCGGGCTGGAACATAATCAAAGGCTAATTTAAGTAATTGATTCTTAAAACATGTGACACGTTCGAATGCTTGGGGGGGGGGGGGGGGGCTAGTGAACTGTCAACGGGGGGGGGGAGCCTCGCTGCGGTGCCGTTCTGTGATTCTCCAGATTCTACAGATGGCCAGTCCGCCACTGCTCACAAGCTTATTAAGATCCAAAGCTTTAGTGCGTTTTGAATCAATGCTGAGTACAGCCAAACTTGACGGTCTCTTCTCTGTCATTGTAGACCGAATGCTTCTCGTTTTGCGCCGTCCCGTTCAAATGACAATCACATTTCCATGCTCGCGCCAGGGCCGGGGGAGGGGTTACAAGGCTCGCGTCTTGTGCTGCATTCACTTGCACTCGGACATTAGGGATTTTCTCTCATAAATGTCCGATGAGCCAAAACTTTTCTTTCAAAACAAAGCTGCCAACTGGGGTGGCAGCATATGCACCACCACCCCTCGCCCTCCACGATCAAGCGGCTTCTCCGATTTTGTTGTGTGTTTTGACTGAACTTTGTTACTGTTCACATATAAGTAAACATTACGTTTGAATGATTTAGTGAGCTGGTGTTATTTTTTTTAAACCACAAACCGCATGTTGGCTATTTCAGCACCACGCGCTGTCCACCTACTTATTGATCCACTATCAGCGTCAGTGCACCCCGCTGCCAGATTGTGCCTGTGCTGTGTGTCATTCACTCTCAACTTGGATAAAAGTACAATAAGCATTCTTCAGGTGTAGGTAGATTCTCTATTTGGACATGATAGCCTATACGTGCGACTGTCGGTCCGATATTGTAAAAAAATAAATCTCAAAATAATCTTTTATTTTTATTCTCAAAATAATTTTCCGAGCCAAATATTATTGCTGGCGGGCCACCAATGGCCCGCGGGCCGCCTATTGCCGACCCATGGTGTAGCCTAACATGAGATGTTTCCTTAAGTTGATTGCATTTGCACTTCAAAAAATATAAAAGTTCTTTATTTGATTAACAAAACTTGTAATTATCATAGACGTTGGTGTACCGCAGAGGTTTTTTCAGTATGAATCCAAGAATAAACAATTGGCTTCTTGACTAGGAAAGCATTTCAATGCTAACTTTATGATTAGAAGACAGAAACACGTCAACCCTCCAGCAATCTGTAAGGTCAACCTACATCACGACATGAACGACAATTCCAGAGATAAACAGGTAAAGCAGGACATTGTGAAAAATAAAAAAATAAAATGCAGACAGGCAATTGATGTGTTCAGTTGTCATGTTCATCTCCTGGTATAGATGCTATAACATAACAATCTTTAGATCAGGAAAAACATCTGAAATGCCAAGTGAGGTTGGTTGAATACCATCCAAGGTAAAACAGAGTGAGTCCCATTGTCCTCCAGCATATTTGATCAGAGACGGTTACAATTAAACATCCTGGCACATTCCACACACACACACACACACACACACACACACACACACACACACACACACACACACACACACACACGTGTCACAGACTCAGATACTGCTTGGCCACCAGACGCGGGCCACTGTTGCTGCCGATTGGTTGGAGTTCTGTCAGATAGCCAAGCTCTAATGGAAACGCTACAATGCAGCCAAAGTGCGGGAATCATTTCAGTGATAAAGTTATATGTTCAGCCTAGAACAACCACTGGAGATAATGTTTGGCCTCATTATAATTCCCACCATGTTTAAACAGGCGGCCGCAGAACGCAAACAAAAGCAGATGAAATTTGAAAAGTATTATCAATATTGCAGATAGTGGATGCCCTTTCCAATCACAAGCTGCATATCTCTCACGGCAAATATATGGTTGAGTAGTTCATTCATTTCTATTAGGCCGCCTTGTATGTTTCCCCGTGGCTCATATATATTTATGCAGAATTGATGAAAAGGCCAAACAAGCTACCATTAGATATGGGTTGAATTCACTAGCCCGGCCACGCTAAAGGTACATTTAAAAGGCATTACTTTGCAGTGACGGATCTCTCTCTTTGTTCTGCTCTTTCCGTGGGATCATTCCTCATGCGGTGCCGGCCACAAGCCAGCTTTTTGATGCTTTTATAAGTGTATGCATAGGTGTGTGTGAGAAAAAGGAGAGAAAAACTACAGCAGCTGCATAAATGCATGTGTTTTCATGTATTTTCGTTCATACTATATTTATATGCAGTATTTACCTGTATATCCGTGCGTGTGTGTACGTGTGTGTGTGTATGCATGCATGTGCTTTTTCTTTACACTGCCGCCTCCACTCTGCAGTCTCCACTCCGCACGCCACTCCATGTATTCTTCAGCTCTGTTAATAGCTGGCTGCTGGAGCAAAATAATTGTCATTTTCCAGCCAGTGGGTCTAAAGTCATACAACATAATGAAATGTATAAAAAAGAGGGGGAAATGGCAGACAGGAGGCATGCTAAATCAAATGTAGAGAGATCTGAATAATTTAAAGCACAGGAAGGCGAGAAGAGGAGGAGGAGGTGCAAATGGAAAGATGGTGAAAAGTATCATTTAGGTTGACAGCGCTATGTACTAATGTGTGTGCATCTATGAGGGCAGTGCAATATCCAGGGTAATGGTGAATAGAGAAATAAATATGAAAATATAAAAGGGGAGGGGCTGTGTTCAGTGATCACCGCTGGCTGTTAAGCAAGTATACATTTGATGACTTTGTGCACTGATTGATTGATCGATGGATTCATGGGGCCTCTGTTATCTGGGGGACTATATCCTGGCAGGTGTGTCTGTAACTAACACACTAACTAACCAGGCCACAGTGTCCTCTGACAGCCTGTCAGTTAAGCTCCACAGATAGAGAGAGGGAGGAAAGGGAAGACAGGGGCAGAAGGAAGGAATGAAAGAGGAGAGAGGAAAAGTGCAATGTGGGGTAATAGGGAGGCATTTAGGGGCAGGGAGGTGACCTCGTCTGGACGACCGACACACACACACACACACACACACACACACACACACACACACACACACACACACACACACACACACACACACACCTTTGGAATCAGGCAGGTCTGGAAAGGTACTTCACTTCTATGTAAAGAAATACTTTTTTGTTTTAAATGTCCAAACACTTTTGTAATGCCTCAAGACCATAATATGTTACTCATGTCACTTGGTGTTTTAAACTGCCGCTACTCATTTTTGAGCCATGGCTGTGTACTTATTTGTCTTAATATTTACTCTATTACTACTAATGAGTGTTTTTCTTCTCTATATTAAATAAGTTATCATTACTTCCCTTTTGTACCTGCTCTGCCACTTTAGCTGTAACACTGTAAATGTTCCCGCTGCGGGACTAATAACGGAATTCGGATTGGGATTGCTTTTATCTGTTTTTCTTTGTTTACCTCTTTGTCTTTCCTCTTCTTTTCTACACACTCATACACATCTTGGGGAACCTGTGTTCAGATACATTTTGATGGGGAAAAGACTATCTAAATATTACTTGGCCATCTTTCTTTCATGTTAATCTGTTTTTCCTTTTTCTTCTTTCTCTTTTCTCCCCCTTTTATCAGACACACACACAACTTGGGGATCACATAGGTTGCGGCAGATATATTTTTATGGGAAATTGACAAACAAAATATTACTTGGCCATCTTTCTCTCTTGCTTTTACCCTCTTTGTCTTTCCTCCCTATTTTCTTTCCACACACACAACCACACCACAAACTCACACACACACGCTCGTAAATCCCTGATTACCATGTTGTACACCTGTCCAACATTATGAGGGTATCTGGCACACACTGCAGTTGTCTCTAGAAAAGGTACAAAGGACACACACACACACACACACACACACACACACACACACACACACAGAAACACACTACGAACACACTAACAGCAAGGACATTGTGTGAATGTGTGTCCTTTACACATGTGTCTGAGCATGTGCCTGATTACCGATGTGTGCACATGTTTGTGTTCAGATTTATATGTGTGTGTGTGTGTGTGTGTGTGTGTGTGTGTGTGTGTGTGTGTGTGTGTGTGTGTGTGTGTTTGTGTGTGTGTGTGTGTGTGTGTGTGTGTGTGTGCGTGCGTGCGTGCGTGCGTGCGTGCGTGTGTGTGTGTGTGTGTGGGGGGCCTGCAGAGGCCTGTCTAATGGAGACACAGTTTTATTGTGCGTCAAGCAGGCAGGCAGACAAACAGTTTGCCAGTTTTTCTGGAGCTGAGCTGGGCTGCAGCTGGTGATGAAGAGGAGCCAGCAGGAAGTCAAGGCTGACATATACCATCCACTGGTGACAGGAGCATCAGGGATACACACACACACACACACACACACACACACACACACACACACACACACACACACACACACACACACACACACTACCAACACACACTTTCATCTATATTAGAAGTACCAACAATGTGTCTTTTGCAGAGAGATGTATACTTTATTTCTCCACAGTTGAGAAATTATTGTCAGCAAATTGACAGTCAATCTACTAAAAATACAACATATTTAAAAATGTGAATAAAATACAAATAAAAACTATAACATAAAAAAATTAAAATGTAAAAACAATATAAACATAAAAAAATAATAATAATTCAGAGGAGTATCCAAACAATATAAAATATACAGAATACATTTAAATACTCTCTTATTTACCAATCTACTGAACATATACACAGTGTGCTTTATATATAAACAATTGTGTACAATATCTTGATATTAAGAGTAAAATATGTCCTATTATAGATCAAATATATATAACTTCAAATATACAACATATACTCAGGGTTGGGGGTGTTCCTTTAAAAAAGTGTTCTGTTACAATTAATAGTTACCTGTAAAAATGTTTAATTAGTAACTATGTATAATGAAAGTAATGTAACCTGATTACTTACCGTTACTTTTGGATTACCTCAATATCAGATGCAATGCAATTAAATAAAGAGAAAGTACATATCAATAAGATGTGTTTACTTTAAGACAACAGAACAATGTGACCTTAGAAAATATAGTAAATATACTATATATACTATATCTAATTATTTGATTTAAAGGAAAGCCTGCCTGTCATTAAGTATATTCAGGCAGTAGGCGTATAGATTCACACTTAAGCCTACAGAACAGTACAGTGAAGAGAGTCCATCTGATCCTTTTACAACAAACACTATATGCTCTTTTTAGGTTTTACTGACATTGTAATACTGTTAGAATTCCCAATTTCTTTTAAAATGTAACAGTAATCTGATTACAACTTTTGCAAAAATACTGTCATCAAAATATACTTAAAGTACCACAAGTCAAAGTACTTGTTATGTGTAGGGGCCCTTTTCAGAATCATATGCTAGAATCCACTTCAAGACACTGGTACTTGCGTACCATGCTGTGAATGGATCTGGCCCTTCCTACATCCAAGACATGGTTAAACCATACACCCCAGCACGTGCACTCCGCTCTGCATCGGCCAAACGGCTCGCTGCACCAGCACTGCGAGGGGGACCCAAGTTCCCATCTGCAAAAACACGTCGGTTTGCTATCCTGGCTCCAAAATGGTGGAATGAGCTCCCCATTGAAATCAGGACAGCAGAAAGCATACACATCTTCCGGCACAGACTGAAAACTCATCTCTTTCGAATCCACTTCGAGCGATATAATTACTAACAAAGAATTTCTAACAAAGCACTTATATACTAATAAAGGACTGGCTTATCTAAAGCCAGTTGAGTAGCACGTGAAATGTGTTGGCTCTATGAAACCTGATGTACTTATATGATTCTGTTTTCTTCTAGTTTGTATCTTCTTGGTCTAATGCACTTATTGTAAGTCGCTTTGGATAAAAGCATCAGCTAAATGCAATGTAATGATGCAATGTAATATACTGTATATTAAAGTACTTGATTATGATGATTGAAGCATTAATGTCTCTGTCAGAGCTGATAAAGGTGAAGCTAGTTTTAATGACTTTGATCACTGCTGCTTAATACTTAACTTATATTAATTTGTAAATGTGTATTCATTAGTTGATTCATATTTTCTGATGGTTTAAAGCATAATATTAATCTATAAAGTAACTAAAGCTGTCAGATAAGTGAAGTGGAGTAAAAAGGACAATATTGCCTTCGAAACTGAAGTGGAGTAGAAGTATAAAATACATTTTTCATATCAAGTATAAATACTTCAAAATGTTACTGAGTACTTAAGTGAATGTACTTTACTTTGTTCCTCCACTCCAGATGGTGTTGCTTCTCGTAGCTCATACAGCAAACATCATTGTTACATAGAAAGCTTAAATGTCTTCACTGATACAGTATGTTGAAGCCAGGTAGCTGAAGTGCTGTCTGTGATTGCTGAGTTGTTAGTTCTGGTTGAAGTTTCACATAGCATTAACTAGTTTAGCGACAGATTAAAGCTGCAGTAAATTTGAATTCATTATTTCTCTATAGACTCAATCATTGTTTCTTTTTCTATGCAGTCAGTTTTGAGAGTTTGGAAATACACTTATATGTTTTTTTACTAACTTTGCAAACTTTCTACTTGTGTCTCTGTATACAAAAAAATCACAACATAATCCCTAATTTTACATAATCCCATACATAACATATTTCAAAGACATTGAAAATAGAAAGACATAATTGTAAATATACCCATAACCCTAACCTGACCTGTAGTGTTTGGCAAAAATATATAGAACTTTAGAATACATATCAATGACCCTTTTCTCAAGTATGAGCTTTTTCTCATATTTTGAGGCAGAAATCTAGCACTTACATAAAACATACTTTCCATGTTTATTCATATCAATATTCTGAATGGGTTTGTTCATCTATTATTCATAGCCTGGATTTATAGAATATGTTATACCTATAAACACAGGTTATAGGGTAATACAAAGACATATCCAACATGTCCTCTGTAACAGCAGCAGGCCGTCAACAAAACGAAATAATAATGTTAAACCCTTTTTGTTGTATGCAAATGACCATATACTTAATAAGATCATTCTACATTTGTGAAAGCATGTAATACAAAAGTAATCAAATCAGGATGTGTCATAGTGAAAAGTTAAAATGTTTAATTGATCAACATGTCTTAGCTTTAAGTTTTTGAAATTGTTAATACTTCTATGCATGCAACCCTATTTGTTCCTCAAAAATGTTTTTGGAATATAAAACATAATGTTTTTTGGATTAGGATGATACAGACGCCGACAGGTGCAAACGCACTGCAACGGCCGAACAAATTCTTCCATCAGGAGAAACGCGCTGTGCTAAAACACATGCAAATGAAAAAAGATCTTACAACATTACAACAACATGCACAGCATTTTGAAAACATTCACAAAGTGGATGAAACATGCGCAGGGTTTACCAAAAGTGCCGCAAATACAAAAAGAACAAGAACTCAGAACAGACCAGAAACGGTGAAACAAAAAAGTGACGCACACAGCTGGGAGTGGAGAGCTTGGTGACGTTCAAGGTTTAAAAAGTTGGCAAACTGTGACTGTTGTTGGTAAGTTACCTAAAAAGTATGTTTTATCGGCTTATTTGAACAATTTGATCACATGATTCCTTCCGATATTACTAGGTTAGCTAGCTTATCTTACAGCACATCTGCAATAATATGGGACTTACATTTTAGCTAACTTTCCACCAACAGTGACAGGAGGATTTCTATCAACAACATGAGTCAACATGTAAGCGCAGCATCTGCAACTATTTTTGTATCAGTTTTTAGGATGTTAAGGTAACTCAAAGCACTGTTAAGGTTAAGAACATGTGTTAGTGTTAGAAATGGGAAATACCAAGTTTATACACATCGGAATTTATATAATTAAGAAATTAAGATATAACATGATGATAAGTGAATTTTGAAGGCGTTGAATTATTACCATTAAAAAGATTAGGGCTTGCTGTTTAAAACTATAATACTATAGACATTATTTTGAAAATAAGATAAACGGCTGTTGGGAAAATAAATCCAAGTCTGCCATCGACCCCAAAAAGAACATCACGCCTCCTAGATTTGAAGTTCTTTGCCAAAGAATATAATGAATTAATTTAAAACAGAGTTGATGTGGTATAAATGTACATGTGTGATTAAAGGGGGGGCTAATTGGTTATTCTTATTCCCTTTTGTCGCAGACTCAGACCTTGATATTGACCATACAGTGAAAAGACGTTTCTTTTGCGTTAGCAGCAGAACATTTCAAAGAGGGAATCAGAGAAGACAAAAGAGGTGGATTCAAATGATTATTCCTGTTTAATATGTGACTGTGTGAATTACAGAGCGACTTGGCTCTCTCAAAATAGTCCCAATGGGCTTATTTGAGATGAGAGAGGGGGTTGGGAGGGTATTGTCACTTGATTTTTTCCTTTCAACAGTGTCTTTGGCAAGGATGTGCTAACAAGTCTAATTTTCTGTCCAAAAAGTGAACTAGGAATACTACATTTAAATCAAATGGCAAACACAAAATTCAAATGATCAAATTAGCGGATCATTTACTGATTATGTCTGTTGTTTTGCACATCTTTCCGACATATTTGATCGATTTCACCCAAACAACCCTTAATGTTCGGGCAATATGTGCAGCCACTTTCTAACATGAGCTTATTAGCGTGATCGACAGTGTTAACAGTAGAGGAAGGAAATTCCTCTGGTAAAGAAGAGATAAAAAGGACTATATGATGCCATAACTCAGGCCATCTGTCACACATGTCTACAGCACGACCAGATACTGCACATACCACTCAGCTCCTGCAGTGCTGCAACCCACATGCATGCTGTATCACCACAAGAATGAATACACACCAACACACTAACACACACACAGACCTTTCTTACTTCTCAAACTAAATTTAATTTCTACTTAAAAATAAAAGCAATATTCCATGTAATTTAGCTGAAGCTTTTATCTAATGTGACTCACATGTTGTCTACAGGGGGTGGGATTGAACTGCTGACCCTGTAGGTCAACCCCTGTGCCACAGTAGCCATTAAATGTGGTAGTGTATAATATCAACACAAATGTGTTAAGTTATCGTAGTTACAATCAATCAGACAGTTCAAACTACTAATGAATTTCATACAGTATACATTTAATCATAAACCAACCATTGACCTTTTGAACTCTTTTAACTCACCGTTATGGTTTTACCACCAACAATTATGTAGTATGGTTTACTCTCACACTTCCCATCAAAACGGCCCAGTACCAACCCCAGATTTTGCAGTGTTAGAGCTTTGATACACTTCAGTATCAGCAGCTATGTAAGTTTTGCTGACTTCAAACGGGGTCCAGTTTACTATGTTCAGAAAGATAGTCCATATGAACGCATCTCTAATGGGGTATTTACAACTTCATCAATGCAAATGTTCTGAAAGCTATACGTTCACTGTTGTCCTTATTGTGCGATCTGTGAAGGTAAGCGTCAAGGATCCGTCAAATAATATATCTGGAATGAGTTTAGAATTTCTGCGGAAACAAAGGCAAATCTAGACAGCCATTGAATATGGCGGTTACTGAGACATGGGATGTTGCCAAATATCTGCTGTAATATTGTGTGATTGTTTCAGGATAGATTTTGTACCCTTTGAAGGAGGTTGATTTTGGTATAGGATGTTTTGCCATCATCTGTGATAACGTGTTAAAACGGTGGTTAATGGTGGGGTCAATGAAAGATACATTTGTGATGGATAATATGTTAATATGTCATAGTTTTAGCCGAATCGAGTTGTTCTTTGCGGTTTAATATATCAAAGAAAAATGTTTTTTATTTCCAAAGGCCTTTTTCTAGAGTCCTTCATTACATTAATTATTATTACATTGTTAGCTGCTAATATTGCCATTGCCAAGCCTCTACTTGAACATCAGGCATATTGTGTAGACAACATCCCATGTCGTAACCAAAGGCTGATAAGTTATTTTGAAATAACATATCTATAAAGAGAGCTAACCAAAAGCTAAAGATCCTGACATTTTGTTTATGAGTTTGTGTAGACCAAATCTGAGCTAAAATGTCTTGAACCTCTGAGAGAGAAATAACAACAGTTGAAATCTGTCAGTGCTGTGATACGGCCAATGTCACCAATTGGGAATGTTTAGTAAAACAGACCACTAATCAGCCTCAGTAAGGGAAATCATCATTAAGAGATACAGAGGTATCAGTTGGCTGAATGGAACAATAAGCTTCATGTGGTTGCAATTTGAATGGAGATGTGAACTGTCTGGTTGTCTGTCATCCTGCTGCTCCTTGGGTGTTCCTGCAGATCAGGGAAGAGAGAGAGAGGGAGAAAGGAAGTGGGGGGGGGGGGGGGGGGGGGGAGCAAAGCAAAGTCCTGTCCAAGAAGAAGTATTATGGTCCAAGAAGTATTAGTTCTCTTTTTAATTTTAGCAAGGCGAGGAAGTCGGAATTCAAATGAAAGAATCGGTTTCCATCCAGCTAATAGTAATCCATAATCCCACCGACGTGTCTAAAGCACAATGTGGTCGCTGTGATTAACGTTAATGCCTCCCCTACTCAATTTATTGAAATGTTGGAATGAACACATTTGGTTTGGAACCAATGCGCTGGCTTGTGTTTAAAAATGTGGATGGGTGGGGGTAAGGGGAGTTGGAGGGATGAGACGAAAGTGATGGAAACACTGTGAAAGTGAGAGAGGGGAAGAGAAGAAAGATAGAGGAAGTTAGAAGAGGACAGAGTGGAAAGAATAGCGGATACGGAGGAGGTAGGGATGATTTGGGGGGGAAATGAGACAATGAAGATAATACAAACTAAATAAAAATGGATGCTGCAGTGTACACGAGATGAAACAAAATAACTTCCTGGATGAAAATGGGTCCAGCCTGGTCTCATTTTAAGGCTAGCCTGATGATTTTAATTTCTCGAAATGGCGCACTTTGCAGACAGACAAAAAAAAGAGAATGAGAGCAAAAAAGAAAGTGGTATTAGAATAATTAAACGCTGGAAGAGGGACGCAGTTTCATTTTCAGCAACACTTCAAATGAATTCCTGTAATGATCCTGAAACCTTGAAAAGGCGAAATCCAATCAAACAATATCTACTGGGCTTCATTTTCTTTGCTGGGGGAATGACCCCTCTTTGTCAAAGGGCGAGTCATGGAGAATGTGGGTCGCCATAGACATACAAATGAAGGGCGGACAATTTGGTCTAGTTAAAGCTATTATGCCTACAAGTGCAATAATGGCGAAGCGCGCGTGTGTGCACATGCTCAAACTTTGTGTGTGCCCGCGAGCTCATGTGGGCGAGAAAAGAGAATGATTATCTGTGTGTTTAAGTGTGTGTGTGTGTGTGTGTGTGTGTGTGTGTGTGTGTGTGTGTGTGTGTGTGTGTGTGTGTGTGTGTGTGTGCGCTACAGCTTTAACACTTAAGGGCTCTGATATGACTCATTGTAAATGATGCCATGGAAGGTCAATTGTGGAGATCAAAATGGCTGTTGATGGAGGGGAAGGGAGAAAATGTGTCATGTTTTTCCCCCTGACTGCGTGCCGCTGCCGAGGCATTTTGATTTAAAAGAATAAATGGATCTGCTAAGGGGTTATTTCTCTCTGACTGGCGCCATCCAAAATAACACCCCTGGCCCATATTTCTTGGAGGAGCCTCATGCCTTGCACCCATTGTTTTTACTCCCTCCCGTACCTTTGACCATTGGAGAGGTAATCAGGCATGAGTGCCGTGGATTACGGCACGAGTGGATGAGCAGCTGCAATGCTCCAATGACCTTTTGTCACTCATTACTGGACCTCCAAAAAAAGAAGGGAGAAGGAGAGAAGAGAGAAAAAAACCTAAAGGAAAATGCAAAAAAAAAGAAAAGAAGAAGAGGCCTCCTCTGAAATCTTTGGGGAATTCAGTTCAGTGACCGTGATGTGTTATTGTCTGCCTCGCCTTACCCAGAGCAGATGTTAAATGGACTGATTGACAGACAGTCATAATCTGGGAAAAGATGAAGAGCGGAAAAGAATTAGAGGAGAAATGGGAGGAAGCGATAGAGGGTGATGTAAAGGAATTGTTAAGCAGAGTTGGAAGAAAAACAGAAGTGGAGGGGAGGAGAGAGGAAGAGGAAAGAGAGAGGGAAGGGGGAAGAGAGAGGGAAGGGGGAGACAGAAGGGAGCGTGGGGAAGGTATTGTTATTGCGTCACCACCGGAGGGGGGCAGTCTCACACGTTTGACCTTCGGGTCCTGCAGGTGTTTTACCCCCCTTCCACCAACACACACACACACACACACACACACACACACACACACACACACACACACACACACACACACACACACACACACACACACACACACACACACACACACACACACACACACACACACACACACACACACACACACACACACACACACACCTTCCCTCACCATTGCAAACATCACAGGCATTTGGCAACACTTGCCTTTTATAAAGTGCAGCAGCAAGGCCAGATTTGGCACATACATGCACATAAAAAAGACACAAACACACTCTGGGACTTGTGCCAATATCATAAAAAGAAAAAAATCTGTACTTAAAAATAGGGTGGTGCTCCTGCTCTGATATCATCCATGCAGATGCTCTGAAACCTTCAACCTCAATGCTAAAAGCAATTCAGATGTGAATATTGAGTGATTGAATGCGTGCCAGTAGAGAGGTGGAGGAGGAGGAGGAGGAGGGACCTCCCCCCCACCGCCGCCACCACCACCGCTGCCGCCTCAACCCCCCAATGAAATGGTTTCTCCCACAATTAATGCAGTGCACCTGTGATGCTCGATAAAGAGTGCTGCACTGTGCACAGGTGTGGAACATTAGTTCTGGGGGTGTTCCTTGAAAAAGACAAGCTTCTGCCTCTCTCCCCTGTAATAACACACTAGGACACACACATTCACCAGCGGGGGTGCACGCGCACACACTCGCACGCAATCAGCATTTGTAAGGGAGGGGAAGAAAAAATAAATAAAGTGTGCTGATGCTGTGAGAAAAGTAAAAATATGTAAATGAACTCGGTGCCCAAGAATCAATCCTGTCATTCACAGTTCTGCACACATCAAAGCACAGGTAACCAACTTTGAATGTGTGTGTCCTCATGCGAGCACACATCGCTGGCATCTGTTTGTTTGTGTTGGTACGGAATAAGTGTGAATGTGTGTGTGTGTGTGTGTGTGTGTGTGTGTGTGTGTGTGTGTGTGTGTGTGTGTGTGTGTGTGTGTGTGTGTGTGTGTGTGTGTGTGTGTGTGTGTGTGTGTGTGTGTGTGTGTGTGTGTGTGTGTGTGTGTGTGTGTGTGTGTGTGTGTGTGTGTGTGATGGAAAGTGGGACAGAACATGCATTGAAAGTCACTGTGCTCTTTTAAAGCCCTTACTGTCGTCATGCTGTAACATTTAAGTAGGTACCAGTTATGGGCCATCATAGATTGGATGTTCAAAGAGGATCTCTTACTCAGAGGGAAAAAAAGAAGACTTTATCCTTTGAATGGAACTCTCTGAAGAGAGGCAGAGATGGACTGATAAAGAAGACAAGAGATACTCAACCTTAGAGATAGACCTCTGAGATAAACGCAGTAATAGACATATTAAAATACAGATGCAGTGGGAGATAGAGAGCAGCAGTAATAAGAAATGTACTAATGTGCTTCTCTTGCTAATGTCTATTTTGATGCTCTTAGCTTAACCCAGTCTGTAACTAGGTCATTAAGTAGCCTACCAAACGCAGTCCTAGATAATCCTTTAGAATTAAGTGTGTCTGCGTGTTGAATATTCAATAAAAGAGTAAATATAGCTTCAATACACTGTGCTGATGCTGTTCAAAACTGTAAGAGATATATGCAGTTTTTAATAATTGCTTTACATTGTATTAAAAGAGAAATGAACAAAATCACAGTTTAGTAGAAGCCCATTTTGAATGTTATCCGCCCATTTCAAGTCTGTATCAGTGGTTTCATTCCAATGTGTCAGAAAGGCCAAACTGCTCTGCTATCAAATGAGATATCAGGTCAGAATGAAGGAGAGCGAAAGTTACAAACATACAAAAAACCCTTCTTTAGGTTGAGGCAAGAACAAATCTTGGTTAGGTTTAAGAAAAGTTTGGGTTAAAAGTGAAATGTAACGTTGCAAACCTTGTTAGTTTTTCTACAGGATGCAAACAGCAGCCTCCTGAGTAAAAGTCTTGTTGCTTTTGGAGTTTCTTCCCATCAGGTTACCAGAATTCTCCCTTTTCTCCTAATAATAATAATAATAATAATTCCTTTTGATGATGATCAACTGTGTATAGATTATGATACATTTGTTTTAGACAGCAGGCCCCTTCTGACCCACATTTTAAAGGCTGATTACCACTGATAAAGCATGTTTAAAGAGGACACATTCGGCTCTTTTCTGGGTGTATATCAGGATGTAGTGTCTCTACTGGGACATGTCTCCATGCTTTAATGTTCAAAAAGCTCTTTCTAATTGTTCTCATACTGCCTGTGCTGCAGCACCTCTTTTCACCCTCTGTCTGAAACCAGAGCCCAGTCTGCTCTGATTGGTTAGCTGGCTGGTCATTGGTGATTAGTCATCCACTTAGAGATGTGTCTGAAATGTCCCGCCCCTTAGCAAAACAAATATAATGTGTTGGAGTGCTAGCCAATAGAAGCGCGAGTGTTCCATAGTGATGTCATTACGTTATGGAAGTAAACTAAGGGGTCCAAGGTTCAGGCAGGCGGGGGGGAGTGTGTGGGAGAGAAACTCCCTCTGGAGGGAACACAGGGAATGTAGCCTTTGGAGACCATTTACATGCACTATTACACACTACTAGGGACCACCCCAGAAAGCTCAATAAGACCTCTTTAATAGGGCAAACCATTCAAACTGGGTGTTGATGTCTTTAAAAGTCAACTTTGCACCTTGAAATAAATGTGGTTTCCTGTTTTGTAATCCATGCTGTGAAGCACACAGGTATTGCGTCACACGATCATTCCTTTCACATTATTCCACTTTTCGACAGGTGGCGGTAACACACAAGCAAACATGGATGTAAACGGTGCACGGGTTGAAATATCTCAAAAAGTATTAAACACATTTGCTTTGCTTCGAGGATACACCAAATGCAAAACCATGAATTTAAACAGAACATTGTTCGCAGAAGTCTCCACATGGTATGTTTGGAGCAGTTTGGGAAATTAAGGGAAATTCTATTTGCTGTTCAATATTAAAAGACTACTACTGTACATATGGCACATACCAGTAATATATATATATATATATATATATATATATATATATACATACATATACATTTTTTAAATACATATATCTACATCTACATAACTTCAGTAACACGGATGTAAGAAACATATCACACACATTTGTTTCTCAAAAAAAATAAAAACTGGAATTATGAATTATTTTAGTGCACATCAAGTCAATCTTTTCCACAAAAGGTTTATTTGTGCATTTACAATAAATACTTTTTTAAGAAACATAAGGTATTGTGCATGCCTTTATTGTGGCAATAGATACATGTTCTGCTTTCACCATTATGAAATCAATTGTGATTGCTATGTCTCTAAAATAATGGCATTTTAGATTAGCTACGACTCCCTTTACAACGCAAATACATAATCTCCCTTTGAAAATAAAAGACCCAGACAAACACTGCATCTAAATAAAAAGTGAAAAGATCCAGAAATTGTACAATTTGCAACTCACATGAGATGTTCCCTCATGAACACACATACACTCATATTAGAGCATTTCAATATACGAGTGGCATGAAAAATGACAGTATTTAGGATAGAACCCCCTTCAATTATGACCTCAGTGACAACGCATAATATGCTGTCCTTCGCTGCATTTTGAAATGAAGCTCCTCACTTACATTGAGGATGGCTGTGGGTGCAGCTGCTTTCTCTTCTACCTGGAACCTAATTGATCCATTAATCGCTGGGATTGGTCACAGAATGAAGACACCTGCTCTCCCACCTGGGTTTCTGTCAGATGGGACCATGTACCGATGTCATTTCCAAAAGCCTGTGTGTTCCCAGTTTCAATGTCTGAACAGTTTCCTATTTCAGGAGGAACATTAATTACTAAAAGAACAACCACAATAAAAGATGTAATGACCATGCTTGAGAAAAACCTGCATAATGTGTAAATACTCTTTTTATTTGTATGATTATGGTCGAAACAGTACTTACATCCTTTACTATGAGGATAATTATTTTGTCTACAAATACTCCATTACAACTGAACTCAAGTAGAAGTAGAAAGTAATATCAGCTAAATGTACTCTATATGCAGAATGGCTCTTTTCACAGAATGTATATAGAATATTATATTATCCTGGTATTACTCACAGATACATGTCATATCTTTTGAATGTTGTAGTTGTAAAAGGCAAACCAATTTGAGAAACTTTGTCAAATACTGGGTTGATTAGCAGTACAGTACTGCATCACTCCGAGCGAGCATAACATATGTACAAAGTAACTAGAAACAAAGATTTTAACTAAATGTACCGGAGTAAAAAGTACAATTTTTAGTGTCTATAAAGTATAAAGTAGCATCAAATGAAAATAATTTGAAAATAAATTCTAAATAGATAAGCATGGTACATGAGTAAATGTACTTAGTTACATTACAACACAAATGGTACATAAATACACATATTGATATATGGCAACATGATTAGGACTCATTTTCAACTTAGTGTAAAAAAGGGGAATGCAATGTTAAAAATGTGTCAATAGTGAAATATTATCTTTAAATGTGTGCAAATAGAGGAACTTGATGATTGCAAAAAAAAATCTATATCTAACATATTTGTGGAACGGATACATCAGGATACATGTTTGTGATATCTTGTGAAGATGGCATGTACGAATATACAAGCTAACAACATATTTTACAGAAAGGTTAGCATGTCACCATCAGTACATTTAAAAAGCATTTGAGTCATATTTATACAGAAGAAAGTAAAATTGTACTTTCAATACCACTAATCATTTTAGAACAGGTGTCACATTTTTCAAACAGTAATATCTCATTTGGGTGTCAAACACTTCCTTTATGTTTTCATAGCTGGAAATGAGTTTAGTGCCTCAGAGCTACATCATTAATTATGCACTTGACTTGAATGTGGATAAGTGCAGACTGTGACCTTGGGCTGTGACAGTCCTGCTCTGACCTTTCTCCCTCTCTGCGAGAACAAGGGCCCACATAGAGCATTCACACATCGTCATCTGAAAACATCATTCTCCTGTCCGTACGGAGAATGAATGTATTGTTGCATTCACGTCATATGGAAATAACTTAAGAAACAGCCTCACAGTAAAAAGCAATGGATTTCCATTGTTCATACACTGAAACTAGCGTCAGTGTGCCAAGTATTCTGTGCAGTTTTGGGTGTTTTTACAATATGAATACATTAATAATGTGTGTAAAAGCTATGGGCTAATTTAAAAAAATCCCTTATGCTAATGCATTTTGGCTGACTACTTTGAGTAGCAGTAGCTCTTGAAATAGATTTGACATACACTTCCTTTTTCTTACTTAAAGAAGCAAAATGCTCAGGTATGTTCACCAGCTCCCCCACACCTTGTAATACTTTTGCTCTTTTAAAAAGAAAAGTGAAATGATAAGCATCTTCGTTTCCAAGCTAGCACAACAGCATCCCAACACCGACTCATCATTCAGGAATTGTTTTCCCCTCCAAATTCTTATTTTGAATATATGCAGAAATTATGTTTGAACACCCGGTTTAAATGAGTCTGATAGGTTTAAATGTATCATAGCTATCAAAGGGGCCATATTCTGCTCATTTTCAGGTTCATATTTGTATGTAGTGTCTCTCCTGTGACATGTCTCCATGCTTTAATGTTCAGAAAGCTCTTTATTGTTCTCATACTGCCTGTGCTGCACCACCCATGTTCACCCTCTGTCTGAAACCAGAGCCCAGTCTGTTCTGATTGGTTAGCTGGTTGGGATTTGGTTGTGATCTGTTGTGATTTATCAACTGCTAAGAGATATCCCGCCCCTTAGCCTATCACGTGCAAGAAGTGCTACCCAATAGAAGCGTGAGTGTTACATAGTGATGTCATAATGTTACGAAGTAAACAAAGGAGTCCAGTAGAGGTGTTTCAGGCTGGGGGAGAGAAACTCCGGCCCAATCCCAAACCACGCCCTACACCCTACCCCTACACACTACCCCTCCGTTTGCGCGTTCGCGCGGAGGGTACGCCACATTAAGTGCTGTTCCAAACCAACCAGACTCAACGCTGTGTGTGTCTGTCAGGAAACACGCTGTTTTGATTGGTTAGCTGGCCGGCTCTTTTGTGATTGGTCGACCGCTTAGAGATGTCCCGTATACATACAATACAACACATCACATACAATGCTTTTGAGCGCCAGCCAATAGTACCGCGAGTGTTACACAGTGATGTCACTATGTTCGGGAAGTAAATAAAGGAGTCTATAAGAGGCGTTTCAGGTAGGGGGGGTGTGTGGGGGAGAAAACTCCCTCTGGAGTGAACACAGGGATTTTATCCTTTGCAGACCATTTACATGCACTAAAACCTATGTAACACACTACAGGAAAGGGAAACGACCAAAAAGCATAATATGGCCTCTTTAACAATTTTAAGAAAAACCAAATGATCATTCTCTGTGAATTAGAGATCAGCGATTTCTTTCGTCATTTGATCCATTGATAATGTTAAATTGTTGAGTTATTATCATTAAAGTATTCCAATTCCAGTACTATGTCTATTTGTCATGAGAGCAGGTAGAGGTCATATTTGCATATAGAGAAAAAAAGGGAATACAAAAATAACTAAACACCAAGAAACACAATTTGCATCTGAAATAATTAAAATGTTTCTCGTTGGATTGTATCATCAGGGGAGCTGTGTTTTTACCAAATCACAGTGGGTAATTTGTGATAAAAGTTTGACTCAATCACAATCTTGTGCAATTTTTACAAATAAACATCACAGTTGCCCTTACTTTAGTTGTGGATTGGATTTACGGTTTGATTCATTGTTTTATCCTTTTTAATACAGAGTAACACATAGTAATTGTTTTCTGGGGGGACAGAATGTCTTGTTGTGTGATCACAAACCGTCTTATGAATGCTGACTATCACCATCATTCCATCTTCTCCAGATGGCTGCCATTGAAGAGTCAAGTGTCCACTCTTTGCCACCAGTTCTCATCCCAAAACTTTAAATGACGCCTAGTTTCCAATTGATATTAAAACTAAAGGCCTGTTTTTCCTTCATAGAATGTGGTCTTTACGCGTGCATCCATCATTTGAATCTGCACATGTTTCAGCATGTGCTGCTCTGTCTTTGATGTTTCCTGCAATCTCCGATGGCACATAAAATAACCAAACTTGAACCTGCGTCTCAGTTTTTCTCAAGCTGTCTGCTGCATTTAAAATGCTAATATAAGACTAAACTGATTAATAATTAAACAATTACGGTCATGAATCAATAACTTCTGCACATATTTTTCATTAGTAAATTGCACAGAGTAAACAAAGAAGCAGTATTACCAATTCAAATGTGCATGGAGGAGGGGTTGGGGGGGGGCATTCTAATCGTCCTAACTTTGATGAAAAATAAACATTCGAGACAGTCACTCAAACAGTAAGGCCTCTGGTACCATTTCCCTCCGAAGTAGATCATGTTGTTGCTTTAGATACAGTTAGCTGGTTGATTATTCAAGTAAACATGGTTGGAACGTTTTTTAATGAAGTTCTCCAGTAAGAGAAGTCATGATCAGTCTGTAGAACATTTGGACAGATTTGATGCCCATCTGAGCGTCTTTAAAGTTGAACTGATTTCCGTTGCAATCTGTCTCTAGTTTCAGACTGCAGTACAAAGGAGCGACGTGTTTTTCTGATTAGTGCAACGACTGCTTGATTGACTTTTTGTCAAAGGCTGCGTTTGTGCACGTGTGTTTGGTTTTTTTCTCGTCCTGACGGTTTTATGTCAAAGTGACACATTCATGGATCATTGTGGCTCATCATGCATATGCAACCGTCTCCCATCCCCAAGTGGCAGCACGGTAATAGCCGATGCCATGGCGGTAAGTGTAAAGCCTGAGAAACAAGGATAAAAGCATAAACAAATCTGCGATAAGAAATATGACATGGCTATCAGCATGCAGAATAGACCCAGCCCTGCGAGCGCAGCACCCAGATTAATGATAAATTACGAGGACCTGGGCTTGTTTATAGCTCTCATTTTCCTTGCTGCACCTGCTCATATTCTCTTGGCCTAGAGCAGCCCCCTCTTTCTTTTTCTATTTTCTCTCTCCATCTCTCATGCTCCTTCACCCCCCCCTGACTCCCCCATCCCCACAACCAGCCTTTCCTTTTCTCTGAGTAGGTGCTTATTTAAAATGGTCCTGTGTTTCTAAAGCACTCCGCCAAAACCGGTGGGACACCCCGTGAAAACATAATCTGTGGGTGTATAACCGGTGTTTTTAAAGGAGAGGGGGGGAGAAAGGGGATAAGAAAAAAGGGTGAGTTAAGGAGACTGTAAATGAGAGACAGAGATAAATATGAGCAGGGAAGAGACGAGTTAGAATAAAAGGTGAGTGGAGAGAAATATTTTGATGCATAACGCAGGAGTGGAAGAAAAAAAAGAAAAAGATAATGCCCCGAATGAGATGAGAGCGGTGTGCAGACGCAGCGGCCTTTTAGTAGCAGCTCTTGTAATAATACACCGCCCGGCATCAACGCAATGCTTAATTTTAATATTAATTACAAATATCTCTCCACAACAAGGAAATAATTTGACAATCACTTTGGCCCCGAGTACTGTATTTAATGCAAAGTGGGGCTAAGGGCGAGAGCAGTCAATATGGAGAACTAAAGTCTGACCCCCCCTCTCTTCTGCCCCCCCCCACACCCCCTTTCCCTCACCTCATTACATGAAGTGTGAATGTTAATTCTAGTGGGTTTATTAGTTAGAATCAAGGAGGGGGAAAAATGAGAAGAGGTTAGCATTTTTATTGTTCATTACAAGTGGCTCTCTGGTGGTACCTGGGAATTTTTTGGGGGGCTGCCGTCTGTTAGGCCATGGGGGTGTGTGTGTGTGTGTGTGTGTGTGTGTGTGTGTGTGTGTGTGTGTGTGTGTGTGTGTGTGTGTGTGTGTGTGTGTGTGTGTGTGTGTGTGTGTGTGTGTGTGTGTGTGTGTGTGTGTGTGTGTGTGCGTGTGCGTGTGTGGGGTGATAAAGGGGGCAGTGGGGTGGGTGGTTTTGGAGAAGGGGTGCTACGAGTGGCTATTGTCTGATTCATAATTATATTTTTATTATGACTGAGCTCCGGGGCCCCCTCACACTGTACAAAGCAATTTCTGCTAGAGAGCGCTACGAGGGCAAAGTGTTTACATACCAAATTATAAGAATATACTGAAAGCGTTTGGCTGTTAATAAGCCGTAATCACTTCCCCTAATTTAATCCGGTTGCTATGGTAAACAAATGACACTTGAGGCTGATGGCGGTGAAGGAGGAGGAGGAGGAGAGGAAGAGGTGCGCCCGGTCGAACGAGGCAGAGAAAAATAGCTGATTGAAGAAAACTGACACACACTTACAGGACACCTGCTGTGCTCCGTATATATGTAAGGAGGGATGTGTGTGTGATGTTATAAGAAGAGGGGGGGGGGGGCACTTATGTGTGTTGGTCAGAGACAGCTGTCTGTGCAGTCAGCAATGCTGCTCTCCTCAGAAAGCAGAAAATTGAGCGGGAATTGGGCTAATTGTACGGAATGATTGATGCTAGTGGAAACTACAGTACATTATAAACACAAAAGCACACTCATAAGGCTGCTCTCATACACACACTTGTATCATACGCAGTCATGCAATCCCTAACACTTAGCACACATAAGCATACACACACACACACACACACACACACACACACACACACACACACACTTCCTGTCTGCTGTATAAAGCCCTTTCTCGCAAATCCCATAAAAGCTGTTTTCAGGCATACAGTAGAGACAGTGGTGGTTATACAGCAGACCAGATATTGATAGCAATGATGTAAACTGTATATATTTTTGATTTTACAAATGGCCATGCATTGTTTTAAAGGTCCCATGTCATGCTTTTCCGGTTATTACCCGTCCCCTTGTGTGTTATGAAGGTTTTTCTGCATGTAAACGGTCTGCAAAGTCACAAACCCTCAAAGTACACCCTGTAGCGAGTAAAACTCTAACACAGAAAAGACCTGTCTATGCTGCCCCAGAACGCCTCGTTGGAGATTTCTCTTTTTCCATTGTTTTCTTCCTGGGTATGGTGACGTGTCCATACCAAAATGGACCAATCCGTGGAGCCGTTACGTTACGTCCGCGGAGCCGTTACGTTAAGTCTGTGGATTGGTCCAAATTGACCAATCCGCGGACTTCTCACACACACACACTCAATATTTTCTCAGCTGCAGCTCCGCCGATTTCTCCTCCCTGAGACGGCGGGACGCGGCGAGGCTTTGAGTCTGTGTGTGAGCACACACACAAACTCCCAGTCAGGCTGCGGGTGTGTGTGTGTGCTCGGGCTGTGTTTCGCTGTGTCTCGCTGTCTCGCAGTCTCGCAGACGGCCACTGGGCTCATAGGGAGGGGGGGCAGGAGCTCCAACAAGCCGTTTAGGACAGAGAGTGAATACACATACTATACAGAGATGCTTTATGAGAAACCAATGTGAGGTTGGAAAATTGCACAATATAAATCTATTCTAGTAGACCTCAACAATGGAATTATGATCAGTAGAAATGGCCATGACATGGGACCTTTAACACAGTTAATGTCGAGATACAAGTTACTAAAATATCAGTGATGAGAAGAATGACAATTGAAAATTAAAATAAGGACAGAACAAAGTGAAAGTTTCAGTAATAGAGACACAAATCATACATTTATTATTAATGGTTTTTACTTTTTAGTGAATTCAGATTTTATGAAATTTTGCCGACAATTCATTGACAACGATTTTGATAACTGGTTTAACGTTTAAAGTAAATTATCAAGCAAAAATATCTAATTTGCAGGTTTTTATCTCTCAAATTTGACAATATTCAGCTTTTTTCAGATCTTTGTAAATGTTATGTTGGAGTTTTGGACTGTTGAAACAAAAACAAGCAATTCAAGATGCAACCTTTTGTTCTGTAAAAGTAAAGTCACAAGTCACATACCTAATATGATCTATTTCTTCATGTATGTGTCCAGTTGTCCAACTGCATAAATTCCCCGAGTGCAGCTGCTTTTCAACGTGACTATTCCCAGGGACAGACCTGTGATTTACAAGAGTATCACGACGTGCGAATAAATCTGACTTTACACGTGAGAAAAACCAGAGGGAGAACAGCTGATTCTTTTATGACGGAAAAAGAAGAAGGTGATGAGTTATTCTGGTGAAGATGTCATGGTAACATCCCGAATGAGGGAATGCAGTAAAGTGATGATGATGATGATGATGACAATGAGGAAAATAATGGTAACACATGGATACCAATCAGTGATCACACACCTAAATGTGCACTATATTCTGTCACCTCTTGAACTTGCCAACAGCAGAACATGCTAGGTTGTTTATATTACACGAGACAATGATTACTTACAAAAATTCATCTGCATGCAGAATGATTGTCTATTAGGATGCATGTTCACTGCTGTCAGAACTCCGTCTGCTTGTGCATATCAACACTTCCAACACATTTTTCGCAATGTGTAGCTATTAGTTGGAAACCTTATTTCCTTTCAGGGGTTATATAAGAGAAAGTAGAATCCAAGTTTTCTCCTCCATTGATTTTTTTTATCACCTCTCAGTGTCTCATGCTGATTCAAATTGAAATCCTAAAGAAAAATCTCCACTTCTACACTCTAATCCAGCAAACAAGAGCGGCTGAAGAGAAAGGGGATGAATGGTTGACAATGGATTCACTTCTTTCAGAGAAGCAAATCCTTACCTGTCATTTCTAAGTCCGCGATGCAAAGGTACAGATAATTGCATCGCAATAGTGTCAGTGTATCATAAATTCAGCTACTAAATCAGTCAATCTTAAATATTCCCTTACAAGATCCTTTTTTCTGGCATGTAAACATTCGTAGATTTATGCGTTTTAAATATATTTTAATTGTAGCTGCCTTGGTAGGGAACATGGCTCTTTACATATCGGCATCACAAATCTGGATCTATAGAGTGGTGCAGTTTTACCACTTCTGGGCCCCTTGTCTCAAATGCAAAGCTTTTTATAATGGTTAGATGCCTGAAATAGGGTATGTAGTTAGGAAGTTAACAAGATTTCAACTTTTATTCTATGACATATAATACACCAGTAGTTACCCCACTGTTGTATGGCCAAAGCTTCATTGTCTTATAAATACAGCAGATGCTAAAAAGTATCTAAATAAAACTACTAAATGTCCAACCCAGTCTCACGGCATTTCGTGTTATAATCACGAAATGAATCTATTGATTCGTGTTCACCAACACGATTTCCCCATTTCTTTCGTGTCACACAGAACGATTTTAAAAGCAATGTAAATAATAACAAATTAGAATGAAAAAAAGATTTAAAAAATACAGATGTCAGTATCCTGAGGCTCTGAGCCCCATTTCTTTTCCTCACGGATGGCGAAAAAAGTCCGACGTTATACAATTTAAAAGAAAAACAATAATCGTGGCTTGATATTGAGTAAGAAAATGTTTTTATGAACCACACAGCTTCTGGTCTTCCAAGACCTGACCGGACAAAAAGACGTGGTGCAGGCACGAAACATACTACCAATAGAAATACATTGCTTTTAAAATCATTGTGTGTGACACGAAAAAAATGGGAAAATCGTGTTGGTGAACACGAATCAATAGATTACATTTATTTCGTGACTATTATACGAAATGCCGTGAGACTGGGTTGAAATGTCACCACACCGAACGTTAGCCACCTTTAGCTTAGCGTTGCACCACTCTTTTAGTTTTTTAATAGTTTAATGGTAGCCGCCTCATTAGGAAATGAGACTCTTTACATATTGGCCCCACAAATCTGGATCTATAGATGAATGCAGGAATGATTCCTTAAAATCGGAAATCTGGTTAGCATTAAGCACTTCCTGCTCCCTCATCTTGAAGTCAACTTTTGTCAGAACAGTTAGATGCCTGCAATAAGGTCTGTGGTTAACACAATCAGAAAAACGTCAGTAAATACCCCACTCATGAATTTAAGAAGCTAACAAGTGACTAAATGAGACTACTAAATGTCATCACACCGAACATTAGCTGTCTCTAGCTTATAGCCATGTCATCACGGCGAACGTTAGCTGCCTTTAACTTAGCAACGTCCTCACGCTGAACATTAGTCACCTTAAGCTTAGCAACGTCATCATGCCGAACGTTAGCCGCCTTTAGCTTAGCAGTGTTGGCCTGAAGTCAACAGTGATGTAGTTCCTTTATAGCCTAATGTCAGCTTTTAACTTCTTGAGATAGCATCGAAGCTTAAAAAATCATTACAAATGTAGTTAACATGCAGAAATGATCTTGCTGAACAAAACATGTAAGTACTATAAACGTGTTTGCCAAAGATCTTATTTTTTTAAATATTCCAAAATATCATGGAAAAATCCCATTGCTTTTTTTCTAGGGAGCTCTTGCGGGTCGGCCTACAAAAATACATCATCACTGCACCACTCTATATGTTTTTAAATAGTTTAATGATAGCTGCCTCATAGGGAATATGGCTCTATATATTCGCCTCACAAATCTGGATCTATTGGACTCGAGAGACAGAGTGAAAAGAGACAGAGAGGACGCCTGTCCTTGTGGCTCTGTTAATGGTTTTCTTATTCTCTCTATCTTCTCTTATAGATGCATATCAATACATATCGTGGCGTCTGCATAGAGCCTGCCACATCCAATATCGCCTGGACATTTTACATAATTATTATTTTCAGGAGTCATTGGGGTCTCATAGAAGGGAATGTAAGTGACAGGCGTTTAAAATGGTTTTTAAATCATGCGGGATAACCAGGGCCTTTCAGAAATAATTGTGTCAAACTGCTTTGCACCTTTTTCGCCAATCAATATGCACACGTATTCACAGGCGGACGACTATCCATCAAAAGGCGCCGCTGCTCTTTAATATACATGCTTGCATTTTAATGGGCTACTTTAACAACAATACTGCAGACAACAATGTGTTTCTGTGTAATATTCCCGTAGAAATTGATGATACAGCCGCTTTCACGTAGCACAGGCTGCCTTCCTACGTGCCTATGGATAGAATGTACACACACACACACACACACACACACACACACACACACACTCACAAATAGAAATGAGCATGAGGTAAGCACACAAACACACATACAGTTTGTTAAGCGGTGGCCTAAGTCGATGTAATCACACTCACTTTGTTACGCGGCTCGTAAATGATTTAAAACTAGATTTCATGCATGCTTTCATACTAATTCACTCACTGGTATTTTTCATTTTGGCCGGAAAAACTCTGAGAACAATCATGAATTACTCCATTCTCAAATTAGGCCTCTAAACAGGACCGAGAGAGGGGGGATCTATTCATTTTCTTTTGATTACAATTATCGCCACTTGCAAGGAGCTTTGGGGTTTATATATTAAATAATGCATCATTTCATAATTATATAGAATATATAGATTTTTTTAAATAGGATACCGGGCAAAATGGTGACTTTAATTAGATCGGTGTGTAAGATATCTCGGGGGTATGATAAAACAATGTTAAATATCTCACAATGACTGTAAAATATGTTCCGACAGATAATGAAACACAAATAGCGTGTCGCTTTGCCGTGGCTCCTATTTGCCGAAACATTCCCACATGCATTTTTCTGAAATTTCATAATTATATTGAAGATATGATCAGGGGCTGACGCAGCTAGGTGCTAAATATCATGCTGCCTGTCCCCCCCACCCATTTAGAGGCATACATTATCATCCTGTTAATATCAGAGTAAATTACAAGAGTGTCGACAGGGAAAGGAAACTACTGGTACTGTAGGAGATGCGCGCACACACAAACACATGAACACACACACATTGGACTGTTTACCAATCCCAAATTGTAAAAATACTCTTGTTACAAGTGAAAGTCCTGCATTCCAAACTGTAGTTTAGTAAACTTATAGGCATTCAAGTATAATTCAAAGTAACAGTACTTATTGTGTGTTATGTCCCATTTTAGAATAAATGCTATCAAATTAATGGATTTGTATTATTAATGTGTTCATCACAGCTAGTAAATGTTTAAATGACTATATACTGCTGCTGCTGGATGTTTTAACCTGTAAATATATGTCAGTGTTTATTAATTAGTTGATTTATATTTTGTATGCTAATAATCCGAAATAATTTACGCAGTCAGAAAAATGTAGTGGAGTAAAAAGTACAATATTGGCTTCCAAAATGAAGTATTAAGCAGCATAAAAGGAAAATACCTCCAAATTGTACTTTGGTACAGTACTCGAGTAAATGTACTTTCCACCACTGAGTACACGTGAGCTAATAAACAGGCCGAGAAGGTCACTGGCGGCGTAATATCCACACAAGGATGAGCTAAGGCCAGAGATTAGCAAAGAGCTAAAGAGCACTTGGCAGAGCGAGAGGCGCTTTTACAATTAAAGCAGAATTAAAGATGCACTAGAACAGCAACACTTTGCCTGCAGCCTCTTTCAAAATGACAGCGGGCTCATTTGAAATGAAGGACACACAGTGGTTGTGTGTGCGTGCTTGTGTGTGCGTGCTTGTGTGTGCGTGGTTGTGTGTGCGTGCTTGTGTGTGCGTGCTTGTGTGTGCGTGGTTGTGCGTGCGTGCTTGTGTGTGCGTGCTTGTGTGTGCGTGTGCTTCCAGAAACCCTCTCCTATTATGATTGCAGGCCCCTCGTTTTGGTCTATATATAAAGTATGTAAATGTGGTCTGGCTGCGACAGTCAGAAGCGTCAATAGAAGTTGACAGCTGAATTATAACCGCAGCCCAACCCATCAGTCTTTTGTTTTAACAAACGGAGAATGAAGCCTTTTTAAAACTCAACAAAGGCCTTTTAATCAAATTCTCAAGGTTGTTGGCTTTAGCATTGTATTAGTTTAATAGTTTCTGCTGCACCATTGACGTTAATGACACATTCCTATGTAAATATAATGTGGCTCCCAGAAGCCATCAAAACATTTTAAGGTCCAATGAATACAGTTGCATTTCTATTTTTTTGCCTCCCCCTCCCTTTCTCTCCCCCCTCCTCATACAGAAATGTCTTTTTATTTAGCAATCTCCGCACAGTGCATGGTGATACAATAAAAAGGAGGGGAGATTGATTAATGGAGACTTTAAGGTAGTGATGCGCAGCACTGATACAAATAACTGTGGAGAGACAGAGGGGAGAGATTGTGCCTCACACACACAACCACACACACACATACTTTTAAAGAATTCACTTATGGAACCACATATCAGGAATCACAGCTGTGGGGGGGGGGGGGGGGGCACACACACACACAAATCTAAATCACATGTACAGTTTAAAGGCCTTTGGCATAGATTCATCACCCGCGATTGAAAGATAATGAAACTGCATATTTTCTCACCATTCAGAGGCTGATGAAAGCATTTAGAGTAATATAGCAGAATACATTAAAAGCAGTATCATATTTTGAGAAGCCTCATAACAAGTTAGTGTCTAAAGAAGAAAGAAATGTGGAGACATCTTGCCCCATATCTCCAGAATGTGTGATAGGGTGCCTTTTGTGTGTATGAATCGCTTAATCAAGTCTTTGGGGGATATACTGTATTTAAGTGGTTGTTGGTTATTTAAATAGGGAGAAGAAAAATTCTGATACTTGAGAGCTGGCTTTGAGATCACACCACATTTGCAAATACGCTTGCATACACAAAAGCGAATCAGAGGGAGATGTAATGGAGATTTTTCATGCTCGACGTGTACATAAGCTAAGAATCAGCGTTCAATCACTACATCGTGTTTTGTTTTCTGCGTTTTTCTTCATCCGTCCTTTAATAGCTTAACACACTGAAATTAACATCCCAATGTCACATGTAATGGTCGACAACACACTTTCCTAAGAATCAGTATTAATCATTCACAAGATATAATGTAGTTCATTCGGTGCTTTCTACACATTGCAAATATATTGATTCATTAAATGCACATCATCATTATAATCTCTATATCAAACCATTGAAATGGTTTGATACACAGATGAAGTCCAGCATTACAAGTGTCACTAACTAAAGGTAAAACATGGTTTTGATGCAAAGGTCTGAGATGTTTGACCATTTTACTTACATAACTTCTGAAGATTTGTAAAAAGGAAAGGAATCAAAACCCACCCACACGTGTTCATTTTACTAACTTCGTATTTTATGTCTGTAGACCTTTTTGCATATTTAAAACAACATTTCTGGAAATTTGTTAAACAACAAATAATTGTCTTAGTGTGAGTGACCGGTTTTATGATGATATATTTTTGTAAAAAATAAACAGCTGGTATATAACATTGTATTCCTTAAAACATAGCTACATTTGATTTCATTTTGTTGACAGCATTTTCTGATTTAAAGGACTAATGTTTGGAGGTATTCAAAATCCTCTTCGGAAAAATCTTTGACTCTTAATTGTCAAGAATAAAAACAAAAATTCATGACCTGGGTTTTTTCAAATTGCTGTTCTTCGAATGTAGGCAAACTACTGCATATTTAATTACATAATGCCTCATTTTCAAATTCAAACATAATATTTCACAAAACGTATAACTAAAAATATCAAGTGTTTTAATTGTAGGTTTAACTGGGGAGGTTTGATGGTGATATTTTTACCCTATTCACCTGTAGTCTCTCTCCTTAAGTCAAAGTAAATCCGGCACTTGAGGGATATCTGTCGCCACTTTTTAATAGCGGGTAGCTGGGTCCTCCACATTAACTTTTTCATTTCTCTAAATAACAAACATTAATCCTAGGGGTTAGGGTTATTTAGAGTCGGAAAAAAACAAAAGAAGTGCGTATTTAGAGAGTCAGAAAAATAAATTAAAAAGTGGCGACAGATAACCCACAAGTACCGAAAATCCTTTAAAACTAGTCAGTACTAATTATGCAGCTGTATGTGAAATTAAGTTATCATTAAAGATATTGTAACTTGTTGCTAGACCTATTTCAACTTCCAAACATGAATTATAGTAGTATAAATAATTGTCTACTACTACGATGAAAGACTATATGTATTTTTCAGTTGTGTCAACACAGTAATCCTCATCCTAACATTATAGAAATGTACAAAAAGTGTGATGACTTCCATTTTAAATAGGTATATTTAACAAAACAGATTTGCCAATGACATGAATGATCCTATTTCAAATGTCTGTAAACCCTGTTTAAAATGTGTCTCACATTTGGAATCATGTGTTTGGTTTTAGCAGATCACTGTTTTCTGATACTCACTGGCTCTATTGTCGCCCAACCAAATATTGCCCAATAGTTTTTCATTGTTCGGCGTGTAAAAGCATTTTATATTATGTACAGATTATCATGATTACAATTTGTTCATAATCCATTTAGAAAAGAGCTTATAGTTCCTTATGATAGCATGTGAGCACCACTTGGAGAAAAGTGCTACCAAATAAAAGATCAAGTGCATTTGAGCATTCCCATTTCACACAGACTGTAACACACATTGCACAGATTTCTCATGCATCGTCTTCCTGAGCTATGGGCTGTAACATTTGCTTTCTTAGTCAAGGAGAACAATCTCATTTGCAGGGAAACAAATTAGAAAAAAAGATGTAGCTGTGACAATACCTCAAATTTGATCCTTTTTATTCTTCCCCTTTTCTGCCTTTTTAATTTACAATGCAAAGTGTAAAAATAAACATTGAGGGCTCAATTTAGTGTGGTTTTCAGCCGTGGCACCTAATCCCCCAACCCCACCCCTTGTCACGATGTGCTTGAGGTTGTAGATTTTCCCGGGGTGTGTATGTGTGTGTGGGGGGGTTCATTGAATGAGAGATAGGTGGGCAAAGAGGAGGGCCCTAAGGCCTCAGCAACACATACCGTACCCTAATCCCACACACGCTACAACAGAATTGTAAAGGTGCCCCGACGTGCTCATGAAAACACACACTGCCACACACCACCGTGGACAAACCGCGAAACAACTTAAAGCGCTAACAAAAGAAGAGTTTGTTCGTTTGACAAGGATCTCCACGGTGGGAAAATGTGTTAAAAAGAACACAATAATAGGTGAGGGGGGGAGACGGTGTGCCCCTAAGACACATGCAAGTATTTAACCCTGTGCTTGCTGTCAATCACTCTGCTAGACGTTCAGCGGGAGAGATTTCTTTCCGTTTGTGACCTTATGAAATGATTGCCCATCTGCATTTGTTCTGCTTTACAGAGGAAAGAGGAGACAGGGAAAAAGAATGTGTCACTTCAAAGTGTTAGCGCCTGCACATGTGTGATCACCCAGACAGACCCGTGTGATGACTGCCCCTTATACTCACATCACTTCTGTGACAAGCCCGTCCACACACCTGCCCAGTGGGAGGCTATCTACCTGACGAGGAGGACCCCGCGGCAGGAGGGACGGCGAGCTGACGAGATCAAGCGTCCCCGGCAGACGGACAGAGAGGAAGCTCGAGGAGAAGACGGGAGTGAAGTTATAGATAATCTTTTCGCTGTTGAGTAAACACACACTGTTTGTTGAGTCTGTCGCCAGGGCCGAGCCAAGCCGCAAATGACGGATGCAACAGCGTTAGCTAGCTGATTAAAGCCCTATCTTCTTCAAAGTAGGGGGGGATTTTCACTCTGACATTTAAAGAACAAACACAATGCTCAGTTGGGTGGCATATTTGCCCATTGTTCCTTTTAAAGATAAAACTTCTGCCCATGTGGAAGTTTAAATCTCCTCGGGTAGCTTGTATCTGACTGTTTTCTCTCTCAGTGCCGCTGTTTGTGTTTCTATATGGTTCTTTATGACAGTACATGTCTGTGTGTGCCCATGTGTGCTCCTGCATATAAACCCTCATTCAGATAGACCTCGGTCCAACTTTGGCGGTGGCCCGCGGCCACATGGAGTGGTCTGATAGAGCAGTGGAGTCTACGGGAGTCACACACACTGCTGTCGTATGGTGGGGCCTCTCTTATCGGAGCCGCCAGCACGGTAAGCTAGGATTAGCATCTAGATCTGTGAAGACTGGACGTCAGCACAGGGGACAATGGTGACAGAAGAGAGGAGGGCGCAGGATGAGAAGATGGAGATAGAGGGGGCGGATGGAAGGGGAGGGTAAGAGCATATAGACGGATGTCATACTCACCATTCACATTTCTGCCATCCCCCACTTACTAGTGTGAGCATTTTCTTTCCTTTTCCTGCCCTTTAAGCCATGTTGCTTTCCTTTTTCTTACTCTCATGTTGTCCCTGTGGACAAAGTGCATGAGAGCAGCATGTGTTCATGCCTTCTTGGACTTTTTTGGTGGTCTAATGTGGAGGACGCACTTCGAAACCACAGAAACATCACACTCATGGAGCAGGCTAAGTGGGCCCTGTTTTTGAAGTCTTTCTTTGAAATAAGCGAGGCAATCCCTTGGCCCAGGGATCATATTCTATTTACGTTCCCTTTGCCAACGACACAGGCGACGCTGGCCAAATTCACAAAAGAAGATCCACATTGGAAAATCCGGCTAATCCCTGATTGAAAGTTCATGTGTTGGCTTCGATGGATAAGCTCTGGCAGATTTTCCCAGGAAAGGGGAGTAACGAAAAAAATAAAAGGCAACAAAACTGGGATCCTTTTTAGTTAAAAAGTGGACTCAGTGTCAGTGGCAGGCAAGCAAAGCTCATGTCCGCTTGTCAAGAGCTGCCTTTCATGCTCAAGGCCGCAGAGAGAGGTTGTGTTGTCGTCTTAAGAAGGCGTTGGGGTTAGTTGGTCGTTCCAAAGGTCGCCCTCATACATCGGCCAGGACTAATGCTACCTTAGATTATTACGTTTTCTTTGTCCATCTACTGCTTCCAGCATCCACTCCTTCATCTCTCATGTTCCCAGTCTGTCTCTCCATCTCTTCCTCCCTCCTTCCCTGGCTGCCTCTCTCCTCTCTCTCTTCCAGGGGTGGTGGCTATGGCTAGAGAGCCTGCACAGATGGCAGGCCAGCTTGCCTTCAGGGGAAGGGCTCCACAGCTTAAACTTCCTCCATTTTTCCTCTTTTCTTCTTCAGCACAAACTTTTGGCCTGCAACTTCTCACGCCTAGCGAAGCCTTTATCTCGCCGTGCATGATGCGAGGGGGGAGGCAGGGTCCTCCAAGGGGGATGGGGGTGAGGTGGGGGCGAGCATGAGCTGTCCTCTGATCAATAGGGGCCATCAGTATCAGTGGAAACCTAACACAGAGGCCAGTAGAGTGGCGGTGGAGGCTCCGCGGGGCCATTGACTAGCCGATAATATGACACTTGAAATTGTCACGTTTCAAACGTAGATCCCATCATTCCACGGCAAGCAGCATCTTGTGCACTTTGGGTCGACTTGATTGATAAATCGCACAGGCGCTAGTTTGCTCAGATTCTCACATCCAGTGATTTTGCCTCTCAGGCTTCACTTAGTCAGACAATAGGCGCATTAACAAGCACAAGTATTATCACAAGTCAGAGTTTCCTACTTTGTGTTCCTCTAGATCAGGGGTTTTCAAAGTGTGGGAAGGTGAGCCTCCCCTCAGAGAACCAACCCGGTATCACGGCAAGACGTGAACATGTGACGATCTACCATGCTGGGAGACGTGAATACGCGATTTAATGTCACGGTTTCGTCCCTTCAAACGTGACAGTTACACGGTATTGTTAACATGGCCCAACCAGTGGAGAAATACTCGGAAGTGCCAAGCAAATGGTCTACCGCGCCTATTGGTCGGTTTTTATTGTCAAAATAAGATGTTTTTAATTTATTTTTTAATCGTCACACTCGATTTCGCCGATTTTCTTGTTGCCCTAGCTGGTCGACACCTCTTTTAGCAGAAACAAAGGCTACATTAATGTATTAAATCGATGTTAATCCATGTGTGTGGATCATAGACTGGTGTGGATGTGGAATTAACGGACGTGACGTTGTGCGATTGCGTTGCCAGGCAACGCAATTTACAAACTCTTCAACTACAACCCTAATTATATTTAAAAACATTTTAGAAGGCCTCACGAAATACTTTAATGTAAATTAAAATGTAAATGTGAAGGGATGTGTGTAATGTGGTGATTGACATTATTCACCCACGGATCTATGGGTTGGGGGTATTGTTCCGCACGGACATTTTAGTTAACCGGACTCCTGTTGATGTGAAATCTGAAAACATTTTTTTTAAATAAAATAATACTTTATTCCGAGTGTGCTTGCTTTTCTCTTTGGAGGTCATCACATAACGGCATTGTAATACACGGTTCGGCTGCATTAAATATTACATATCTGCCGTAGTTCTTTATTTATAGAGCCCTGATGAGAAGACTTCTGGACAAACAGGAAGCACTGCCGCCAAAACTGAAAACGTGACGTGGATCATAAATATATCAGCAATTAAACAACATCTTACATTTATTTTCACACAATACGTCTCCTTGCAGTATCAATACAAATTCAGCTGACTTTTATATTGGATATTTGATCCAATTGGTAGATAGGCTGTATTTACACCATAACGGTGCACAGCTGATAGAAAGGCACATCTAGTGGTTAAAGCACGTTATTGAATTTTATTATTTTATTATTTTTCACAAAAATGAAACCATCAATAGCAAAAACAGAATTAACTGTCATTAGTAAACCACTCAAATAAAAAGATCATAAGTGGTTTTGTTTTACATATATTTTAAGGATAATAATAGCAATGTAACACTGTCTATGACACTTACTGTATAACACTGATTTGAAAAACATACAGAAAAAACTAATTCACTGCCCTTAATAAAGTATTTAAATATACATTTCAGGTGTGCTGTTTTGTTTAGATCATTGACATCTGGAGCTCTTTTAATGTCCTTTTTGATTATTGTTACACCAGAGGCCTGTACTACGAAGCTGGTTCAACCTAACCTGGATATGTTGGAGTTAGCCGGTTGGCCTAAGCCAAAACATACACGCTGGCGCTAAGCTGTACTACGACGCCGGTTATCAAGTGGATCGCTCAAGCCAGCCGTGTCCTATCTAGTTAGGTGCGCGTTCACATAAAAGGGGTGGTATTTGGAGCATTCAACCAATCTCAAACACGGACAAGCGTACTGACAGCGCAGCGTCATACTTCCTGAATGAAAAGTGAACTTTAATATTAGTCAAATATGAAGAAGTTAAACTTTAAACATCCATGACTTAAACACTTTATCCAGGATAAAAGCCACATAGCTGCACCTGCAAGGTGAATACAGCTGGTAAAAGAAAAAGCGTTTGAATGCGTACATTAACAGGTTTATGATATCACTGCCCCGTCTAAGACACGAGTGGATCTGACTTTAATTACATTTGACTCGAGTGTTTCGTCAACTTAATGTGTTGCTTAAAATAATACTTCTGCATACAGTATGTGACACTGTGAGTGTTGCACGGCCAGATACGGCTCAAGAAGCTGACTCAAATAAGGAAATATATGATACATTATGATGTGATATGATATGAATGATAATGAGACACATCGACGTCTGCACTCACAGTCCGCGGACTGTACTTAATGTTACTCTGATCCGGTTACTTATGTCGTGGCAGATATTTAAGTAAGCTTTCTTAACGCTAATGTTATAATAGTCAGATTGCTCTGAAGATGGGAGGGGATATTCTATTAATTTTCACGTTCACACAGTCAGTTGATTTTTGCCGGCCGTCTTTCCTGCAACGGCAGTTTTTCTGTATTTCCTTTATCCTGTAATATGAATTGATAGCTTTAAACTCCGCACACACGGAGCTCTGATTGGTCAGCAGGCGGTGCTTTCACTGAGTTGATCTCTTAGCCTGCCACCTAACCTGCTCCGGAGCAGGTTTGCCGCTCAGCATAAGTTACCATGGAAATCTAGCCTGCTAAAAAGAGAACCAGCATCGTAGGACCGGAAAGCCCGAGATTTCCCTGAATTTAGCCGGCTAAGCGAAAATCCAGCTTCGTAGTACAGGCCTCAGGTCTTGTCAAAACCTTTATTCCATATTCAATATCCATTACTAAACAAAACAGCAATTCTACTCCACTACAATTCAGAGGTTAACCTGGTATTTTTACTCCACTACATTTATTTGAGTTACTTTGCAGATTCTGATTAATGATGTGAAATATAAACAACCCTTAAATCAGACTTTAGTTACACCTGAGTAAAATTCAGGGAAGGTGATTGTCAAGTGCCAACGATCAGGAGAGATATTTGATAGTTGCTGCTTGAGAAGACTAAACATTTATCTGCAGATCCCTATAAAGTATATTCATTACTCGTTATTCTCTACTAATAGTTAATTAAGGACTGTATATAATGGCTATTTTGCATATCCCTTTCAAGATTTCAAGCTTTTCTAAGGTTAATTGACATATCATTATACACAACTAATTCAATAACGTGCTTTAACCACTAGGCGGTGCACACAAGGTACACACAGCATACCATAATAACTTTGTATTATTAGTGTAGGACACTTGTGTATGTATAACATCTGAAGATGTGTAGTTTTATTCATGTTTTCACATAATTGTACAGGATATTGCTATATTATTCACATGTTTTACTTCTAATATCTGATTTGTAAAACATCACAGACAGAAAGGTATATCCGTCATGTAACAGTAAGCCATTGAAATTCTGAATCCATAGATGTGTCTCCCATCACCCAAATCCCCTGACTATTCTCTCAACTCAGTATTTACATTCTTATATTCAAAGAAAATCAGTAATATCTTTAAAAAAGTCCTTTTATATCAGCTGTGCACCATTATGGTGTAAATATAACCTATCTACCAATTGGATCAAATATAAAAGTCAGCCGAATTACTATTGATACTGCAAGGAGACGTATTGTGTGAAAAGAAATGTAAGATGTTGTTTAATTGCTGATATATTTATGATCCACGTCACGTATTCAGTTTTGGCGGCAGTGCTTCCTGTTTGTCCAAAGGTCTGGTTGGGCCATGTTAACAATACCGTGTACCTGTCACGTTTGAAGGGACGAAACCGTGACATATTCACGTCTCCCAGCATGGTAGATCGTCACATGTTCACGTCTTGCCGTGATACCGGGTTGCAGAGAACATAAGAACAGCCGCGCCCCCCCTCCCAATTATTATTGCTATTATTATTATTATTATTATTGTTGTTGTTGCTATAATGCAGGGGTATTATTATCCAGTGGAATGCCCTTACCTACTGGCCTAGTTAAATCAAAGTGGTTACTTTTTTTTGGCTGGGCAGTGTAGTTTTACAAACCATCTTATTTGACTTTCTCACGACTTAAAACTGTTTTTTGGGGGCAGACCCCCACAAAGAAAAAAATATATTTACACACGTAAGGTCATCATCTTAACAGTTTGTTATGCTCATCGAGTCATCCGTGAGCAGAGCATCAAGTTGGCATGCCTATTACAGCTGAATGCGGCGATTACCATCTTGTTCAGCAAAACGCCTCACAAACTTATTAAGATCCAAAGCTTTAGTGCGTTTTGATTCAATGCTGAGTACAGCCAAACTTGACAGTCTCTTCTCTGTCATTGTAGACCGCAAATACCTCATTCCTTCCATCTACTTGGGTCTGAATGCTTTTCGTTTTGCGCCGTCCCGTTCAAATGAAATCAACGCCAATCACATTTCTACGCTCGCGCCAGGGCCGGGGGAGGGGTTACAAGGCTCGCGTCTTGTGCTGCATTCACTTGCACTCGGACATTAGGGATTTTCTCTCATAAATGTCCGATGAGCCACAACTTTTCTTTCAAAACAAAGCTGCCAACTGGGATGGCAGCTGGGGTGGCAAGGCTATTTTTAGGGTGGCAGTTGCCACCCCATGCCACCCCGGTAGATCCGCCCCTTCTTGACCGGTACTTGCTTTTGATCAAAGTCAATGTGGAAAACCCGCACTCACTCAGGTAGGCGGAGGTGAAGGGAATGAGCACTTTTACAGCCTTTTTGGCGAGGTGGGGGAACTCAGTCTTTACAGACAGCCAAAAGTGTGCAAGTGACGTTTTCTGCCAGACGCTGTCTCCTCTCTCACTTTAGGTAACTTCACTAAAAATCGATCCATGTTGCCACTCGCATAAAGTTAGCTGAAATTCTCGTTATTTTTTTCTCACGCTGCGCCTCCCCTGAAGCTCTCTGGCACCCCCCCCCCCCCCCCCCCCCGGGGAGGCGCGCCTCACACTTTGAAAACCACTGCTCTAGATCAATGTATCAATGTCTTCCTGAGATGACCCTGTGATAATGGTAATATTACCTCTCGCTATCTCTCCACATGTATCACTTCACACTCAAGTCAATGTGAACAATGTTCCTCTAATGGCTTGCTATACTTAAAGCCGTCACCAACGTAAGTGGTCTTGTTAGCGGTGGCCCCTCGCCTCTTCACGGTATCAGCCCAACAACTTGACCGGCGTCGAGTGTTCACCTGATAGCCAGCCATCCGTTTCAGGGCTCCTCATATTCAGCACGGAAGGAACTTCAGACAGTGTGCGGAAATCATTTTAATTTGATCCTAACTAAGATACTGTAACTCCTCTAATTGTATGTAAAATGACATTATGGATTGTACTAAAGCTTGGTTTCAGAGTGCAGTGGTTCCCTTAAGGACAGGCCAAGGGTTCCCAAAGATGCATTACCAATTTTTATCATACAGTACATTTATTTAAAAAAAATGTAATCATTTCAAAACATGTTTTTCATATAGAATCAGAGGGAACAATGAAATTATGATATTTTTCACTTCTATAACATGTTCAGACAAGTGCCAGGAAAACAACCCTAAATAATATTTTGTTTTTTATTATTATAACGTTGTCTATTTGCTTCTGTAGATTTCTCCAAAATTCACAAATTTAGAATAAGTTGAATGGAGATTCAGAAGATATATATTCCAAATTGTCTTAATTTAGTTATTCAACTGGGGAAGTTTCACATTCATATTTTTATGATAAATATTCTTTTACAAATACACCCAACTTTCCAATTTCATTCCTATCTGTATTCGGAATTTGATGTATCATTCATCGCCAGATTTTGAAAATTTTTATTCAAAAACATGTGGAAATTAACTTTTTAAAATTTGTTATTATTGTCTGTTGACAGCATCTTCGAATGTATGGAGTGAAACAAACACATATAAAAATAATCCCTCTCTGGAAAATAAAACATGAGGTTTTAACTTAGATATCCAATGTTCACATGTTTGCTCTAGAACTAATTGCACTACATAATAACAATATAATATGGGACTGTTCGTGGGAGCTACCTGTCTGATCCTGTAATGCCCCATCTGTATCAAAGTCAAAGTCAGCTTTATTGTCAAGAATTCTACATGTGTTATACATCCAGAAATCTCAAAATCTCGTTTCTCGCAGTCCCACAGTGTGACATGTATACATAAAACAAAACAAAAAGGGCCTAGATAACCGGGGTATACAGTTTAAAATGTTAAAAGTATATATCTTAACCAATTGGCATACATTCCGAAAGTTATCAGCCCAGTTAATGGCCGTTATGAGTAGTTGCCACTAACATTATAATGCATCAGATGGGAATTTAAACTAAACTTGTTTACAGCACATAACTACTTGGTTAGGTTAAGGAAAAACTGTGGTTTGGGTTAAATTAAGTAGGTTATATCCCTAACCCCCGAACTATATCACTCTTTATACTACATCACCTGACTTCATCCTTTACCCCATCGTATACTACAGCCTCTAGGGGTCTGTGCCTAAGGATTTTGACCCCCCCCTGAGGTGATCCACCTTACTAAATGATGATAATGGCCTACTGAGCCTACGTGGAGGTAGAGTGGGGGCCATTTCAGGTTTGTGCATATTGAGTGTGAAAAAAAGGGGCCGCCTAGTATTCAAGAAAAGGCAAAAATCTGAAAGGGAGTTTTACCCTTGATTTAATATGGTGCACAAAGGACCCCCTATTACTTTTAAAGGGATTTCGTTCAAATTTCCGAAAAAGTCAAACATATTCTCATTTGTATTTCATTTGTTTCGGTTTTATATCCATATAATGTTGCTCCTTTAATATTAGAAACACTCACACCTCCTGCTCTGAATGTCTTGTTCTTTTCACCCGTGGTATATTTTTTTCTATAGAAGGTATTATAAAGGTTTTCTATTTCACATTTTTCTTCAGAGGTGCTTTGATCAATACAGTAGCTGTGTAGAAATGGATGTTTCAGGCTATTATCTGTGTGAGAATAAAGCCCTGAAAAAGAAACCATCATATAAGAAGATTTGGTTTCAGCCGTCCTGTTTTTGCACGAGAACATCTTAGGCCTAATAATAATAATAGTACTTTTTAGCAATTTTCATTAATCTAACTGTGCTAGTGTTGTCATTGTGCTGCAGATGAGGTTTTATGTGAGAATTAACATTCACCTTGACCTGTGACTCGCACTCTCAATTACGCATAAAATCTAATTATATAGAGAGATTATAACGTTTTTAAATATGATTGCAGCATTTAATACACTTTAAAAGTTGTACGTGCCGGTAGACTGGCTGTTTTTTTTTTTTTTTTAACAACGTTCCTAATTAAAGCTTAGAGAGGATTTGTCATCAGTGTGCTTCAAGCATGTCCTAATTCTCATTTTCATAAAACATCTGTGAAATAGTCTATATTTAACGCATGTGATGGCTATTTTATGCACTTTTGAATGCTTGTCTCACGGACATCTCCATGTGCCGAATGTGTGCCGTCAGCACAGCCGAGGGGACTCAAGCACCCTTTACAAACATCGATGAGAGGGGGCACGAAAAAGACGGAGAGAGAAAGAGATGAAGGAAGACACGGACAGGCGAGGGGATGAAGGAGAGTTGAAAAATGATTCCGGACTTTGTCAGAGAAATCAATTGAGAAACACATAGACTCGGGCAGCAAATTGGGTGATAAGGCCCCCGTGTCCTCCCCTTCTTAACAAGGAGCACTGAAGCATGAGGGTAAATAAAAGAGACATCTCTCTGCTTCCATCTTTCTTACGTGTTCTCTCTGTCATTCTTCTAGCTGCTGCCTCTTCATGTCGTTATCTGTTTGTTTCATTAGATTCTTTTCTATCTCGTGCTCTCTCCGTATCGATACATTTATGCATGTTAATAAGAGCTGACAGCACTGTGACTCCAGCTGCATGTGCACAGTGGTGGAATATAACATAGCACATTTACTCACATTTTGATTTTGAGCTGCTTTACTTACGTTTTTCCATTTTATGCTACTTTATACTTGTACTCCACTTCATTTAATAAAATTAGCTACAAAAATCAACTATTATAACATTTTATAAATTAAGATATCCAGCAGCAGTATATAATATAATTAAAACTAGCTGCAAATCTACACACACACAATAGTCATAATGCAGTAATTTAGTAGCCATCAGGATAAACAACCAAGGGTTAACCATGTACTGTAACCCATCACAAATAACCTGCACTGACTATTCATTTGCACTGTATGCACATACCATTTATTATAACTCTGTTACCTGCACATTTAAATGTATATATATCTACCATGGTCACATATCTGTATATATGTCATGTCATACTGTTATTACATGTTATTCTTATTTTATGTTTTTGTTTATTTGTATTAATATTATCCTTGTGTATATCCTCATGTGTACTCTCTGTTTCCTTCATATTCTGTTGCTGCTCTAACAACTGAATTTCCCTACGGGGATAAATAAAGGTTCATCTTATCTTATCTTATCATAGCTTATATTAATATGATTCTGAATTAATTTGTACGTAAGTACATTTTTCTGTTAATAATACTTTTACTCTAGATTTTTAAGGCAGGGGTTCTTCTTGCAACAAGTTTTTTTACAAGTTAGTATTGCTAAATTCACTGGAGTATCCGAGTACTTATTCCACGTGTGGTTGTGCATGTCTGTTCAGGGATATATTGTAATCTGAGAGGCCTATCCTCCGTTCTGAGGTTTGAGCGAGGGCGACCAGAGGTGGCGGCGGCGGCGTATGCCCGTACTTTGTGTAGAACAATGCAGGCTTGCAGCAGTGTGAGCTTGGAGGTATTCTGCAGGTGTCGCAGAGAAGGACCCTTCTGTAGCAGTGTGTCTTGGACCCAATCTCCACAAAGCTGCCTCTCCCTCTGCCAGATGGACCCATGCTTTTCCCCACACTCTTGCTCTCACAGCTAAGACCTAGGCTTTTCTCCCTCCTTTTTTTTCTTTTCTCCCCCTCCCCTACAAAAGAAAAGCGCTTTGGCTGAAAGAAAACCACAGCTGAATTTTATGGTGCCGCTTCTTTTGCCAAGCTGATTTTACAATTGAAAGGGACAGAGTGCATGGAAATGCTGTTTTTCAAGCTGCATCGTCGCTACGCCTTGTAAGATGCAAGTTTGTATTGGCAGATATGTTTACCACACTAATATTTCCTTTCCCAGTGTGAAATCTTGATAATATCCGGAGTTGTGGGAGAACAGCAGCTCAGGGTGTGTTTGGCGTGTGCTCGGAGCAGATCTTCTGGGGTGTAATTCCTGCAAGGCCTCAATAAGGTGACAGCGGTGTCAGCGCTAAACGTGATCGCACCGTCTTTAGACATCACGAGTTACACATCAGTGCTTGGCAGTAAATGTGTATTCCAGCTAATAATGCGCCAGAAAACACACAAATACTGGCACACAGTCTTTGGCACACATATCACCAAGCACAAAATTCATTACATTTTAACAACACCCTCCCCCTTACCTTAAATAACGGAACGAAGTGCAACACAACTTCAATCGCACGACCCCGATACAGCTACACCTCGCGCCGAGCGCTCACTGACTCCGGGGACAGAATTAACATCCAATTTCCCACTTCTCATTACAATTCAATAAAAGCCAATCTGCTTTTACCTTTAGAGCACTGTTTTGGGTGGATGCTTTCAGGGGGCCCCACTTCACTCTGAGTCCAATTAAGAACATTTAAACATATTAAAATCTTCCAAGCTCTTCACTGTCCTGATTACTGCTTAAATATAATCTGCTTTTATATCCTCTCTCTGCCTCTTTCACTCATTTTTCCTCTTAAATTATATCCATCAATGATGATTTTTTTTCCCTCTAGAGGGGATTCAGGGTCGGGCAAGTAAGTATCTCTTTCCTTTCATGCAAAAAAATTGAATTGCCAAGTGGAGAGTGAACCCTGCCTATCTTGCACTTTCTCACAAATACCCTGCCGTTTCTTTACAATCAGCCACTTATTGCATGGGACAAACGTGTGCGTTACTTAACATCACTTAACGTCCAGGCCCAGCCTCTCGCCCTGTTATTCCTTCTCGCTATCAGCCTTGATGAGGATGTATAGTGTTTTTAGAGGGCTGCTTGGATGAATATTGACGTGTATAAATGTTTCTGCTTAAAAGGCCCACCATCGCTCAGTCGTTCTGTCACATCCGTCACGGCAAATCCACTTTGCTCATCTCCATCACCAGTGTGCCATCCAATGGGCATGGCTAAATGGGCCACAAGTCACATTCAAGTGTGGAGTCAAACGGAGTGCTACACAAATGCATTTTAACCCCTTCTTAACATGATACTGATATGAACTGTACACATCCAATTGTGATTATTTCTAGGCTGTCTTAGTTTCTCTTGCTGTAATTGCTTTATTTATATGTAAATATTTAATTGTAGTTCATGATGAAAAATGCCATGCAGATGCCCTACAGTGGTATGTTACATCCAGTCAGATGGAGGCAGCTTTATTTTAACACACTCACACCAGAAACAAGTTATTGTGACAGGCTTTGTGACGTACTATAGGTATTTGGTAAACTGATGGCTAACATGCTAGTAGGCTAACAACCTGCTTGTGTTAGTTGGTCATAGTAGCTCTATGAGTTTCTTTCAGTTTCCTTGTTGCTTTTCTATCCCGCCCTTGCATGTTGTTCTTTTCAAATGTAATAACATTAGATTCAAAGAATGGGGTAAAAGCTCCTCATACCTTATGACTTACGGAGCGTCCACACAGCAGCGTTAAAAAAATCTTGGAGGTGGGCGTATCTGAAGCTTGGGGATTTTTTGCGAGCAACGCGACCAACAACCAATCACATGAATCTCCCGCCCCCGACATACAAAGCAAAAAAGCCCGAAGTAAACTGGATATAAACTCCCCAAACAGGCAAAAACCTACCACTGTCTCTGCCACCTCCCTCCATGCCTGGCTCCTCCAGTTTGTATCCCGGTAGGTAAATAGGGACTGGTCATAAAGCACCGGGTGATTCCCTACCGCTATAATTAATTTCTCCTCCATTTTTTGGAATATGAGGAAATGAACTGCGGTATGTCTCTCCCAGCTTACACGCGGTTTGATTGGCTAGCGCTTGAACTGTCAGATTTGCATAAACGGGATTTGATTGGCTGACGCTTCCACCTCAGCTTCAAAAGTTGAACATTGCTCAACTTTGAATCTTGAAAATCCTGAAAATCTCCGCTCTGCTTCCCACAATGCAGTTCGGCGAAAAGTGAGGCAAAGTGACGTCACTCCATTCAAAGTGAATGGGCAGAAGCGTTAGAAGATTTTTTGAACGCTGCTGTGTGGACGCTCCGTTACAGTTAGCAAGCTTGTTAGCATAGTCTTTAAGGGACCCAATAGTCCGAAAAATTTCCAATTGGACTGAAAGCCCCTTTGTCCAACTGCCTTTCTACATAAAAACATTGCCCACTGTTCCGAAGGCTCAATGCTTGTTATGCTTGAACATAAATAACCCAACTAAAGAAGGCACGGACTGCTAGCCAATCAGAGGTAAAGCATGGCGGGTCATACCTTTGCAATGCAGAACGTACAGAACTGCTGTCATTTAGCAAAAGTGTTAGCTATATGTGCATTCCGGCTGTCGGGCTAATAGGCTTTTAGTCATTTTGGTTTTCGAAATATAAAGCAGTTAGAACATTTGCATGGCACCAGTCATTTTGGGGACAATAGGTTAACTTAATAAAGAATATTATTTCGATTTTACGGTTTTAAATGCTGGTTTCATTGTGCGTTTACACCAGTGCACCGTCTTTCAAGACACACATCTTAGAAGATCTCCAAAAAATGTAATCCAATCCCAGTGTAATACTGTATGCATTGGCTTTTAGTTGACAAAATATATTTTTTAAATGTTTTTTTTAACGTTTTCTATGCATACAAACGAATATTGTGATTGCTTGTGTGCATTCCCACTTAATGCTTTTCGCTAAAGTGTGAGAATTCAGACAACTGTAGAGGCTGAACAGGCGTTCATCAGCATATTATGCAAGTAGACGTGGATTGAGACTTTCATTGGGTTTTCCATTGTCTCTTCTTTCATGATTTATGCCTTATTCAGTGATTAATTTTTAATCAAAGCAGAACACTGAAATCAAGGACGTCTGTTAGGCTGTTAACAGCCCATAACATTTGGCTGCAACAAATAAAACGTTCATTTTTTATTTAAAAAAGTGACATGAAAGCAAATAGGTTTGATCATGATTACTTTCTAAATGGGGTGCTTTTTAGGTCACATTTATTGTACTGACAGTTGCTGGAAAATGACCCATTATTGTAGCCCCACTGAGAGTCACATTCTGCAGGTACATCTGCTCACTTGAAGTCAGAATACTTCATATTATTCACCATGCGTAGTTCAAAGCTGTGGGTAAGTCAGGCATGTAAAAAAAGGCATCTTAAATTATACCATGCAAACTCCAGTGTGTCATTAATAATACAGGGACTATTCTTTGACTTAATTTCATTTAATTTCACCGTCTGAGTGAGGACAAACGTTGCAGGAGGGAGGAATTATAACGTGTGCAAATCACATTTTAGGGTTCAGTGTACAAAATAACTGTGGAATTGTTTTAACCTTTTCTTTTCTAGTTCTTCTCCTGCCGCCTCCAGAGATTTTTACAGGTAAATATTGATTTCTCTAATGACCATCCCCTCTTTTTTGATGGCATTACTTTTCATGCACTCGTGCCGGGAGTGTACACCAGAATTGAATTTAGTCACATCCTACAGATCTACAGTATAAAACACTAGTGCTGTGCTCTCCTTTACAAAAATATAATACTACTACACAAACATTTAATTTGTGTTCTATTGGCATACAGCACTAATGAAAATGGATGCATTTACATAGCTCTTTTATTGAAAGTGCTTTATTTACCTCTCATTCTTTCAGTAATTTAACGATTAATTACAATTATTTTTACCCAATTTAGTATGTTTACTCTTTACCTAACTTTTAATCCATTTATAACCAAAAAATATACATTAACTTTTACTTTGCAGTTGAAAATCTTAACAAAATAATCATCAAATAAGAATAGTTTGTTATCCACAGACTTTTTAACATTCTCAGTCAGATTTTACTCCTCAGATAAATTCAAAGTCAAATAATGGTAACAATTGAGTTTGTTGTGTCTACAGTATATAGCCGTTTTAATATGAATAACATATTCTAACTTGAAAGAGGTCAAAATTGATCATGACATATTGAACTGGGTACCAAAGCATTCTGGGAACATACAGTAGATACACTTCCGTGTTGTAATATCAAACAAACTGGAGGATGCGACAGATTAATAGGCGTTTTTGCAAATATTTTTTGACAGCAAAAAACATCTATTTTAGTTTGAATTGTATTCATCTTAATGATCCCCTTTTCTGAAGAGAGATTTGTGAGACAAAAAAAACCCACGTTTGATTCAACCCGAACAAAATCATTGAAACACCAATGGCAATAAGCTGACTGACCACTCCAAGTGGGCAGCGTGTCATTTACTCATCATTATAAAAGCCTTTTATTTCCTTGTGGCTTTAACTCTATATATCAAGGCTGAGGTCATTGGCTCTTACATTAAAGATTCATAAAACCAGTACCAGGGATATGGGGAATGTATGAAACACTCCTTGTGGGCGCTTATTATTGTAAAATTGCTGAAATGCCTGTGGGTGCCAGTATAAGAAAACAAGGATATCTTTTTCTGCTCACAGGAGCCACTGGAGATGCAAAAGAGTTGCGTGGAGCCCGCGGTAATGGAGGCCATCAGAGTAAGGGCATAAGTATTTGGATGCTAATGTCGCCAACCTCACGATCCCTCATATACAATACCAGCTTTACACCTCCCCCCCCCCCACCACAACCACCACCACCGCTGTCTACAGACGATCATTATGCATGGGAATGACTGGAGTCTGAGAGCTTGTTTAAACTGAGAGAGGCTACGCTGAGGAAAAGACTGTTTACCGTCAATGAGGTGAGATAAATCCCGTACGAATTCGGGGAAAAAAGAGATCAATGGATGATTTTAGGGAGGGATGACTTTAAATGGCCTATATATAGTCTTACTGTTTATGAAATGGAACTAATGGTGTCGGAGGTGGTATGAAATGTTTCCTCTATGTGGTGGAATCTCTTTTTTTTCATTCGTATAAAGACATCCTGATGGCGTGTGTGTGTCCGTTTCTCTTACACACATCATAGGTGTGTGTCCATTTTTGTTTCTGAGTGTATTTGTGCCCATTGTGTGCAAGTGTGTGTGTAAAAATTAATCAAAGCGGGGGCGATGATGAACAGTTTCTGTAGAATTCTGTCAAAGGTTAAGAGCTAGTTATTTTTAAGAATGACATGAATCTCGGGCAGACAGTGATTGCCTAAATGACCACTGTAATTACCAATTACTTCTTGAAGCAGAGAATATATTCACGGCATGTAGCCAGCTAAATACAGACAGGCATTAGCCCATTTACGTACTAATGCACATAATTTAGATCCTGAAAAGGGCAGATGGGAACACAATGGAAGATATAATAGATACGTCTAATATCATTCCAAAAAGAATATTGGATTCATGGGAGATGAATATTGTCAGATTGTTTTTCCATAAAACATTCAAAATATATTTCATCTTGTTCTGGCTTTTCTCCCTCCCTCGTTCCCTTTTGAATGCCGCCACCGCCACACTGCGATCGTTAACGAAGGGTACTGCGAAGGAGACTTTTGCGGAGACATTGGAACGTTTGGCAGGCTGTTATCCCACTGCATTAAATGACAATGAGGCCACGACACCTTTCATACAACTAGCCTGTTACCTGGCCTCGAATGTGGCACGCAGTTCAGAAGTTTCACAACAATAGGGCACGAATCAGAGAGAATACAAATCGCTCAGATCCGGATTTTACTTTCTGTCACCCAACGACCGGAGACGGGAGAATTCCTGGAGTAGACGGAGGGAAGAGAGGAAAACATCGGCTGACAGGCCTGACTGGCGAAAGGATATTTACTAAATTAGACATAAACTGCAACGCTCTGCATCTCCGTCAAGGAACTTGTAAAGTCTCATAAATAAGTAAAGCGAAACGACAGAGACGGAGCACGCAAACAAAAGTGGTGTACAAAATCCGTCTGAAAGCGCCGAGTGCTCACTGTGTGTTTGTGGGATGTTTTCTTTTGGGGTTGGGATAATGAGTTGTCTTTTTGCCGCTCTTCTCCGCTCAACAACAACCTTCCCTCCCCCCCCCCCCCCCCTCCTCGCTCCAACACTACTCTCTTCCTCTCCAACTCTCACTCCGTCACCTCTGCTATTGTCAGTCTCTCTTTGGCAGGATAAAAGGGACACATATTTGTTCTCGATGTAATCTTGCCCGTGTTCCATCTGATAAATACTTGGAGGAGAAGCTGATTATTATAGTTGGCGGAGGGGATCAAAAGGGAGACGCGGCGAGAGAGGGGTTAGTGTTTTGAATCCAAACTTCGAAGCATATGACTTCACCCTCCTTCCCCCCCCCCCCACCGCATTGCTCACTCGTTGCAAAGTCATGTCCGTGCCGGCCGCGACCCGTATTGAAAGGGATTAGCTTATTCCATGTGGGGTTTTTCTTTAGCAAGTGCTGGCACTACATACACTGCAAATCCATAGGGGCCCCGGGATACACATTGTAATGGTAGTGATAGCTACGGGGAAAAAACACACTCCGGCTCCGGAGAAAAGCGAGCCCTCTCTCCTCCGCCAATATATTATCCCACCCCCTTCATCCGTGCACAGCCCCATCACAGAATGTGTCAGGATTTAAAAGGGGACAGGATATTTTTAAGTAGCAGAAACAAAGTGTGTTGACTGTTTATTTCTTTCACTTGCTTCCTGTCATCTCTTGCCAAAGCTGTTTAGCAGCAGCATTGTCACTCCTCTGTTCGCCACTGGCTGCTCTTCTTCCTCTTTTTTCTTCTTTATCTTTAAACAATACCTGCGTTTTACAGTAGCAGCACTTTTTTAGCTGTGTCTTTATTTTCCCACCTTTATTTTTTTAGCATCATCACTTTTGTTGGCACTTGTCTTCAATAGTTAATGCCTCAATGAAAAGGGGTGACAAACAACAAACCGTTGCAAAAGAGCTTTATTTGTTACATTTTGGAAGTGGGTTTCTATTTCTACACCCCCCCCCCCCCATCACCGTTGACAATTTAGTAGCGGTATTTACTTGTGGTACCGAGGTGGGCCGGTCGAGAGTCCCGGGCTGATTTTTAGTCCCAGTCCGCCACTGGGACAGGGTATATGAAATAATCATGTTCATGTTAATCCAGTTACATTTAAGGCTTTTTAAGTCTACATGTAGACACCTGTAAATATATATGTATCCTAGAATAACTTTATTCCATTTATTTTTGACAAAAAACTTGCTATAAGCACTCTAAGTATGAATCTAGTTGTGTAAAAAGTGGTGCTGTTAATGATGTGCTTGAGTCAATTCTGCCCGGGATGGAAAACCTTTATTTTAATTGTGGTTTTGTTCTTCGGAGAGCATTTTTTGATTATCTGCCCCACCGTAGAGCATTCATTTTAGGACCTATGAAATCACATTTAGGACAGTTTTAGTATCAAACCTCAAGGACAAAAACCCGATAGCATGACTCAACAAAGGCACATGCACCAGTAAGTCTTAACTGGAAAAAGGTAGACTAAGGACACAGAAATCCAGTCAGGCAATCATATGTAGGGCTATAAGCGTCTTTGAGTTTCTTGAAAAGCGCTATACAAGTCTCATGTATTATTATTATTATTATTATTATTATTATTATTATAGGTAAGTTAGGCAAAGGTCAAAACACAGGTTTAAGACAAGCTCAGGTACAAAAATATGGCCAAGTTAATGCACATGGCAGGAACACAATATAGAAGCAAACAAGCAGAAGTGAATCGGTATATGCAGCTGCTCGGGAAATGGGGAACATGTAAGTGAAATGATGAGCAGGTGGATTGAATCTACTGACGCCCCCCGTCAGTTCCCCCCCGAAAGGCAAATGGTAAATGTCGTGTCTGAAATAACAGCAAAGTTAGAACACAAACAGAATACATGACATGTCAACCTTTTTAGGCCTTGATTCCAAACATTCAATTCAAGACTTTTAAAATACAATAGTAATGTTAAACAGCAATCCAAGTCTAAATTAAGTTACATAAATACATGGGTAAATTCTGACCTGGGTGAAAAACCTTTATTTGTTATTAAATTATTTTTAAGGACAGAGTGAAAACTATACAATCTTGTGTATAATGATCAGTAGCTTATAATAGTTATGCTAGCTAATGTTAGCAAAGTGTAGCAATAGATGTTGCTGTTTGACTAACATTTTCTGGATAACTTGCGCTACAGTTAAACTATACAACCAACCATTATGATGTAATGTCAATTGACACATGTTACATGTTTTTTTCCATAATATGCAATCATCAGTCATGTGAATGGAACATCAGAACAAAGTTGAGGGATCTTTTGGCGCAGCTTAGAAAACTGTTCTGCTCCTGCTGTGAGGATAACTGACTTCCTGCATTTCAGAACAAATTCCTTAGACTCACTCACTCATTTGTACATTTCATCTTCAGATTAGCTCGACAATAAAAGAAATAAAACAGATTTCTCATGGCATGACAATGATGCGGGCGCCCTTGCTGCTAACAGCTGCACGTATGCATCTAAAAACGTTTGTGGCCTAAAGCCTTTTGAGGATTTGTTTTACAAGGGAAGGTGGTCTGAAATAATCATCACATGAGTTTGTCATTTCAGTTCCCTCCTGATCTGACCAAATCTGCCACTAGTGCTCATACACAAGCATCATTACGCATACACTGGATCCACCATGAATAATAATAAATAAAAAGTTCCATAATGAAAGAATGACTCAAGTGTTTTTTCTGTGCTTTAGTGCTCTTGTAAGTTTTCTTTTAATGTCAGCCAGCTGCCAGGGACTACAGATGGACATTGTGGCATAATCATGGCACACATGATGGACTCAAGTGCTCATGTTAATCAATGTGCATGGTCCCTTAATACAAATACAATAGTTGAATGTTTGAGATTCACCAGTTTACACATGCTTTTTGTCTTATATTATCCTAACTTTAATATGCTCTGGTTTTCTGTGTCCTTTGAAAAAAAATCCAAACTTTTGGACACATTACCTTGGTGTCTAGGAAATGTTTATGTTTGGGACATTTTAAGGCCAAAGGATTTGTCAGAAAACATAATCACATAATCATCTATGATAAACATAATTGTCCTTTGCAGCTCGTTAATTGTTATGATCAAATCATGTAATGTCCCATATGCCATACATTTCCATGACTCTGCAATATCGACATTCAAACTGATTGCTGAATTCCAAGATCAACTATGAATATTACAGATGGAATTAGCTATTTTGTCAATACAAGACTCGCCGTCTTGTATTGTTTGAAAGACAATAGCCACACCAATCATTTCTGTCCCTTTTATCAACCATATATTATTTTCTTATGTATCCCAATATAAAAGTACTGTGACCAGAGGCCTGTACGACGAAGCCGGTTCAACATAACCTGGATATGTTTGAGTTACCCGGTTGACCTAATCCAAAACAAACGCGCTCTCGCTAAGCGGTCCTACGACGCTGGTTATAAACTCGTTAATCTAGTTATGTGCACGTTCACATAAAAGGGGCGGGGTTAGCAACATTTGACCAATCACAAACATGGAGAAGCGCACTGACAGCGCAGCGTCATACTTCCTGAATGAAAAGTGAACTTTAATATTAGACAAATATGAAGACGTTAAACTTTAAACATCCATGACTTAAACACTTTATCCAGGATAAAAGCCACATAGCTGCAGCTGCAAGGTGAATACAGCTGGTAAAAGAAAAAGTGTTTGAATGCGTACATTAACAGGTTTATGATATGCGCCAGTGCTTTCACTGAGTTGATCTCTTATCCTGGAACCTAACCTGCTCCGGACCAGGCTAGTTACCATGGAGATCTAGCCCGCTAACAAGAGAACCAGTGTCGTAGGACCGGAAACCCAGAGTTTTCCCTGAAGTTAGCTCGCCAAGCCAAAATCCGGCTTCGTAGTACAGGCCTCTGATTACTTTGGGATTACTTTAAGATCAAATACATTGCAAATAAATACAAGATAAAATAAACATCAATGTAACCTTAGAAAAGAAGAAACCAAGATATTTAGTATAAAGAATATGTCATCCTAAATGTTATGACAGAATAGTATAGTCACAGATGCTGTTTTAGTTTAACACATTAATTCAAACAAACACAGTGTTTTTGTATAATAGATCTTTATAAAAAGAAGCTTAAATGAAACCAAAGAGAACATTCAGGCAGTGTCTCTACCAATATCGATTGGTTATCGAACTTATTGTAACATTGTAATCATGTCCTCATTTTTAGAATAACGGTAATTTGACTACATCTATTCTGCATGTAACTGTAAGGGAATACAGTCACCTTTTTTTTTGTATCCTGATAATCCATAATCCTGTTACATGTAATCTGTTACTCTTCAAGCCTGTGTATTTATGATAATGTAGTAATTACTCTGTATGATCACATCCTTACTGTGACCTTTGTGTTGTTAACTGTCAGTTGCACTGTTGGTGATCTAGGGTTTGAATCTTTTGATCCAAGATAAGATATACGCATCTAATACCCACATGCAATGCAACCTGAAATACATTGAAAATATCATTTAAGAGCAACTCATCTAGAAACCAGTGAAAGCAAGAACTGTTAGCACTGCAGATAAGCGTGAGTGCAAAACACTAACCCTGATATCCATGAGCACAGAAGTAAGTGGTGGCTGTGAAGCCATGGCATCTGAATGGCACATTGATGGCCGCGGCTGGTACGTGGCATGCCAAGAGTCCAGAAGATAGAACCAGTCTGGATCGTAGCGGGCCAAGAGCTTAGTGGGGAGTCCACAAACTGCTCAAAGCTGACATTTGTGCCTCCAGGAGGTACGCAAACAGGGATAGACATGCAGTCAGATCCAACTCAGCCCCCCGCAGCACACTCCTCCCTCCCCACCCAGTTGTCTTCATCTCTCCATCAATCTCATTTAATTGTTTTTTCCATTGGAGATGTTGTACAAAGATAACTCACTGTACATTATTCCTGCTCCTCTCTTCTCTCCAGCACAAGTGCCATTCTGAGAGCGGGGCCCCGTCTTCAGCTGTCTGGGGGCCGGCGGGGGGAAACTGCTGATGTGCTGTGGATCGTTTTTCTTCCAATACTTCAGGAGTTCATTTAATGGGCTCAGGTTCTTGTTAAATCACGCCGACTGATTGCTTTTATGTACTATCGCACTGACTTTTCTATTTCACTACAAATAAACAAAATGTTTAAATACAGCGAGGATTGGGCCTGGGTGTAGAATACGGACAATTATAAAATCAAACTTTGTGAGAAGAACAAAAGGAATCACATGTATATTTGATGATGGCAACATATCCTCAAACCCCAAACCAATATATTTTATGAGTGAGCAAACAGGGATTAAGGAAAGGGATTAGGTCTTACTCGGGATGCTCAAGGTTTCTGCCTTTACTTCTAACCCAATTCATTCAACATGTATAATGAATGAACAAAAGAAGAGGTTTTAAAGGAGTAGCATCTCTATTAAACCGTTTCATTCATGTCTGTTTGCTGGTTCGTAGTTATGGTTGAATCCAGTATCATAGTGTTAACCTTTTGATCTTAAGTGGACATCTGTTTGGCAGTTGTATCTGTTTAAGTTTGACCTCATGAGTTTAATAAAAGCCACTGTTTCAAAGTTCCTTTGTCAAAATGTACTCAAGACAAACATTTGCGTCATAACCTGTCTGAACCTCAGCATTTGGAGTTCTGGTGTAGGCCTGGGCAATATGTTAAATTGTTCAACTGTTAATCATCAGCCAAATTACAGCCAATTGTTGATTTATTCATGCGTGTGTACGACCAAAGTAAACTTAAAAGCTATGTTCCTATAAAAAATACAAAAAACGTGGTTTCCTGCATTCAAGATTCCCTCTTTCAATGAACTAAGAATAGCTTAATGGCCTTGTTAACTCATCGTAAAAACCAAATAAAGCACATGAATTAAACAGAAACAAACATAAATCCCACCAAAACCATCCTGAATAGTCTTTTCACTGTTCCAACAATCACTAACTTTAGCGACTTGTTTTTGTAGGCAGACCAATTCATAGGCAAAAGAATAGGACAAAAACCACCAAGAAGAAACAAACGTTAATCACCTAACCCTATTTTTTGTTGTGATTCTCTAAGAAAGAAAATGCAAAAGCTTCCATTAAATGGGCCCTATTATGCTTTCTTGGGTTTCCCTTTCCTGTAGTGTGTCTATTGGTTTGTGTGCATGTAAATGGTCTGCAAACGCTAAAAACCCTGTGTTCCCTCCAGAGGGAGTTTCTCTCCCACACACCTGCCTGAAATGCCTCTATTGGACTCTTTTGTTTACTTCCGGAACATAGTGACATCACTATGCAACACTTGCGATTCTATTGGCTTGCGCTCCAACTCATTGTACGTGATAGGCTAAGCGTCGGGCCAGCTGTTTAAACACAATGCAACAGTCAGATTCCGCTGTCTTTTGAGACATGATTCACATTTGCATATTCAGGTAATGATGTTTCATTATGTTTCCATTCAGTCAGTAAAGTTGTAATTGTAAGAAGTATTTTAAATGCAGCTATACCTGTACTTGGAATCGCTTAAAGCTTGTGGTCTCACATTATGACTGCATACGTCACATGCCAAAGCCTTATATTCAAATGTAGTTTAATAAAAAATCCTAAACAGCAACAGAGCTGAAACTAAATCCTTATTCCCCATCACCTTCAGTATTTTTTCGCGCTAATTCCTAACAGCATCGTTCATTTCCACTGTCTTACTTATTACTTACTCGACTTAATATAGTTGTGCGCTCAGTACGGGTTCAGCAGAGTGGGATCTGTGTGATCAACAAAACTGTTCTGCATGGTGCCAACCAGCACTGATGACTTTCATAAGGATGCCTTCCAACAAAATGATGCAGCGCGCCATGAAAGTGGTATGCATCCACTTTAACAAGGACTCTTTGTTTTATGCTGTTGCTCGCCATGTGTCATTGACTTTAATGCCTTATAAATACCATTGATATATTAAATTGGTATTACACTGCCGTATTTTTATCATCTCTGAGCCTGTTTCTGGCGCTTTTATATCAAGAGGGAATGAGAGAAAAGATGAAAAAGGCTCAGCCAGCTTTTTTTCCCCCTTTTTTTTTGGAGTAGGCTGTTGGTGAGTTCTGTTCATTTCACTCAGGGCACTTTGTGTTGATAGCTTACTGTGCACATAAGAAGCGTGCGGCGCTAGAAATAATTGTTCTTTTCATGGTAAGAAAGGCCATATCAATTAAGAGTAAATAGTCTCCTTAGTTGTTACAGTACAGCTCAGTGGTATGCCGTCAATTGTACGCTGTTTTTTTCTTTTTCTTCCAATGTCTGTGCACAAACTGTATTTAAGCCGTGTGATGTTGTAACCAGCATTTAACATGAAGCACACTCGCAATATGTGCTTATTTGTGAGTCATCGTTTAATGGATGCGCATGAAAAAGGAGGAGATGATCTTTTTTTCTTAAGTGCTCAAAGAATCTATTCATTCTCTCCTTTTAACATTTCTTTGTGAATAGCGTGCTTTAACCAGTCGGTCTGTCTATTGAGGGTTAACTCTTTGTTTTTCATTTTGCTTCAAGCTTAGGGGTATACACTGTAGGCCTTTTATTCCTCATCGCCTGGGGGACTTCATCTTGAAAGGAAAGCCATATTGTATAGAAAATAAGCAATTAGAATCATCTGGGATATGTTTGATATATCCACAAGTACGTTCCTCTATTGCGATTTTTCCTAAATATTTGCTTCAAAAATAGATCTAAGTTTACTATCACCCAGCAGAATACTTTTTATCATAATAGCTTTGGGAGTACAGGATTTCATGTTACGGGATTCTGTAAGTAAAAAAATAAAAATAAAACCTTATCAGAATACTGTTGGGTTAAAAAATTGGGAATAACTAGCAGGATTTCGATGTTACTAAAAAAAAGAGCATATAGTGTTTGTTGTAAAAGGATCAGATTGTATCTCTTTTTTGTAAGCTGTGCTGTTCTGTATGCTAATACTTTAAGTGTGAATCTACAACTCTGGAAACAATTAAGAGACCACTCCAAATTGTTCTTAAATCTCAACCTCTGCATGATCAATGGCAGCCATTCCATTCCAGTGTCTGTTGAATTCCAACATTTCATTTTCATTGCATTTAATCGTTTATTTGAACAGGGACAATGCACATTGATGAACACTTAAGACAAATAATGCTTCAAGTGTAAATATGCCGGATTTTAGCTTTGAGCTAATTTCCATCCGCAGTCCCAACAGAGAGAAATGTTGTCAGTAGTTTATAGAATAAAATGAAAAAACATTTATTTTACTCAAACATATCTATACAGTAAATACGTAGTAAAAACCAGAGAAACTGATAATGCTGCAGTGGTCTTTTTTCCAGGGCTGTATATGCCTACTGCTTTATGGTTTTCACTTTCTGTTGTTTGTTATTTGTTCTTTTTTTAATTCAGCAGGTGAACCTATAGGTTCATAAAATACTGTGTGTGAGCTTAACTGTGTGTATTAAACTAAAACTGAGCATTTTCTGTCAGCTCAGATTTTATTTCTGCTTTTTCAAACTGTAGTCTGTGCTCATGTGTTGCATTGTTGGTGTATAGACTGCTGCCTGAATATGCTTCATGAAAGGCAGCTTTTCCTATCAATGAAATCATTTTTGATCCTAAATATCTTGTCTTACATAATGTGTAAAAAACGTCTTATTGGTATTTATTTTCTCTTGATTTATTTGCATTGCATTTGATATGCAGGTAATCCAAAAGTAACAGAAAGTAATCAGGTTACATTTGACTGTACACTCCTCCTATGTTTTTCCTTTTTTACATGCATCGCCACCATTCCTCTGGCCCATGTTTGACACTCTGCAATGTTTAATGTATGTTTTCAAGCTAACAGACACCTGAACTAGACCACTGTATAATTGTGTCTCAATAGACGTAACATTAAACAAGTGGAAAACATACAACTCGTAAGGCGAATAAGCTCCCGTCTAATTGTTGGAGTTGGGTCATATATCAGTCAGGAGCAATCTCAGGAGCAGGAAGATGATCATTACTACCTGTATTAATGGATGAAGAGGAGTGATAGTGCTTCATGATGGTAATGGCCTTTGACCCCACTTGTGTGTTCCAGTATGGAGCTAGATCAAGATGAGTGGTTTGACAGCCATGAGTGGGAGGTAGAGAATCTAAAAGATAATTAGAGGGCAGATAAAAAGAGTGGTTCCTAAATGCTATGTCGTAGAAAATGTAATTTCCGCCTTATTTTCAAATTACAAATCATGCAACAATGATGATTGCTGATGAGTTTCTACTTAGTAGTAGTGGAAGGTCTGATGATTGACTTAGTATTATACTACTGTATGTCACACTAACATTCTCCATCTGTTGAATTGAAAGGCAAGAAAACACACCCTTGTGAATTCCAAACACTCTGGGGTATTTGCTGCTCCAGCCTCATTTAGCCTGGTATCAGCAGTAGCCATGGTGGCTATCATTACTAGTGTTAACAGCAATGTGTTTCTAACATAACCCAGAATGAGTTAAATGGCATTAGGACTTTACTTATGCTAATCTTACTCATTGCTTACAGTTATTATACAGTTATTACCCCACCACAATGGCTGCTGTTAAGCAAATGGTACAAAGGTGTGCATTAATTAAAAGTGCCAATATAACAGTGGAAGCAATCATGACAAATATTTCTGTAATTAACTCCAATACTCAAGATTTTGAAGTATTGATGTGTAATGTGTATTTTAGTGTTAAACTCAATGCTCCCAAGGTCCTATGTTCTCCAATTCATTATTCTGTTAACATCTATTTACACACCTTTCGGGTTCAAGATAAGTTTGATTTGTTTAATGTAAGAGTATTTATTTACTTTACTTTTTTTTAGAATTGTAACAAGGCTACAACACAGTTACATTTAAACCGAACAAACCAATGGTTAGGTCAAGATTTTACTCAATCTATTTAACAGTTGGTTTCATACACAACATATAAATAAGACACTTGACGCCACAATGTCTTGTTTTAAATATACTTTTTTGGACATTAAAAAAAGTATGAATGTTTTATGAGAGTCAGGCTAACAATCTGTATACTTGGCTATTTTTTACTTAAGGAAGAACTTATTTGTGGTTTCATGACTCCCAATTATTTATGTTCCCTCGATTGTAGCCATATAACATTGAGATCCATATGGCATTGCTGGGAAATAGAAAACCCATTTGGCAAGTTTCAACCTTAGCCCATGTCATCTTAAGAGAATACAGAGTTTGTAACCGCTTTTTCAGGTTGTAATTGGGCCCTGGGAAAAATGCACAATACATATGTAGAACATGAAAACATAGGACTCTGGAAACAAAGGAATGTACTACTCCACATTTCAGAGGGGAAATACTGTGAATATATCACAGCTGGATCACCGCTGTGAAAATACAGAAGGTTCTGGATAAAGTGATGTCATTCTTCAAACCTTCCCCAGACCTTCCCTAAAGGCAGCAGTTAACATTTACAAGACAGGAGAAAGGGTACAGGTGTAAATGTGAGTCCATTTGTCTCGGATGGTACAAACGTGCACCTGTGATCACTGTAATCCTGCGAGGACAACTGAAAGAAACATACTTTAAATACCTTGAACATTTTATTTTGTATCATCTGTTTTTGTTCTGTGTTTTTTTCTATGTTTTTTGTAGTGTAGGTCCTGGTACCGTATCATCTTGTGACTTTTATAAGAAGCACAAAAAGGTCTTGCTTAAAGGTCACCTATCATGCTATTTTTAGGCAATAGCATAGGTCTCAGATATATAAAAATATATAAAAAACATGTCTATGAAGTGTTTTGCTCAAAATACCAAACAGATCACCCATTCTAGCCATGCCTCATACCCCTCTATTTCAACCCTGTTACTAAAGTGCTGATTCGGGGTATAAAGCTTTAGAAAACATAAACATTTAAAAAAAAAAGATTGTCAGCTAAACACTGCCGTGATTAAATGCCATATCATGTTCAAAACCACATCATGGATTATTTCTGAAACAGTATGCAGCTCATTAGTGATGCTTGCTAATGTAAACAAAGACCATATTACGTCCAAAACACGTTGGGCATTGATTCTGATAGCGACGTTTCTGATAGGGCCGTGGGTCTAAAGCCAGCCCACATATGATTTACGTCATATCGGACGCAAATCTGTATCAGCTCAGTTGTACCCCCGTTTTTAGAGATTTGCACACGGAGGAAAAGAGAGAGGGTTTTATTTTCTGACACTTTGTGAGTGCCCTGACACACCGGACACACACATTTATGTATAAAAGACATCAAAAAGTGCATTTTGCATGATAGGTCTCCTTTTAGTCTTGTACTTTATCATTTACATTTGATGTATGAAATTGCTCAAATACAGACCTACCTGCCTTTTAACGGTTTGTAGACTAATGAGTCTCTTGAACATTTTCCAAGCAAATTAGCCCATTTCATTACCTACAGTGTGTGAAAGGATGAGGCAAAGTATTTGAACACGGCGTTCCAAGAGTCCAGGGAGGAAAGAAGGTCAGGGATTAGAGCTGAACAAGACCTTGGTCTCATCACTACATTTCTGTCCAACTATTCAGGCAGTAAGCGTATGATCGACTGCTGCCAAGTCTGGCCTTATGCTTTTTGTCACCGTGCCAGCAGCAACATCCCCTGGTAGGCCCTAAAATGATGCATCTTCTTTGATACATTCTTAAGTACACATCAGACACAGTCAAATATTAATCCGCCATGCTCGCTGGCCAAACAACATCTGTCTCAAAACACGAACTAACATTCCCAGTTTTTCTTTCTTGGCTCACAAGAATATGCCCCTCCAACTTCAGAACATCAATCCGCAGAGCTATGCGTACATTTGTGCAGTTATTTACCAATTCATAAAAATTCAAATACTCGGAATAAAATGTAGCAAACAGAAGAGCAACCATAAGCATGAAAACACATCAGATTTATTCTGCCTGCCTTGTTTACCGGTTCACGGAACACTGCATGCAAACAGAATGCAAATGCATTTGATTGAATCAGGTGATGCAGAGGTAATTGTATTTGGAGAAATGTCCAAGATTTTTTTTCATCATTATCAGTGGGGGGTTTTCTTTATGAAATCCATCTTAAACAAAAGCTATCATCACTCCCGAGCCTTGTGATCTTCCTTTGTCACATGCGGATGTGGATGCGTCTTTAATTTCCTTTCAATTAAAAGTAAATATACGCCTTTATTTTTTTTCCCCCACTGTGAAATCCAAACAAGAGGAGTCAACATGAGCAGACAGGTGAGGAATATTCATTTATATCAGCCTGCCGTTTTTCTCTTTTTTTCATTGTTGATGCTGATGATGTGATTCAACAGGCAACACCGTGCCTGCATGCACACACCCACGAGTTAGTAACCGAAAGAAAAAAAACTCCCTGCCGGCTTGTCTTGTTCAGAGCTGGATGGGAAAGACAAACAAACACCAAACAAGTGCTACACAACACAAACTTTACTTCATCATTAAATGGCTGTTAATCCATGTCTCCTGTAGCTACAGTCGCTTTGATCAGAGCAAAATTGTCACGGAGGCGCATCTTTCTCTTTTCTTCTTATTGTGTAGTTGCTCGTCATTGTAGATATTAATGCAGTGACAGCAGTATTGCTTATTGACAGCCACTGCTGTGAATTAAATTAAATCCGTGTTACTCTCCATCAGCCCAGTGTGTTGCAAGGGATACCGGATGACGGGTAGGAATGTTTTTTTGCTCCGTGTTGGGAATAATTGTACCTTGTATGTTATTAGCACCACATTATGAAAAATAATGTTACTTTTCTTATGCTTAACGTAATAATATTAATATTTTCACTAAAGCTAATAGCAGTAGGGTTGAGTTCTAGCTGGAAAACTGTACTGTTTTAATTTCTGTTTTTACTAACAGAGTAATTAAGTTATATTTTTAAATCTGTCCCGCCTGGTCAGGGTGAATTTGGGGTGGATGTCGGGGTAGGACGCCAAAGAGGAAGTCATGAGTCCTGCCTGTGACTACATGGCTAAGCTAGCTGTTGATAATCAGTAACTGTAGGCCAACCAATCATTTAACCTTCTGTATCTCATCGTTTCCTGGGTTTTTATAATAACAATGATCACATGATTTTAAAATGTTAAGTGAAATCTGGAAGACCACCAACATGGAAGACTTTTTTGGGAAACCAGTAACTTTATTGCAGCGATAGATTAGAAATGGGGAGACAGAGGGAATGACATGCCGCAAATGGTCCCGAGCCATATTCAAACCTTGGTTCTCCACATGGGCGACAACATGTACATGGGCCGCCAGCTCTACCAGTTGAGCAATACGGCAGCCGAAAAACACAGTTAGCATCTAGCTCGGACTTCCATTTGTCCCAACTCATTGAAAACGGCAGCTTGGCCGGTGGCTTTAAGCGTCACACTATGATGCTCCGAGAAGGCCTCAAACAGCAGCTTTGCAAATGCAGGACTGCCTCTAGGGCCAATAGTAATAATGACGTTAGAAAAGAATGAAGTCAGGTGAAAAATGTAATGTCCAAGAGTCCACATTGACTTATTTCAAATTACGTATTTAAGTTAATTTACGTTACATACTTGAAATACATATAAAACGTATCACAAACATTGAACACAAACGATGATCTTTCCGTAAACCTAACCAGGTATTTTGTTGCTTAAACCAAACCAAATAACAAAACATAAAATAACATACCAAAATCAACTTTAAAGGTGGGGTAGGTAATTTTGGAGAAACCAGCTCGAGTGCGCTAGCATTTGAAAATACACAACCGGAAAAACACACGAACGCGCACATTGACCAATGAGGGCACAAGATAAGTTTGTGCACAGATGGAAGGCTGACAGGCAGGTAGGCCATCCAGTTATTTTAGCCGGGCCGGCTAAAATGATTGGTCGTGCTTTTTACAGTACTACGGCTTCCAGAGATGACATTTTTTTATGGATTTTTTGTCAAAGCACTTCAGATATTCATTGCTATCGGGATGTTAAGAGCATTCCATGGAATATAACAAAAAGTGTATCTCGAGCCGGTTTCTCAAACTTACCTACCCCACCTTTAAATCAATGCTTACATTGTTTTTGTTTTTCTGCTCATGTGTAAATAGAAGTTTTTTTGCCACAACAACCTAGGAAGCACCGTAAGGAGCCATTTAAAATGTGAATAATGTAACGTCCTGTGTTGACTACAGGAAACAGGAAGTATAGCCTGCGGTCCTGAGTAATTTATACTTTTTTAACCCTGGATTAATGCGATACAAAATCTCAGTTGAGGCTATTTTATATATTTATGTAACATGTAAGGTTAGAAGCTGGAAAAAAACTAAAATAGTATTCTAATTGTGCTTTTCTGGAGTGGCACTATGTGTCGATAGCCCCAATGTCAAGTGCCCAGAGTGTGGGAAAACTACAATACGCATGCCCAAAGCCTTTGGCAATGAAAGCAGATGGCACCAACTTGATGCCAAGTGGGGTGATTTTCTGCAATTTATTTGGCTGTTTGCCAACATTTGAATTGTTGTAGTCTTTCCCTTATGTAGTCAGAATTCATACATATTGTACATATTGTTCAGCTGGGGATGGGTCTTGGTCAGAAAACAACTTTAAGGATCTCAGGCATCTTTCGGAGAGGATGAGCATACACTAAAGCAGCAGGACAACACGGTTCAATTGGGCGTAGCTACCCAAAAGGAGAGCGCATGTACAAACGAGGGATTTAGGAGTATAAAACCAAGTTAAAAAGAACTGTGTCAAATTGTTGAATTGTTTTGCTTCTGTGCTAAAAGTGGTAGTTGTTGCACACATTATTTATTTATTTTCATCATTTGAATTTTTTCAGTAACCTTCCCAACACTGACTACTAATGTCACTGCCAGTACAAGAGCTGCAATATATATCATTTATTCAACCAGGACCACTGCCAATCCTAAAACTAGAGCCAACATTACTTCTGTCCCTGCTGGTATCATAGCAAGTCCACATACTTTGTGTTTTCTTTGGCAAAATCCTTCCTACAATCACACAAACTGCATTCACAGTTAAAGCAGAAAGTAGAAGAAACAACACCGTATTCAATTTTCTCATTTCACATCAGGAAGGACACTGGTTTACCTTAAGTAATACTGAGTCAAGGACTTGATTGAATTTCACTGATGTCATTACGAGGTCACATTTCAGTGTGTAATATGATATAAATTTAGTTACCCCACCCCTCCTCTCCCGTCTGTCCCTGCCCTGTGCGTGGGACTCTTGTTTGTGCTTTTAAGCTAGCCCGCTTCCCTGCAACATGATGGATGGTCCCATCCTTTACAAAGGTTTTATTGCATCTGTCATTAGCCAAAGGTGGCGCAGGCATACTGTAAGAATATGCATGTGTGTGAACCCACCACACTGCATGATATCAGGTACACACACACACACACACACACACACACACACACACACACACACACACACACACACACACACACACACACACACACACACACACACACACACACACACACACACACACACACACACACACACACACACACACACACACACACACACACCACAGGTATGCAGCCTTTTGTGCAGAAACCTAAAGCTTTACCTTGAATCTATGCAGTACACCAAATGAGTGATAAGGTGAGGCTCCGTTAAGAATGTGCATTATAAAAAAGTGTGCTTTATTTGATCTAGATGCACACAGATATTTTCATCCTTCTTCCTGCATGCGATTCACTGGACTGTCTTGACTGCTCTTCGAGGGGAACACATGACGTCCAGTTCACTAGTCATGGGAGATCTACACAGTCACAGTGAAAAATGTAACAATATAATGTCCCCTCCTCTATGGAGTTTGAGGATGTCATCAGCAATTGTTTGTAATATCTTAATTTAAGCTTGAACAATTCAAATTTCGAAAAACAGAAACATGGCATTACCAACTCAGAGTTTGGAATTTGATAGACATGAGGTGAGGAGAGTTTATTCAGTAAGATGCTATTCAGTTAGAGTATGGGACATGTAGGATCCAGAGCTGGGGTTTAAATATTAGCCTCTGTTGCATCAATTTTGAGCATTCTTCAGTGTTTTTGCAAGCCAACGACTTATGAAATTGCAATACTAAAATGTTGGTAAACCCCTTTAATAAAGTATTTTTGGGCTGTCTTATTCTCTAGACCATTGTGTGTGTGGAATTTGACAGGCATGAGGCTAGGAGGCACAGTCACAAATATGCTAATTTGTCCCAGTATGGGAAATGTATGGATCTAGGGTTTTTGGAGCTTGAGCCATGCTAGGGATTAAATATTGAATTCAATTCATTGTTTCATCTACGACATCAATCTATTGAACTGCAACACTAAAATGTTGGTGGACCCCTTTAATACTTTGTTGTTGTTGCTGCCTCACGCAGGGCCTTTGGTAAAGGTGCTCTTTGACATGTCAGCACCCCCTAAAATGTTTCTATATCACACACTCAAAAACAGTTATTTCCTGTACCACCATGCTCAGAATTTCGACTTCAAGTCCCATGTCTCCTATACACAATTATAATTGTGTTGTATTCATACATATTTCTGAGCAGCCAGAAATGGATTTGAATGCACAAACACGTGGAAGTTTGAAGATATTTTTTTCTTCGTGCTGGCTCAGACTTTAAAACTTGGTAGCCAGTCGTCTTAACACATCCGTGACCCCGCTTCGATTGGGTCAAAGATAACAGAGACGGGACTGTTCAACGTTTCCGCCTCGAGTTATGTCATTACAGGCCCAGAGTAAATACAACTTTGCAGGTGCAGCTTTGGCTTTCGACTTTTATAAATCTAATCAAGCCCTTAGACTTACTTCACATCCATTCAGAGGTCCATGTAGAGGTCACAGTGTTGGCCTGTGCTTCCAGCAGGAAATCTAGTTGTTGCTCTGCTGTGATAGAATGCTTCTATCTGGACAGGGTTGGTGTCTTTTTGGTGGCGGTTTGTCTCACCCCAGCCAACCTCTTCTCCCCCCCCCCCCCTGTCTGTCTCTCTCTCTTTAAGCCCAAGGTGAGTTATAGAGTTACAGGCCCCGCCGCTTCTTCCTTGCTACTGTTTTGTTGTTTTGACCCTGCAGCATCTGAATATTTTTTGAATAACAGATCTTGCTGTCCTGGATGTTTTTCAGGGATGCCTCATGCAAAATGAATAGGGGTGGCAGTTTTTATTGAAGTTTGATTTAAAGAGGGGGTGGGGTAAAAATGGAGGACAGAGAAAGGAATAAAAGGCAGGAGAGAAGGATGTTGTCATAAATTATTTTACTCATATTCAGCCCTGCTGATGTATGTTGGATTGGTAAATAATGTATCACTCCGGCGCATAATTAGGACAACAACGCTATTCTTTTCCCTCCACTCACCCTTCCAGATAACTATGTAGCTGTTGTGTGATTCCTCCTCCTCTTTAATGGACGTAGAGGCCACCTGATTGATCTATGAAAAAGGCTCACTAAATGGCTTTTAAGTGCTTCTGTTGTTCTTGCACGGTTGCTGAGAACGCTTCTTTTATTTTCCTTTTTAAATTCATGTTCAGATCTAAATGATATAGGTTATCATGTGAATGCTCATTATCATTTAGACACCAAATAAGCGAAGGTAATGTGTCCTAGAACACAGGAGGCACCCTGGTAATGTTTGTCGTCGGTGATGTACATGTACATTGGCTCCGCAGATTCATTACGGCACCTAGCGCTGCCGCCATTGACTCTAACGCAATGTGACAAAATGCAAAGCCTGTTAAAAGAAAGGCGGGAAAAAAAAAACGACAGGAAAGAAGAGGAGGTTATTATTTAATATATGTGTCTGGGTTTGTGTGTGTGTGTCTTCCTCTCTCTCGTCTTTCTTCGGGAGGAGATAACACCTTTTGGAAGAACTGCCTTGAAGCATTATCCCCCAGACAGGATACATGGCTAATCTTCGGCTTTGAGCCATTACGCTACATTTATCTGTGACCCCCTCTCTCTTTATATCATTACAGTTAAAGTCCATAAAAGTGTGTTTAGACAAAGATGAAGGCATTACCTGCTCAGAAACCCCAAGTGCTATTAGAGGCTTAGGCCCCTGCCGATGTGCACTGGATATTAAATATCCTTTATCTTAAATGCTCTCTCTCTCACAGCTCTCTGGGAAAGCTGATATCTCACTCTGCCCTGCCTTATATTGCCATAGGCGTAATAAATACACAGATATCAATGGGCCAAGTTTGTCCCGGTCTCAAACGATTATGTGAGGCATGCCTCCCCCTTTGTGTAGCGCGAGGAGAAGGAGAGCTTTTATTTATTTCCGTGGGAGGCTAAGGACAGATATAGTTACAAAGTCAGACAGAGTGGAGGAGCAGAGCTGGTTATCTGCTGAACTGAGGGGACAGGCCAAAGCAGCCAGACCACACACACACACACACACACACACACACACACACACACACACACACACACACACACACACACACACACACACACACACACACACACACACACACACACACACACACACACACACACACACACACACACACACACACACCCCTACACATGCACACATTTATACATGTCCACTTGTCGTAAACAGACCATACAGATTGCATGTTAGGAAAACATTAATGCATGCAATTATAAACCGTGCTTGGCATACACATGAATAATCGTCATCAGATGGGTATCTCGCAAAAGGGAGGGCGCCTCTATAGAGGACAAGGAGTCAAATTTATTGTCTTAAGGACATTTGTAATATACACCAAATCTTCCCCAGTTAATGTCATATTCTTTAAAAAGGACTCTGCAGGGTGTAGAAACGTGAGAACTGAGTCTTTAAACATGTGATGTTATCACACTGGAGCACTTAACCAAAGGTATAAGATTAAAAATCAGGTAATGTTTCCAGTTTGAGGGCACATTTTGGTCTGACTTTGGCATGATGTGGATGTTACAAAATGTCCTCTTTGACTAAATCATTCCCAAAATGTCAATGTATCCAACAAAAATGTGCATCGTTCCTCTTTTGGGACTGATAACAATATGTTTAAAAGGCAACACAGTCAAACATGTACGACAAAAGATCTGCTTCTATTATTGTCAATGTAAGCCCACGCATTGTCTTTGCTTCAATGTGTCAGGATGTCCTATTTGTTCGCTTTGGCACATGTCAATTGTATTACATGCAGTCCTTAGATTGCACATCTTTGCTTTTTTACCTTGACTACTTCTTCTTCTACTTGGCTGTCACGTTTACACTCCCAACTTCAGTTCTAGTCAATTTGAGATTAATGGTTTTATATCAGGTTTGTGGTAAGTATTGTAAAATTGGGTTTAATCCAAAAAACTACCCATAATGTGTTATTGCTGCATACAATACTAGCAAGATGGCCTTTGGACCAACAATAATTAATTAGTTATTACATTAATTAATATATAACAAGTTTGATAGTGGTTTAAACATAAAGAATTGTTTTCTGTGAATAAAAAAGAAAGAAATGAACTGCTAACACAAAATATACAGTATATGCATGTGTATGGCACAATGAGTACAAAGTGTTAAGTACACTTTTTAAAAGGTTTTATAAAGAGCAGCGGAACGTAGGGCCATGGGAACATACAGGACCCTGGGAGAGAACAAATGTAGAAGTGGGCAACATAGGACCCTTTGTCATGTTCCCATTATGTGCCATATAAATCTGGGAACATAGAGTCCTGGTAACATAAGAATGACCCCGTAAACACAAAGGCTGGGAATGGTATTAGTTTGATTATAAACCATGAGATCTGAAGAATAAAAATGTTGACCTGAGATAACTCAAGACTGGACACTGTACACCTTATTTTTAATAATGCAGCCACTATAATAAAGGCTAATGATGATTCTGGTGATAATGAAGCACTGACATTTAGCAGTCTCCTATCTGATGACACAAACACAAAAAAACAGTTTTGGTTCATTCGTCACAATTATATTTTTGTCTTTCTCTGTGTTCTTTTCACTGGTTTTAAAAGGAACACAACTCAGTCAAACCCCCAAACAAATGATACCTAGATAATATGTTTTTTCGAATTTTAACTGGGAAACAATTTCCAATAAAAAATGTATGTAATGAGCGTGTTCTGCTCATTATCTTTCCTTTTGTTAATACTTTTATTTACATTAATGTTTCTTATTATCCTTGTAAACTCTTACAGGTCTGTCCTATTTTGACACCTTCATTTCCCTACAAGCATGAATAAAGGTTTTTTATTTGATATTTTAAGATTTAAAGTCTAGTTCTCTGCTACTTTGAGGCCCTCTAAAGGGGGTTGCATAAAATGGTGGTGTATGGAGCAGATTCACGCTGTTGCCAACAGTCACATATCTTATCCTGGATCATTATGTAAATTCAGGCTAAGGGTGGATGTTCATCATGCAATAACACTTAAACCATTGTCTCTGTTTCACTCTAATAAGGCTAACAAAGCAGAGCCACTTTCCCCAGGTTGCCCACCCTTTTATTTTTTCCTTTCTATCACGTATGCACCCCACCCCCTCCCATGCACCGAGTCACTTTCACAACTTTCATTACCTCTCTGAGGGCAGGCTGAGCTAGCTGGCAGGGGAGATGGGTGTATATCTCCTAGATATAACCCGTCGTCCCCAGAGTGTGGAGGTCAATGAGATTAACCTATAGCTCCTTTTTTCCTTCATTACGCACTCCAAATTACACCCACTTACAGACGAGAGGAAGAAAGAGGGAATCATATATGGGCTGATATCTATTTAAAATCTAATCCCTTTGGGTGAATTGCTCAGCCTTTTCCATTTCTCTTATGTTTCTGCCGATTGCCTCCGGGCTCCGCTGTGCCGTGGTGCGCTGCGGCGCCGTTCAGGAAGGTGCTATAACCTCGCCCCTGTTCGTATTAACTTTAGATTCATCTGCGCTAATATAGAAGACACTTAAGATTACAACTCCCTCTTTTCTGTTGTTATTGCTCGGTTAGACATTACAGACTCGCAGCCTATTGCTCTGTTGCCACAAAGCTAACCGCTCAACTCACTGTGGATTCCTTTGGTTGTAACTAAAGCTGCAACTAAAGGGTATTTTCACTATCGGATGTATTTGCAAATTGTTTTGTAGATTTCTAGCCAATCGTCTATGAATCTGTCTATTAATCCGAAAATTGTAGAACGTTTCTCAACGTCCAATGTGATCTCTTTAAACATTTTGTTCTGTCAGTCCAAAACACATAAATATTCAATTTCATATGATATATAACAGTGAAAACCAGAAGATCTCCATGTCTGAGAGGCTGAAACTGCTTCTTTTTGTGCCATTTTTGCGTAAAACATTTACTTAAAGATCAATGTATCTTTTCTAGACTTCTAGTCAATAGAGTGGCGAAGTCACGCCCACTTACTTCCGGGTAATGGGACCTTATTTCGGAAAAATTATGCATTGAAGTCAATGGGGAGAGAAAACTTATCTTTCGATCCCGTTTGAATTGTGCCATGAATTACACATATGATGTTTGTCAATCTTAAAAAATCATTTCCATGTCAAAAAAGTCACAGTTTGTCGTAAAACTGTTGAAATATAAGACTATGAAAAATACGTAACTAGAAAGACTACAAATCCCAGAGTCGCGTAAGTGATGTCACAATTGTTTTCCTCCACTAAGATCAGCGCCATATAGATATAATCTATCTATATGGCGCTGGCTAAGATAAGATAACTTTAACAAGATGCCTGTGTGCTTAGTACCAGGTTGTTATTATACCAGCAATGGGTCTTGCTCGTTCTTTCGCTTCCAGTCTTCCCGACTTTATATATACAGTCTATGTTCCCGTCTGATGAAAGGACTAGGAGTGTCTGGATCAAGCTAGCTAGTAGCTAGCACGTTAGTTAGCATTACAGCCGTGTCATTTTTATTAGCCTTAACATGAAGTAACATGAAGTAACCCAACATGTTAAACAGTAAGAGTAGTAGTCATATTTTGTGAACCCTTTGAATAGTACTGTCACCGGTGTGATCATTCTATAATACACAATTTAAGCCCGGGGGAGAAATGCTAACGCTAACGCTAGCGATCTTCTCTACTTCATGCTATCTGCACAAATGGTTGACATTAAACATTAAAACGACCGGGCAGTTCAGAGAGAATCGAAGGCAGGCAGGCAGCTTTGCATGACATTCTTCAGGACGTGTTTCATTGTGGTGATAGTGAGGGTAGCCAATCGTTTTGTTGACAGTAGTGACGGCCATCTTGGTGACGTGTGTTGTTCTGTGAGACCAGAGATGTAGTTCATTGAGCGTTTCACACAAACAAATGTGTTACTTCACAGTTTTACGACACATTTATTTTTTTTGACTTGCAAAATTATCTTTTAAATTGACAAACATCATATGTGTAATTCGTGGCACAATTCAAACGGGATCGAAAGATAATCTTTCTCTCTCCATTGACTTCAATACATAATTTTTCCGAAATAAGGTCCCATGGAGGTCCACCGGAAGGGGAGGGACTTCGCCACTCTATTGAGAGGGGTCTGCCTGCAGGCCTCCACTGTCAGGATAGTTCCGGTGCAGGCGCCAATCTCAGGACACCTCCACTCTCAGTACAGGAAGTGACAAACACGTTTTTTTTCCTGCCAAATATTGATTTGCTGAACCCACAAGAACACAATGCAACTACAGAATTTATTAATTCTATGTATAGCAACAGTTTATATCCTACAATCACACGACCGACCAGAATAACATCACACAGTGCTACACTCATTGACAACATATTCACAAATGTTATGGATAGGAAAGTAATAAGTGGAATATTAATAAATGACACAAGTGATCACTTGCCAGTCTTTGCAACAATACAGAACTGTACTAGGATCAAAAAAGACACCAGAACAGTCGTAATTACAAGACACAAAACACCAGAGTCTGTCAATTCTTTTAAAGAAGAATTACGTAAACAAGACTGGAACAAAGTGTATGTACCAGATGTAAATGAAGCTTATGAATCATTTCTAGATATTCTATCAGGGCTGTATGAAAAACATTGTCCTCGTGTAAAGAAAATTGTGAAACAAAAATATGCTGAAAAACCATGGATCACTTAGGGAATAGAAAATGCTTGTAAAAAGAAAAATGAATTATATAAAGACTTGTTAAAGAATAGAACAGTAGAGGCTGAACAAAAATACAAGACATACAAAAACAAATTAACAAAGATAATACGATGTAGCAAAATGGATCATTACAACAAATTATTGGAAGATAACAAAAATAATATTAAAAACACATGGAATGTATTAAATACCATTATTAAAAAAGGAAATGGAAAAGCACAGCACCCAAACAGTTTTCTGTCAAAAGACAATACAGTCATTTATGACATGACCTTAGTTGCTGAACAGTTTAATGAGTATTTTGTTAATGTTGGTCCTTGTCTAGCTGGGGAAATTCCAAATACTGGTAGTAGTGAAGGTGTAGAAAGTAAAGATATAAATGTGAAGGAAACTATATTCTTAAGAGGGACTGATGAAAATGAAATTATTGACACAGTTAAAAAACTAAAGAGTAAAAGGTCTACAGACTGTCATGATATTGACATGTATACAGTTAAAAACATTATTGAATGTATAGCCAAACCACTAACTCACATCTGTAATCAGTCAATACAAACCGGTGTATTGCCAAATAAAATGAAAACTGCTAAAGTCATACCGATACATAAATCTGGAGATAAACATGTACTGTCAAACTATAGACCAATTTCATTGCTCCCACAGTTTTCTAAAATACTGGAAAAAATCTACTATGTAAGACTAAATGACTTCTTCACCAAACATAACATACTCTATGAACAACAATATGGTTTCAGAGCAAACAGAACCACATCATTTGCAGTTATAGAATTTTGGAACACATTACTAAGGCAATAGAAAAGAAAGAATATGCAATAGGGATATTTCTGGACCTTAAAAAAGCATTTGACACGGTTGACCATGAACTATTATTAAAAAAACTACAGAGATATGGAATTAGAGGTGTTGCACTATCATGGCTATCCAGCTACCTACATAACAGGAATCAGTACGTTGAAATACAAAGTCATACATCACAACTACTACAGGTTACATGCGGGGTGCCTCAAGGCTCTGTCTTGGGGCCATTATTATTTATTCTGTATATTAACAACATATGTGAAGTATCAAAAACTGTTAAAACCATTCTTTTTGCAGATGACACAAGTCTACTCTGTTGTGGGGACAATCTAGAACAGCTATTGGTCACAATGGAAAAGGAACTGAGCAGGATGAAGATCTGGTTTGACCAAAATAAATTAACATTGAACGCAAGCAAAACCAAACTCATAATATTTGGGAATCGGTCGACCAATACAGAGAAGAAACTCACTATAAATGGCGTCCAACTAGAAAAAATTCCTTGGAATAATCATAGACAATAAATTAAGTTGGAAACCACATATAAGCTATATCAAAGCCAAAATATCCAAATCAATAGCAATTCTAAATAAAGCCAAATACCTAGTTAATCAAGCTTCCTTGTTTATGCTGTACTGCTCCTTCATACTTCCATACATGATGTATTGTGTGGAGGTTTGGGGGAACACATACAAAACAAATACACATCCTATCTTCATCCTGCAAAAAAGAGCAATACGAGTTATACACAAAACTTCGTACAGAGAACCAACAAATAAATTATTTATCAAACTAAAAACACTAAAACTACAAGACCTGGTTGACTATAAAACCATTCAAATTATGTACAAGGCCGCAAATCATCATTTGCCTCATGGTGTCCAGGGACTTTTTACACGGAGAGAAGGCATGCACATGTTGAGAGGAAACTGCATTTTCAAAAAACCACCCGTACGTACAAATGCCAAACTTCATTGCATCTCATCAAAAGGTGTTAGTCTGTGGAATAAATGTAGTGATGCACTGAAAAATTGTACAACTTTATATAAAATGAAAGTATTATTCAAGAGCCAAACCATTAGTGGTTATGAACAGTACCTGTAAAAATTATTTTTGTTATTTCCTGTAATTGTAAAAGTAATTACTTCCTGATTGTTTTTGTAAAAAAGTATCAAGACAAACATGTCGCTGATGACGATGACCTAATTACTTCATTTATACTGCAAGGAAAATGTACGCTAGAAGGGGTAGGACCAGAAAAGTTTTTTAAGCTTCTTCTTGCCCCTGTTGAACACGACAGAGACTAATTTAAGATTTATTGTTGTTGTTTCTTTTTATTTCTTTTTTTTTTGCATTATCATTATTATTTATTTTATTGTACTTTGGTATAATTATTATTATTATGAGTGAGAAGGAAGAAAAGGAAGAAGCAATATATATTATTATTAGTATTGATGTATGTTTTGTTTCTGACATGTTCAATAAATTGACATAAAAAAAAAAAAAAAAAAAAAAAAAAGGATAGTTCCGGTGCAGGCGCCAATCTCAGGACACCTCCACTCTCAGTACAGGAAGTGACAAACACGTTTTTTTTCCTGCCCCCCGAAGGACCGTAGTATAGTCGTCTTTATTTTTACGTTATTATTATTCAAAGATAAGTAAGGAAGTGTGTGTTATATGAGATGGCAGAGAGGTTTCAGCTCCGATGATTAAATCAAAGAGGCTTAATGTTTTCGATTATATTATTTCACTATAGCTATGTGGACGGTGTCAAGGTCCAATGTTGACACAATTAATCAATAGCGGGTGAAACTAAAATACAAGATGTCTTTATTTATTTATATATATATATATTTGTATATAATAATAATAATAATAATAATAATATAAAATATTGTATTTGCGTGCATTTCCTGCTCGGAAAGTGGTGCTGTACTGAGAGTGGCGATTTTATTTTGTAATTATATAATTATTGAAATAATGGTGCGTTCACACCGGACGCGATGCGAATAATCGCTCGAGTTTCACCGCGGCTGTCAGCTGTGTTTATTCATCTGTGTCAGCTTCTCGAGCCGTATCTGGCCGTGCAACACGTACATTGTCACATACTGTATGCCGAAGTATTATTTTAAGCAACACATTCAGTTGACGAAACACTTGAGTCAAATGAAATTAAAGTCAGATCCACTCGTGTCTTAGATGGGGCAGTGATATCATAAACCTGTTAATGTACGCATTCAAAAACTCGGTCGTTATTTAATTTTTTTTACCAGCTGTCCTGTATTCACCTTGCAGGTGAAACTATGTGGCTTTTATCCTGGATAAAGTGTTTAAGTCACGGATGTTTAAAGCTTAACTTCTTCGTATTTGTCTAACATGATAGTTTACTTTTCATTCATGAAGTATGACGCTGCGCTGTCAGTACGCTTGTCCCTGTTTGTGATTGGTCAAATGTTTCACGTGAACGCGCTTAAAGCCGGACAGAGAAACCCTGGGTTGATTTACCGAGTTGATAACGGTGGGTTTCGTATTGTAACCCTAGTTATATAAGCACAGGCGGAGCCCTCTACTGGACTCTATGGGTACTACCTCTCAACCATACTATGCAAGCATTAACTCCGCCTGTGCTTATATAACTAGGGTTACAATACATAACCCACCGTTATATCTCACACAGGCTCCGCCCTCTACTGGACTCTATGGGTACAATGGGTGGAGACCTGATGCCTAAACGCCCTGTCGTCCAACAACATCGAGTCACCACACTGCCCCTGACCGGCTTTTGGTTAACAGCCACTGCACCGCAACCTCCTCTCCTCCGGTTATGACCGTGGAGAAGTGGGGGCCGCAGTTTACCTGGCTGGTAGGGCACACTCAGACACGCTTACCTCGTGAATAGTGTGCCTGGAAAACAGTGAGGAGGTCCCCCCCAGCCCTGTATGGGGCTTACTGCGCACCATGTCTCCCGGGTCCCTAAGGAGTACGGGAAAACATAAGTGCATTATGTCCAGGGGGGGTCAGATACCTGCTGACCCCAGCCCTGCATGGGACCTACCGTGCACCACGCCTCCCAGGTCCCTAAAGGCCCTGACACACCAGGCAGTCACCAGAGAACTCGCCGACACCGACAGTTCCATCGACGAGTTCTCCTGCGTCTTGGCCATGTGTCGCACTGGAACACACCGCAAAGACTTCAGCCGAGCACGTACGAACTGCGCATGCGTGAGTGGCAATAACTCTCCTTACCAGCAGGCGGCGGTAGTGTGTATTCGTCATTCAAAATAGGCAACAACCGGAAGACAGAGAAGAAGAACAGACTGATATAAACAAACAAATAGCGTGTGCGTTCCATTTTCACTCTCGTCCATCGGAAACATGTTTTAGAATATAAAAATACATGAATGATGAAATGAGCACATGAAGTGCAGACATACTATAAAATCACAGTTAATAGACCTGCATCTGATGATCGCAGTGTTCTGGCGGGTGTGTAGTTTATTGAGTCAGCAATGTAGTAATGTATGTAATGTAATAATGGCCACTTCTTGCTAAATTTACATTTCCATGTGATGCTTTTATCCGAGGCGACTCACAATAGGTAAATGAACAGCAGTAGACAGTATCTCATTTACTTAGACACTGTACTTAAGGACAATGTTGAGGTACTTGAGACTAATCCTGCAACTTTATACTGACAAATAAACCGATGAGATGAAAAACCGGACTTGACCAAACAAATCACGGAGCTCTCAGCAGAGGACAGCCGGGGACGCTCCCGCCGATATCAGAGATGTCCCTGCTATGTGTGGGAGGTAAGAGAGGACATTTGGGCTATGTTTGATGTCTTTTAAGTATCACCTGCTGGGGTTTAGCTGCTGTTCTCTGCCTTTTTATATCGTTTGTTTACGTCCCTCACTTCCGTTTCGCTTCTCATTTGCTAGCTGAACAGCTGATCAGAGTGGTTTCTTGGCCCGATAGCTTGTGTCCGTATTTTGGCCGATTCAACATGTTGAATCGGCCATGTGTCGACCGTGAAAGGCCAAATAAGGCGTGTCACGGCCGAGGGTTCGGGACACACCAAATTGACTTTGGGCGACAAGCAACGCGTTGTCGCCAGACAACCGAAGACGGCCGAATTGTGGGGGGGCCTTCGAGGTAATTTATAAACACACGCAAAAAAGAAAAAAAATTAAGAAATCTAGACCGCAAAAAAATTAAACAAGCGAGTGCCTGTTTTTCCTGGGTGTTGTGTTCAATTACCCTGACCTTGAACACAACACGAGCCTAACGTGTCATCACGTGGTATATGTCTGGTCTGACAGGGGTGCAGTTCTGACGGAGAGCACCAGAACGCCGCTCCGGCACTTCCAAAAATTGCAGTACCCATAAGGAGCCGTACACATGCCGCAGTTTTTGCGTGGCTGTGTCTTGGTTGTAAGCCCAGTGGCGATCTGTTCATCTGACATACTGATCATACAGTCAATAACTTTGTTGTTATTAGCATCTGGTTAGCTAGCTATGTTAACGAATATAAGAAGCTTCTACAACCAGTGAGGCAAAGGCACATCTTTATATGATCATTATAGTTATAACAAAATAAGAGAATAAAGTAAACAGGTATAAAATACTATATGACAGTAAAAAAAAGTTGTTATTGTAAAATATGATTTGTAAAATATCCATGAAGAAAAATAAATCTGCTTACAGTTCTGTTTCATATGGATGTTGAGAGATGTATCCATAGATCTCTTAATGTTGCTCTCAAAGTGCACCAGAATGATGCTTTTAACTTCAACATTTAAAAAAAAATCTTCCCCCCTAGAGGAGGTTAGGTCCCCCCCCCACCCACTTAAATCATGTTCACATGGATAGGAAACTAAATTGCACACATCTTGTGTTCATATCTTTCTGTTTTGGTGGTCATGCCACAACCGTGCACGTGAATGCATGCGCGAGTCATGGTAAGATATCTGGATTAAGAGGTTGCTTTTTCTTTGCACAGCATGAAAGAAAGGCGAAATGAATGGGCTGTGATTTTAGTATTTTTAAGCAGAGGTCAATCATTTGTACGGCCCTCGGAGGATGTTGAAAAAAATGAAATGGCCCTTGAGAGGAAAAAGGTTCCCCACCCCTGCTCTAGAAGGTTGATGTGCCGAGTTTTTGCCAGAGGCCAGCCACCACCTATAGCTCTCTCTATGCAGGTCCCCCCCCCATCCTGTCACGGATGTATCCCGTGACATAGGAGGTCACCCGCCCCAGCGGAGTTCCCCCTCCGCCGATGCTTGGGGACCCCCAGTATCGGAGGTTGCCCTCCACTTAAGGGGGGGGGGGGGAGGGGATGGTCACCAGACGTCGTTTGTGCCTCTTGGGATCTAAACGAAGGCCGGCAAACCACCTCTGCAGGCGGCGCATATGCAGCAACCCCAGCGGTACCACGAAGTGAGCAGCTGCCATGAGACCCAGAGTCTGCATAATGGTCAGCGCTGTCACCGTTGCCCCCTGTCATAGTCTGCAAACTGCCCGAAGCAAGGATGCCTGTCTGCTCTGCAGAGTGGCGCGTAGCCTGCCTGCATCAAGCAACATCCCCAGATACTGCACCTGCTGGTGAGGTATGGGGGAGCTCTTCTTCCAATTGACCGCAAAACCCAACTTGGTTAGGTGTAGGATCAATTGGGCTGTGTGAAACATTGCCCATTCCCTGGACCTGGCCATGACTATGAGGTTTGTATAGATAAAAGAACACCCTCATGCCACGGTCGCGCAGCGGCTGAAGCGCTGTGGCCACACATTTGCTGAACGTGCGTGGGGATAGGGAGTAGCCAAACGGTAGTCTGTTGTACTCGTAGGCTACCCCCTGGAAGGCAAAACGCAAATACTTTCTGTACTTGAAGCAATTTTCAACATGAAAGTAAGCGTCCTTCGGGTCGATGGTTGTGAACCAATCGCCCGGCTGCCCTAGTTCCAGTAATTGGTTTACATATGGAACTCTTTGCAGGCAATGTGCTGATTCAGGCTGCGAAGATCCAGAATGGGTCTGAATTCTCCTGTCTTCTTGGCTCTTCGAACGAGGACGTACATGGAGTAAGCCCCTTTTCTGCTTCCTGAAAGGGCACAACAGACACAGCCTGTTTCTTTGAACGCACCGCGGCCCGCTCTCGGGGGGGGGGGGCGCCCCATCATAATGCCGTCTTCACACAGACGGTGAAATGCACGAAGAACAGGCCCGGGTCTCTAGAAGAGGCGACTCCATGGAGGTATGATAACTCTTTCTTCTTCTTTCAAACGTTTTTACTTTCTCTGCTTCAGTTGTTGCTCGCTCGCTGAAGAGAAAAGGATGACGGGAACGGGAGGCGTGGCCGCCTTATATACGGTGGGCTTGCGCACGCATTCGGGTAGGCCCGCCCCGGGGGCCGGCTACGGTTATACATATCTCAGTAAGTGAATGCTCGCATAGAATGGTTGAGAGGTAGTACCCATAGAGTCCAGTAGAGGGCGGAGCCTGTGTGAGATATAACCAGCGTCGTAAGACAACTTAGCAAGATCTCGTTTATTAGGGTTAGTTAAGCCAGATAACAAAAAAGATATCCAGGGTCTGTTGAACTTCCTTCGTCGTACAGGGCACTGATCGATCAGGCTAAGCTAACCTGTATGCTCCGTCCACACTCACAACAACTTCATACGGACATAAATAAAGCAGCGACTGTATTCGCCATACAGGAAACACACATTTAAAACGGTTTTGCCTGCCGTCTTATGTACACAATCATTAATGAATGGTTCGGAAAGTGGCGCTGTACCTTAATTATATAAAATATTGTATTTGCGTGCATTTCCTGTTCGTTAAGTGGCACTGTACTGATAGTGGCGATTTTATTTTGTAATTCTTAGCGTGCAATTCCTGTCCTGAGAGTGGCGGTGTCCTCAGAGTGGAGGTGTCCTGAGATTGGCGCCTGCAGGCAGGCTCCCATGAGTCAATTGATCGTCTATAAAATGTAATAAAAGAGTAAAACGTTTTCCAAGGTGGTATCTTTCAACATCTTGTTTTGTCAGAACAAAACACGTAGACATCTCCATGTTGAGAGACTGAAACTGCTTTTTTGTCATTTATGTGTAAATCAATTTATTAAAGATCAATTGATTTTTAAATTTGGTTTAATTCTGTCAATCTACAATTTCAGTTGTTGACTAATGCTCTAACCTTTAGGAATATACATTATTTATAACAGAGAGATTATCAAATCAAATCAAATCAAATCAAGTTTTATTTATATAGCACATTTAAAAGCGATTTTTGGTCGAGCCAAAGTGCTGTACATGTAATAAAAACACATTACTACAATCACAATAAACGACAATAAATTACAACAGATATATCTTAAAAACAAAATAAAAATAAAACACACGGAAAAGTCAGGAGTCGTGCTCCGCTCTAACTAGAAAGCCAGAGAGAAGAAGTGTGTTTTTAGTTTAGATTTAAAAACCCCTAGGGTCTGGGCCATTTATTTATAAGTGTCCATTTCCATTTGTTAAACTAAATTCGTCCTTGTTGGTACAACATTTTTTCGTAGAAATGTATCGACTTCGAAGAATACAACAGTCTGAGAAAGGCAACTAAGATCCTATTGTATTTGTTATCCTTGTTGCATTTAAATCTGGAGAACAGCATGGCAACCACACAGAGACATTTTATTATTGTTGACCTCACTGTTCACATTTACTATAGCGTGCAGTACATCTAAATTTCACTGCCTTTCACCACACTATTTGTTCTTCTGTTTAACTCCAGCATGACGCTTAAAAGGTCCAAAACTTATCAGATTTCACAATTTTGTTTTTGAATGTGGCTCGGCACAAGAATAATGTTCTTGGTGATGTTCCGCAAATACATATACACTGGTTGGACAATAAGGTAAACACATGTGCTATAAACAAAGTCTGGCCAACAGAGCTTTGATATGTGCGTCCGTGTGTGAGTTTATGTGTCGACTCACAGAGTTTTGATTAAATCATCTGTTCCCAAACTGCAGGTGCACTGGTCAACAAAACGGCAAGTATTTCATATGTCATTGGGCAGCAGTCTGGGAAATGACAGCATATACAAAACACAGGGAAACTGCTTAGATAAAGAGGAAGTTGAAACTAACCAAAAGGGGTATGACAGATGTACACTATATATACAATGGATAGGGAAACGATGAAGACATGAAAAAGAAAACGGTTGAAACCTTCTATAACCCACCTTTGTTTGTGATGATGATTTGCTAACTTCAAAGTATTTTTGTGAAGTGTTTACATTAATTTGTCTACCCCCTGTGGTTAAGTTCACATTCTATTTATTGAATGCATTTGAATATCTCACAGACTGATGTCACCAGCTCATCTACAATAATTGAAAGGAAACACTTGCTGACTGGAGACTTTTTACATCAAACGCTTCAAACTACCCTGATTCAGGAGTAAATCCAGCTGTTATTTGAAAATTGAAAAAGGCAGTTTGCAATACTTTTAATTTTCTTAAAGCGGCGCAAAAACCTGTAAGCATCCTCCACATCTCTATGGAGCGTTTTGGTGTCTTCCACCTCATGTTCTGGTTTTCCTGATTTGCTACCTTTCAATTAGCAGGCTCAATGCTAACTGAACAATACAAATGAGTAAACAAGAATACCATCTGGCTAGTGTCATACAACACTTAATTTTCCCTCCGGAATTGGTGGAGACCAAAGAAGGGTTAAAAGGGGAGGGAATGTTCCTTTCGTTCATAACCCGAGACCCTGCTATCATCACGTAGAAGGATATTTTTTATAATCTACAAAATACAAAAATATCTCCATCAACACTAAACAAAACAAAACATATCTGAAAAGGCTCTCTGGGGAAGTGAGAGGCAATAATACAATTATATGTCATCTATTTATATAATTCAAATAATATTTTAGAAGGAAGCTGTAAAATGTTTCTTCTGGTAACGGTAAACAAATTCACCTGTTGCTCTACCTTTGTTCCATTTCTGAGGATTATTGCAAAATAAAGGTTTGCTGGCACAAATGGTCATATTGTTTCTAATTAAACTGGGGAATGTACATACAAATGCAATTGCAGTTACCATTAGTGAACACAGGTATCACCAGATCAACCGAACTGAGATTTGTTATATTATACTTTAAATTAGCTACAGCACACTGCTTACCTGTGCCTAAATTGAAGCCTATGGGGTGGGTCTAAATAGTTGGGACATTTTTCTTAGCTCAGAGTGAGTGCTCTTTATTTTTGTAAGTTATTTGGGGCATCAGCGCTCTGTGTTTTTTGTGGGATCATCGCTCACGGTGCGAGCACGGAGATCGACACACGGAGGAGAGGAAAAAGTGTTTTTTATTCTTTATTCGTGTCTATAACGCTTCGGCCTTGGATACTATTTGTCTGTAGGTATTTAATGTACAGTTGACTTGTTATTTACAGATGGTTTCGTGTTTGTAGCTTTTCTGTGTTAATTTAAGCTAAGTTAGCATGTGCTATCCTAGCTAGTAGTATGTGAGCTAGCTCTGTTTGTGAAATGTCTTAGTCGCTTTGATATTAGTACAGTGCTACTTAATAGTTTATTTGTGTTTGCCTGCCATTTATGTATTTATGCCTGCATACTAATTTGTATTTTCATTTCTGTATTGTAACAGTTTTGCAAGAAAGAGTCAGCTTCATTTAAAACAAGAGAAGACAAGCCTTTTTTCTTTGTTGGAGGGCTTTTGCATGTTAGCTAACTGTCTAGCTTCGCCAAGAATCAAGGTCAGTATAATTCTTGTAATTTTAAAGAGGCCCTATTATGCTTTCTTTTTCTCCTTTCCTTTCCTGTAATGTGTTATATTGGTGTTTGTGCATGTAAATGGTCATGATGGTCAAATCATGCAAAGGCTTCTATATAATCAGGGGTGCACATAACTTTCTCAGTGAGGTACTCAGATGAGTACCTGGAGTCAGTGTTTGGTACTCCAACTTCTGGCTCCACTCAAAGGGGGAGTCTCCCTCCGCAGCCGGTTGGCGTCGTTTTGGCACAATTCCATTGTACAGACCGACGTTAACAGCAGCCCTGTCTGTGCACACGGAGACCGACTCTGTCGTCCGGTGATCTAACCGCCTTCTGGAAAACCTTCACAAGTACGTCGGTACGCAAATGCGCTTTGTGACAAGTGACGGTACGCATTTCAGATTGTTGAAACATACCTGCGTACCAGTTATGTGCACCCCTGTATATAATCCATGTGTTCTCTCCAGAGGGAGTTTCTCTCCCACACACTCCCCCCCTCCTGCCTGGAATGCTTCCATTGGACTCCTTTGTTACTTCCGTACAATACTGACATCACTATGTAACAATTGGGCTTCTTTTGCGCATTTTACAAACTTTGGCCCCATAACGATTAAAATAAGGGCTATAAAAGTGTAAGTACTGGTAGCTGATTAAAGGGGACCTATCATGCAAAATGCACTTTGTGATGTCTTTTATACATAAATATGTGTCCCCGGTGCGTCGGGGAACTCACGCAGCGTCAGCAAATAAAACCCTCTCTCTTTTCCTCCGTACCCAAATCTTTTAAAAACGGGTGTACAACGAGCGGATACAGATTCCATCCGATCTGACGTCAAATCGACGGCGGACCCACAGAAGGTTGCTATCAGAAACAATGCCTGACGTGTTTTGGACGTATTTGTTTACATTAGCAAGCCTCGCTAACACTCAGAGCTAACCTGTATTGAAGAGCACATGTGTTTAAAAAGCAGGAAATAAAAAAAGAACTCACCTTGTGATAAACCTGCAAGAGAAAAACCATTTGAGCTCCATACTATTTCAGAAATAATCCTTGACGTGGTTTAAACAGGATGGCGAAATATCACAACCGAATTTAACTTTATCTCCGGTAGAATTCTGATCAGGCATTAGCTCCGCCTCCTCTTGTTTATTTTTTTCAAGCTAAGGACCCAAAATCTGCATTTCTCTAACAGGGCTTCAAAAGAGGGGTTTGAGCAATATGAGGCATGGCTACAATGGGTGATCGGTTTGGTATTTTGAAAAGAAAACTTCACAGACATGTTTTATATAGGTATGGCCCTACAATATATTTTTCAAATATAGCATGATAGGTCCACTTTAAATAAATCATCCCTTGATTAACTGAAGACTCTTTCCCAAAGTAAGTCAATGGGGAAAAATTATTTTTGGGCCTAATGGTGTCACGGACTGACACGAAAAAATAAGGGCTATAAAAGTATACGTACTGGTAGATGATTAAGTTAAATAAATCATCCCCTGATAAGCTGAAGACTCTTTCCCAAAGTAAGTCAATGTGGAAAACGTATTTTTGGGCCTAATGGTGTCACGGACTATAATAATAATAATACATTTAATTTATATAGCACACTTTAAAGACAACGTCATCTCAAGGTGCTTCACAAAGCTATAAGGAAAAATAAGTAAAAAGTTATCTAAAGGAGCATATTGGATAAAATATGGCAATATAAAAATAAAAGGTTAAGAGCATAAAAGGTTTAAAAATAAATAAAGTAAAGGACAGTCAGTAAAATGCGGTGTGGAACAGGTGGGTCTTGAGGCATTTCCTAAAAACTGAGAGTGATGCTGAGGTCCGTAAGTTCTCTGGAAGCTGATTCCACAGACGTGGACCCAGGGAGGAGAAAGCACGGTTTCCCATGCTGACCAGTTTTGTCCGCGGGACAGCCAGGAGATTGGAGCTGTCTGACCTGAGTGTGCGTGAGGTATGGGAATGTTTTCTGATTAGCAGTTCCTGTAGGTAGGTGGGGCCAGTGTGGTTGATGGCGTTGAAGACCATTATGAGGACTTTATAGTTGATCCGGTGGGTGCCAGTGGAGTGAGTGAAGGATGGGGGTGATGTGCTCTGATTTGCGTGTTTTTGTGAGTATCTGGGCGGCACAGTTTTGTACATATTGTAGTCTCTGAATGGTTTTTGCTGGAATGCCTGCAAGCAGAGAATTGCAGTAGTCAATGCGAGAGGTGATGAAGGCATGGACCGGTTTTTCTGCATCCGGTTTGGTGAGGGAGTGTCGCATTTTGGAGATGTTCCTCAGGTGGTAGTATGAGGCTTGGCAGACCGTCTTTATGTGTGCTTGGAATGAAAGGGATGAGTCCAGTTTCACACCTAGGCTCGTTACAAGTGGGGAGAGGGGAATGGAGTGGCCATTGATGCTGATATGAGGGATATCAGTTTATTGTGTTTGATGTGGTGTTCCAATCAGAATGGCCTCTGATTTGCTGCTATTCAGTTGGAGGGAGTTGTTGCTCATCCAGTGGTGTATGTGTTCCAGGCATCTTGAGACAGATGTTTATCCGAGGCAGTTTGGAAATAAATCTGTGTGTCATCAGCATATGTGTGGAAGCTGATGTTATGGCTCCTCAGTATTTGTCCCAGGGGCAACATGTACATTAAAAAGAGCAGTGGCCCAAGGACTGACCCTTGGGGTACACCAGAGGTGACACAGTGTGTGTCGGAGGTGCTTTTTCCAAGACTGACATATTCCTGTCTTCCTGTGAGGTACGAGTGGAAAAAGTCCAGAGCCTTGCCAGCGATTGCCACCTCCTGGAGTCGCCGACACATGATGCGATGGTCAACAGTGTCAAATGCTGCACTTAAGTCCAGCAAGATGAGTAGGCTTGGGGAACCAGAGTCAGCCGCCATCAGCAGGTCATTTAGAACCCTGACCAGAGCTGTTTCAGTGCTGTGAGCTGGTCTGAAACCAGACTGGAAGGTTTCATAGAGCTCATGAGTATGGAGATGTTCGTGAAGCTGAAGGGCAACAACTTTTTTCAGAACTTTTGCTAGAAAAGGCAGGTTTGAGATGGGGCGGTAGTTTGTGAGTACCTCAGGATCCAGATTGTGCTTCTTCAGGACAGGTCTGATGGCTGCCAGCTTGAGGGAGGGGGGGACCTCACCACTCAACAAGGATTTGTTAATTATGATGGTGGCAGTTGGAATAATGGATGGAGAGCAGGTTTTCAGTAGGGAGGTGGGGATAGGATCAAGGGCGCAGCTAGATGAGGTCATAGCTGAGATTTTTGAAAGCTCAGCTTGCGTGACCTCCGTGAAGCAGTTTAGGGTTGGTGCATTTGATGGAGCAAGTACAGGATGTTGTGGAGAGACAGGTTGGTTTGAGGAGGCTTTGGCGATGTTAAGCCTGAAGTTTTCAATTTTTGTTTTAAAAACGTCCATAAAGCGGTTGCAGTCATCAGTTGTAGGAGTGGTTGATGAGGGATCACTAGGCTTGAGCAACCGATGTATTGTGGAGAATAGGTGCTTGGGTTTGTTTCGATTTGTCTCAAGTAGGCTGACCTGGTTGCTCTCAATGCCGAGGAATAGTCCTTCTGGTGATCTCTAACTGATCACCAGAAGGACTGACATTACCTACATTTGGCCACTACAAAAATGTGCTTCAACCTCCGGCGCACTTCCTGTGGGCTTTGCTCCAACACATTGTACGATAGCCTAAGGGGCGGGACATCTGTGTGAATCTGTGCTGTCCTGTTTTTCACTCTTACCCTGTTGCTGTTCAAACAACTGAATTTCCCCACAGGGATTAATAAAGGTCCATTTTATCTTATATTATCTTATCTTACATCTCTAAGCGGTTGACCAGTCACAACAGAGCTGGCCAGCCAACTGGAGCACAGGCAGTATGAGAAAAATTAAAACCTTTTTGAACCTTATAGCGTGTAAACCTGTCACAGTAGAAGCATAAAATACAAATATTAACCTGAACATTTACATAATATATCCTCTTTAATTGTTCTTGTAATTTTAATTATGTTAGGCCCTTATCTATTCTCTATTTAAGCTAAGTTTAAGCACCTTGAAGATTTTTACACTAATCAAAAACTGTATCTTCTCCTCCATCAGTCATTGTTTAACTTGCAGGGCATTTCCCATTACCTTTAGTGAATTAAAGTCTCTGGGGTCCATGCTCCATATAAAGGCTTTATCCACTTGTATTGTACATAAGACATGGGCTTCCAGCAACAGCACCATTAACAATACAGTTCAGAGATCAACTGGAATAGGAAGCCGCCGTGAAACAATAGGAAGCCATGTTAGATATTATCTTAGCATTAGCGATGATGAGCACATTTGTTTGTCGGCGAACAAATCTGAGGTGTATCAGCCGCAGAGACGGTGTGACTGATAGAGCGTCATGGTGGTGGGTGTGACGGAGTAGGCAGCAACCCGGCTCATGTAACTTCCTGGTTATGAATAGCCTCTGTGGAAAGGTCAATGCCATGACAACCCTGTGATGGATGTCACTGACGTCCAATTAAATCCTTCTAAAAAAGGCGCCTCTGAGGCTCTTGTGTGTGCTTATTAAATATAAAGCAGCTAAATCAAAAGTCTGAGGGCCTGCCTCTCTGTGCTTAATGCCGACTAGGACAACCAAGAGCATTTTTTATTCCTCAATTATTCATGTTTTTGATGAGGGGGTCAATAAGGGAAAGAGCACTCGTTATGAATGTTTGGAGCTAAGCGCAAAGGTCACAACACACAAACACACACAAATACACATCTCCAACTTTTTTCCCCCTCACTCTTTCTCTGTGGATAAATAGAGCAAAGCAAAGAACAGTACTCCGGTGCTTTGATGAATGCAAATATTTGTCGCCAGGTTGTCGAAGCTTTCTTTCTTTTTTTGTTGTTGTATCTTTCTCTCTTTCCCGCCCCACACACACAAGCTGCTTTGAGGAAACTGGGACAGACAGTCAGGGCATGAATAAGAGGATGCACGTTTTGTATTTGTGTATTATTTGGCCCTTTGAAACTTCCAGCACATCCACAAGTTCACATGCGTATGCACATACACAGCCCGCACACTGGAATCAGCCGCTTCCTTCCTCGAGTCCAACAGTAAAAGTCCTCTCACTTTTAAAGCCTACCTTTGGTTGAACTTATGCTTTTCTCTTTTTTTCCCCATGTCTTGTGTATCCACTCTGAAATTATAGATGGGGATAATAATAATAATGTCATTTTGCACCGGAATCTTAGTCATTACCTGCAGTAAAGTGCTTCTAATTGATACCACCAGAGAGATAATGATTACAATGCCCTCCAGGAACATATTATTGCAATATTAACCTTTGTATATACTTTTATGCAGAAGACTCTGGCACATTAAGGGATCTCTAAATCTTACTTGTGCGCTGTAATGCCATTACAAAAGAATGGATACTCGGAGGTGTGCCCTTTTCCTGATTAAGTGTGTCCAGGGGTTTGCAGCCATCTCCAGGAAATGGATGACATGGAAGTGCAATTTCACGTGTCTCTATTCTCTTACTGACTAAAGCTTTCTTTCTTTCCCATGCATTCCTTCATTGCACGAGGATAACCTTTTTCATATTCCTGTGTTTAAGCATCCAAATGTGTTTGCATGTTTCGAATATTAGGTGTATTTTATTGTGTGTCTGTGATCTCTGCCTGTGCATGCTTATTTCTGTGTTTATCCCTAACATTTAACTGACACACTGCACAGCTGCTGTGCCACACTCTGCTGGACTCTCCCCCGAAAAAACAGCATCCAAATCAGAGGCTATTTTTGGACACAATGCCTTCACCACGATAATTGGCCCACACTGAGGCCATGATCCCCACCATCAACCACACTGCTACATTCCTCTTCATATTACAGCATGATTTACCACTGTTCGTATGTGAAACATTGTGCCAAAGAGAAGGAATATTTCCACTGTGTGATCCTCAGTAAACTGTGGCTTTTGGCAGTTTGACCCTGTATCTGTATGAAGAGCAAGAGAGCCAGCAACAGGGCGCTGATTTGGAAATCCCATGAGCAGAGAGAGGGACCTTTGGTTAAGAGATGTTTCCGCATAGACCAGAGTTCTAAGGCAAATGAAAATAAATGAATTCAGTGAGGACAGTGGTTATATATGTGTGTGTGTGTGTGTGTGTGTGTGTGTGTGTGTGTGTGTGTGTGTGTGTGTGTGTGTGTGTGTGTGTGTGTGTGTGTGTGTGTGTGTGTGTGTGTGTGTGTGTGTGTGTGTGTGTGTGTGTGTTGAACCCATGACACAGTCTAAAACTGCTTTTTAGGACCTGGTGACACAGGACAGGAAATTGGGATATCTGAATACTCAGGAGACCTCTTGGCCCGGCCTCACACATGCCCCGGATCTTCTCCCCCCCCCCCCCCCCCACATCTCCACACCTCCCACTCCACCCAACTGCAGTAGTGGGCTTCAGCCTCTGGTGGGCAGTGTACACAGCACAGGTCTCACACTGGTCACACTGTTGTAGTCTTGGTGAATGGGCTCTTTCATTAATCTCCTTTAGAATGAGGAGGATGCATGTTACGCAAAGTCACGCAAACAATTCACAATATGAATCTGTGAGAGCTGGTTTTAGGATTTCAATTGATTTTAGTATGTCTCAAATAATTGGTTTGTGTTAATATTAATGGTCCAGTCCATTGGTAGCTCTCAGCCAATAGACAAACTCCATGACTAAGCAGTGACACGTTTGTGAAAGTATCAAAAACTGCAGTTCAGCATATTGCCACAAGAGGCTGGCTCCGAGAGGGAGTCAAAGCTTAATAGAATATTTTTAAATGTATAACAGCAGAATAGAAAAACGTTTAATTCCTATAGCTAATTTCCCTATAAAGATAACTGTACGTGTAGTGATTTTTTATATCAACGACTGCTTTAATTATTTAAAGGCCTATAGTTATGCATTATATGGTACGTGCTCATGTGAGTGACACATCGGGGAGTCTCAGGTCGCTAGTTGCTAGCTTCCTGCACGTCTGCTTTACCATGCCTCAAATGCACTGACATATCCATTTAAGGGTTAGCCGGGAGATAGATACTAGCGAATCTGCCAAATTGGCGACATACAGAGTCATCCATTTTCAGCTTCACAATGGAAATGTATGTATGACATCACAGATACAGCATCTATATTTTGAACTGCCTATGATTTCAGTATTATTAAGCTTTTCCATGCATTGCTCATTAAGTCGGATTAGCAACTAGAGATTGAAGAGAATGGAGAAGGACATGCGACACGTCGTCCGACCAATTGTTTCACAAGTATCCAGTTTAAAAAAAAAAAAAACGTAACTAATTTGATGTTATTTAGAGGCCTTTGACGACACTTATAGTTTTGACCTCTTTTCTGGTTAGCTGTTGTAAAGTATTACTGAGAAGGCGGTTGCATATTAACAGTTGATATAATTGTTTGTACAGTCTACAATGTGACTGACAACTAAAAAGGAGTTTATTGTTGCATTAGACGTTAGGGCTTGGTGACATAATGTTCCACTAGATATAGGTTTCTAGTGTTAAGGAGTTTTTTTTGTATTATCAAAAATAATAAATGTTGTCTTTCTCTATTTAAAAGAAAACTCAGAGTACATTCAAACTGACCTATGTTTTTACTTTTATCTAAGCATAATTGTACTTGAGTACAATTTCAATAAAGTAACAGTTATTTTACCTGAATAAAATAGTGTCTGTCACTGTTTCTCATACATGCCTTGGCCTTATCAGGTCCCGTCAAAGTTTGTCTAATAAGCAGAAACCTGCAACAGTTTTTTTGACTAACATAACCTTGAAACAGGGTACAGATCCTTGACCTGCCTTGGGTCCAGTCGGGTCCTCTGGGCTTTTTCCTGCAGACCTTGACTGTACCGCTTTAACAACAGACTGACTGAGCACCATCGCTCTTTTTTCAGCATTAGAATACTGCGCTACTGTGCCAAGCCAGTGACATGGTCAAGGGTACAACAGCTGTATTTATTGTGTCGGTGGTAGTGCCAGTTGCATTTGTCGAGCAGTGTTTACTCCCTGCTATATGTCCTCACCAGCTCCACTCATTATCAGCTCAGCTACCTGTTTCTTATTTCCAAGGCTAGAAGATGGCCTGGAAAGATATATACTTGGTTTTTTGTGTGTTTAGTATTCATGTCATAGTTGTAACACAAGGCCCACTTGTCCTTGACTGCTTGTTACAAATAACCCACATAATTCCCACAGGCTCAGAGATAATTCACTGATAATTTAAGGCACTGGTACTGTGTAGCATCTTCCTCTAACACACACACGAAAAAAATCTGCACATTCCTTTGTTGTTCTCTCATTGTTTCCCTGCTGCTCCTGAGCTGACACTAACCTAGTAAAGCGCCTCTTTTGTTCTGGGTAACGGGAGACTGTTGCTGTATGGGATTAGTTTTGTGTCATAAAGATAAAGCAACACTTTCTCAGAATCAAGCAAAACTATGAGTTTAATAGAAAAAAAACCCGAGTCAAGCTAAGTAAAATTAATTTAAAAAATAAAACTATAAGTTGCAAACAAATCATTTGTGTAATCATGTAAACTATAAGTATTTTTTATTTGTTTTAACATGTGTTTTTGTTTGCAGTTCTTGTTGCTTCTTTCTCAATGATCAGACTTTTGCTCTCGCTGCAGCTCTCTCGTTTGCGCTCTCGATTCTGACACAAACGTCCCAGGTGGGCGGGACTTTCAGGGGTGCATCCCCATTGGCTTCTCAGTTTTTGAGAGCCAATGGGGACCACAGATCATACAGTGCAACTCATGCAGCAAACTCCGAAGTCCACTCGGCCACATTAGTGTTGGTGTCTCCTGGGGAGTTTTCATGAAAATATCGGACTTATCTTATGGATTGCTGTGCATTATACTTGTGTTGTGTAGTTTATACTTTATTCCAACTTTAAATATGTTAATACCTGAACACACTGCTGCTGTTAAATAATTTCCCAATTTGAGATCGATAAAGTGTCTGTCTGTCTATTTATTTATTTTATAGATAAAAAACACATCTATGTATTTTCAAGCTAAAGGTGATACACAATATACTGTAAACTGTATACTGTTATTTTTTCAAAGACATGTTACATTTCAAAAGCATATATTGCTATGTTTAGGACAAACAATTAAAGACTGCTTTAATTGAACAAATTCTACAATATAAAAGTGGCAGATTTGCTTTATGAAACAGACCAGACCTAGGTTGCATACCAACACAATTAGGAACATGCTCACATCTTACAATGTTGGTCTGAAGAGCTGAAGCATTTATTCATACACAATGGATACAAACTGTGTTGTCTCATTCTATATCCTGTGAGAAAATGATATACATTTAGCATTAAAAACTACTATTCCTAGCCTGAGGAAGATATGAATAATCAACAGATTTGAATGGAATCTTTAACATTTTCATGTAGAATAAAGACAAAAGAATGGTTATACAAATTACATTTATTGAAATTTGAACCAGAAGATGAAGTCTCAAAGAATGTTTTAAATAAAAGGACATACAACTAAAAGGTTGATAATAATAAAATCTATTAAATGTATATGTAAAGACATGTGGTCAAATGAAATGACACTGAGCAAGTGATAACAGCAACGCCCAGCGTGGATGAAGCTGGTGCAGGTCTTTCTTCATGCCCCCCCCTCAGTGGATTTGATGCTGTCCCCTCACAGGAAGTGGCGAACGGGAGAAGACCTCTGGACACCACGCTGTCTCAATGATCAACACTGTTAATATGAGAGGAAAATAATTGTTTTAGGAAATAAAAAATATGAAGTTAACTATCAACAGGTCTCCATATAGAAAAAACAAATTAATTGTGCCATTAATTTTTTTTTAAATCGAATTGGAAATGAATAGGAAGAGAGCTCAAATCTGATACTTAAAGGTAGGGTAGGTAAGTTTGAGAAACCGGCTCGAGATCGCTAGAATTTGAAATAACACGACCGGAGAAAATCTGCCACTTCCTTATAGAGCCCCTCCTCCAACACACACGAACGCGCACATGACCAATGAGGGCACGAGATAAGTTTGTGCACAGATGGAAAGCTGACAGGCAGGTAGACCATCCAGTTATTTTAGCCGGGCCGGCTAAAATGATTGGTCGTACTTTTTACAGTATTACGGCTTCCACAGATGACATTTTTTTATGGATTTGTTGTCAAAGCACTTCAGATATTCATTGCTATCGGGATGTTAAGAGCATTCCATGGAATATGACAAAAAGTGTATCTCGAGCCGGTTTCTCAAACTTACCTACCCTACCTTTAATACGAGTAGCCTATGTGTAGCATTTTGCAATGCATAGAAGAGAAGCCAAAGCTCAACATTTGTTTGACAAATAAAACTCAGCTCAGGGGCAGTCATGGACGGTAGGTTTTCCTACAAAGAGAAGTAGTAAACTCAGCCTACATTGATTTTCATATCAAATTAGCGTGTTAATAAAATAAGCTATCATGGCTTATACTTGCATATCTAAACAATCATGAAAGCATGTTGGTAGAGTCCGTTTGAGTTTGTCTGAACGCTCACGCACTGGTAGCTAATTAGCTAACTGTCCCTGCTGTTAGGCTACTTAGCTAGCATTGTTATGGATCTAAAGTTAGCAAAAGCTAACACAATAAAGAAACAGACCGTATAGTACAGCACAAACAACACAAATGATCAATACTTACATATATTTTCACTTGTAGTATTATAATAATTGAAATGCTGGTTCTTCTGGGGGTCTTCTGTCTGTGCTCAGCTACCGCAGGCGCAGCTGCACTGTACAATCGCCGGAGGACTGGGCTGTCACTCAAAAACTGAGTAGCCAATGGGGACGCACCCCTGAAAGTCCCGCCTACCTGGGACGTTTGTGTCAGAATCTAAAACAAAAAATGAAGGAGCGCAAACGAGAGAGCTGCAGCGAGAGCAAAAGTCTGATCATTGAGAAAGAAGCAAAGACAACTGCAAACAAAAATATATGTTAAAACAAAGAACAAATACTTGTAGTTTACATGATTACACAAATGATTTGTTTGCAACTTATAGTTTTATTTTTGATTTTAAATTTATTTTGCTTGACTCGATTTTTTTCTTCTTTTAAACTCTTAGTTTTGCTTGATTCTGAGAAAGTGTTGCTTTATCACACAAAACGAATCCCATAGTTGCTGAAGTGTACACGGAGGTTAGTGTGACTGAGCCCTTTTGTGGCGTGGCAGCACCTTGCACTTTATCTGCCGTTTAGCTTCTCTTTTCACTGCAGAGCTGCTGATTTAAGGAAGTGCTGCTGAATCAGGTCAAGGAGGTGCTGGCAATTGTCAGCAAGTTAAAAAAGGGCCGTAAGCTTTTAAAAATGATTACATTTACCCTGACACTGAAACCGCTTTATACCATGATCAGACCTCGTATGAATGTAGCAATGAATATTCTATCCTAATGTAATTTCCCAGGACCTACAGTATGGTGGAGTATTTCTGTACTGGGGCACTATAAAGAGATTAATTTTAGTGGTAGTCTTCCCACCAGGGATTCAATGTAATCCTACAGAGCATTAGAGAAAAGGAAACAAGAAGGAGGAAAGGAGTGGAGAGACTACGATAGGAAGGGAAGGAGAGAGCAGGGGAGTATGGGGGAACACACGGGGAGAGGAGTAATCACGTGTGTCCGGCGGAGGTCACCACTGGTCTGCAGGTTCTAATTATGTGCTAATAGCCACTGAGGAGGTCATTTGCAGCCATTAGCCAGTGCCTGTAGGTAGTTAACGGCCCACAGCATAACCCAGCCTCCTTAATGTTCCCTGCGAGGCCGTTAGCGCTCTGTCACCAGCCAGCTAGCTGCCTCGTTACTGCGATTAGAAACCAATTGATAGGTAATAGTAAAATATGATAGCTCACTATACAGAAAATATGGACTCTGGTGGAAAGGTGAGGAGACAGAGAGAGCGAGTGGTAGTGCATGAGAGCGCCAGAGGGGAATATCTAAGGGCAACCACTGACTGGTAAAGTTGAGTCAAGTCTGGGACTGATGAGAATTAGGTATTACACACTTTTGATTGGTTTTACTTTTCAAGTATACATAGAATCAACAAATATTAACACACATACAGTATGTTTGTAGGTACCGATTCGGTCATTGTAGGGGCGGTCGATAAATCCAATATTTTCGATAACATGTATAGTGACTTGTGCTACATAGGATGTAGTAAATTAGTGTATTATAAACATCGACAACAAATATAATACAGTACGTCCCATCATTTCTTTTTATTTGCTGCCATGACACTTGCTTAGTTTCATATTGACACACTCTTAGACGCCGAGATAAGATTATACGTATTGAGTTCTGAAACGGTAATGGGAGACCCCCCACCCCACTTTGTGGAATGTGTGTATACCGTGCATTACAGTAAGAACTTGTGAGAACGGAAAAAATAAAAGCAACCTTTCGGTGAACTAAATTGATTGAAAATACAAACAAAATATGGACAGCCTCCAAACTGTGTTTAGAAACAAGCTTTTATTTCAATAGTTTCCATTATTATTCAAACTTAATAATATAGAATCCATTAACAGAAACAGTTGACCTGACAATGTTCCAATTAGTTTACAATCACGCTTTGGTTAAATAAAACAATGTGGTTATGCTAGAAGAAATGCAAATATACAGATATATACCATATTTTGAGGCATGGACACATACTGTATAGCGTTTTTGTTTACAACCGATATCACTAGCCTAATGTCTAACTATTACATTGGAGTTGCAAAAAAACAAAAACAAATTCCCAGCAATCTTTGATGAACGATAATTAGATAAAATGTTGTATAGCAACTTTTGTTCTGAAGGTTTATCTAAGTAAAGATTTATGAACACGGGAAACACACAGCAGTTCCTTTTCCTTTAGTCATGGATAAAAAGAAATCAAATCAGTATCAAAACAAGGATATTCAGGACCTACCATGCAGATCATTGTTCTTAATCAATTAGAGTCAGATGTTTCCATTTAGAAATATTTAATTTCTGCTCTGGGCAGACGTTGATTCATATGATTTAAATTAAAATTACACTGGTTATAAGTCAAAGGCAGTATACTTCCTGCTCCTCCACATTCATCAAGCCAAGAACAAGTTTGATCTTGACTATACGCTCTTGCTTGGCAAATAAAGAAATACAGTGCTTCCTGAAGAATCACAGATTTGTCCGTGATGAAATCTCCAGGCTGGGCTGTAAATATTTGCCTGTGCTGTATTTGTGTGAGCGTTTCATTAACGATCCGAGCTGACAAACACGCACACTCATTGACCCCAGTCATCAAGGGAGAGCCTGAGACAGTAGTGTGTGTTCAGTGTGTATTTGTTGAAAACGTAAATGCCTCACATGAGGGATTGATGTCACCAATGGCGGAGACGACTGTAGTGGAAATGAATCTTGTGTGGTAAACGTTTTCCATAGCCGGCGCTCCTGGCTCTTATTTAAGGCCCCGTCAGAACTTGAAAGTGTAATTGATACAAATTCTAAAGTTTAATTTTTAAAGTTTACAGTCACAGAGGGTTCAGAGCTCGGGATTGTTTAAAATTGCACTCACTCCCTTTTCATTATAGCAGGATAGTCTGAAAACATTTGTTCATCAAAGGGCTGCTACAAATTAGACTTTGAGAAACTCAATTTGAAGTAAAGAAAATATTTTTTTTCCCTCTTGGGGGAAGCCAGAGTCTCCGCTGTGTTTGCATTTAAATATAAACTGGGCATAATATCTGGCTTTAAAGACGCATGCAGTCATACAGACACAAACACACACTGCACATACTCACCACAAACTGCATCGTTTGGTAGTTCCCTGTAAACTGTTACAAACAACATCATGAATCCAGGACATGGTTAAAACCATGCTCTCCAGCTTTTTGCTCTTCATCAACCAATAGGCTTGTTACTACCTTTATGCGAGTGGGACCCAGGTTCCCCTCAACAAAAACACACACCTTTTTGCTATCTTGGCTCCAAAATGGCAAAACAATCGATGTCATGGATTAATATATCATGCCATTTACTTGTATATAGACTATTCTTGCACTATTTCTATTTTATTTGTTTTTACTTGTACATCTCAAAACATTCTTTTGCACTATTTTATCTGTTCTATTTGTTCTATGTCATATAGATATGTTGCACTGTTGCAACATATCTACACTGTAGCAAATATACAAATGACAATAAAGCCTTGAAACTTGAAACTATAAAGAGAACTGGATACAGCGTTGGAGGAGGGTCTTCGTTCATTCTTGTTCATAAATCATTAACCACAATGCAACTAGTTGACCAACAGTTTTATTCGAGATTCAGATGTTTTCCTTGTAGCTGCCAATGTAGACTCAACCCTCAAGTAGGAAACGAGTACCATGGATGTGTAAAGAGAGCTGGATGGAGCATTGGAGGCAGGGCCCCGATCTCTCTTGTCAAACACTACATCATTACACACAATGCAAATCATTTATCTTCAGTTTTTTCCCTTTTTTTTCTCGAGAAGCGGCAAATATAGCCTTATCCCTCAAGTAGGAAACGAGTACCATGGATGTATAAAGATAACTGGATACAGCTTTGGAGGCGGGGCCCCGTTCATTCCTATGAAAGTTTATCAGTGGCCCATGAAGCTAAAATGGCCTGACTCTCGAGTACAAACATACCCAGACCATTCAGGGATCTGGGCCAAGCCCCTAAGGAAGTGCGCTGGACTCTGAGGTATGTTCGTTGTGTCCAAACGGTGGTACTACAATTTCCGTATCAGTCCGTGACGTCACTGGGCCCAGAAATACTTTTTCCCATTGATTAACATTGGGAAAGAGACGTCTATAAATCAGCGGATATTTTTTTTTAATCTAAGTAAACTACCCAGTATGAACTATGTTAAAGCCCTTATTAGAATCATTAGGTCCTTAAAGTTGTAAAATGCACTAAAAGCCGAATCTAGATTTATTTTCTCCCCATTTATTCTAGTGCGCCGAGAGTGGGATCTCGGGGGGCGGGGCTTAAGGGGCGCATGCTCTGTGAGCGCACATACGGGTTCTTCTCATGGATGTATAATAAGAACTGGATACAGCGTGGGAGGCGGGGCCTCGTTCATTCCTATGAGAGTTGCTCATTGGCGCATGAAGTCAAAATGGCCCAACTTTTGAGGGAGCGAAACGTCACAGATTACCCGTCATGCCTGAGAAGTACCCGTATGTGCGCTTATAGAGCATGCGCAACTTTAACCACGCCCCCCAAAAGGCTTGTTCACATCAAGCCGTCCCGTGGGTTAGATGTGCGTTCATAATGCAGAGGAAAATAACTCTCAGAATAACGTTATTAGCACATTTTACAACTTGAGGACCTAATGTTTTTAATAAGGGCTATACAAATGTTCATACTGGGTAGTTTATTTTGTTAAAAAAAAATTATCCAACGATTTACAGACCACTCTTTCCCAATGTTAGTCAATGGGAAAAAGTATTTCCGGGCCCAGGGACATCACGGACTGATACGGAAGTTGCAGTACCGCCGTTTGGACACTACGAATTGTGGGAACAGACTCCGGAGCACTTCCTGGGGGCTTGGTTCTTCTGCTCTGACAGCCAGGCATGACGGGTAATCTATGACGTTTCACTCTCTCAAAAGTTGGGCCATTTTGTCCTCATGCGCCAATGAGCAGCTCTCATAGGAAAGAACGAGACCCCGCCTCCGACGCTGTATCAAGTTCTACATCCATGGCACATACGGGTAGTTCTGCTCTGACAGCCAGGCATGATCGGTAATTTGTGACGTTTTGCTCTCGGGAATCTCAGGCCATTTTGTCTTCATGCGCCAATAGAGAACCGCAGTGACGTGTCCTAAAACCCGGAAGTAAACTCCTTCCGGTTCCTTCGTCAAAAACGCAATGCAATTTCTCCATAGGATTTTGGAAAATAGCTCGAAATAAGGTCTGTGGTTGACACACATTTAAGAGACGGATCACGTTTTGTTCAGCCGGATAATATCCACATGTCTACCCTACTTTTATAATTTTCGAATCATAAATCTAGTCGCCAGAAGCAAAATGCTAACGTTATGCTATAAACGAACTACAGCAGGGTCGCTGCTTCAACGTCACGCCAACTTAAGATCGATATTCAAACATACAGATTCTAAATGGTACAAGTTGAAGCGTTTGTTTGAACAGTTTGCAGGAGGCAGGTACTTGCTTTCAAGCAGAACAGGGCAAACAAACTTAGCGGGAGTGTTTTACGTGTTCGGTGTAATGACGCAAAACGGCCTGGACAACTTCTGTAGTCCTATTCAGCCACATGTCAACAACCATCATTTTTCAGACACGTAAACTCTTCAAAAATCACCAGCGGGGTAACTGCTGATGTATTTAATGTCGTAGAACAAAACGTGATCTGTCTCTTCAATTTGTGTCAAACACAGACCTTATTTCGAGCTATTTTCCAAAATCCTATGGAGAAATTGCATTGCTTTTTGTCGAAGGAACCGGACGTGGTAAAAATGCTAACTTACTTCCGGGTTTTAGGACGCGTCACTGCGGTTCTCTATGAGCAGCTCTCATAGGAATGAACGAGGCCCCGCCTCTGACGCTGTATCCAGTTCATACTATACATCCATGCCATATGCACTTGCATTTTCCTTAAGCCCTGCCACAGATCCGCTCCGTTACTGTTGGTCTCGGCTCAGTCAAAGGAATGGAGAGGGAAAATAAAGATAGATTTGGATATTTAGTGCATATCACAACTTGTAAGACCTAATAACTTAAACTAAGGCTATTTTAACTGCTCGTAACGACTAGTTGATTTAGCTCAAAAATGTATTTTTGTCTCTTTCCCAATGTAAGTCAATGAGAACGTAGTTTTGGGCCCTATGAGATCACGGACTCACACGGAAGTGTAGTACCACCGTTTAGCCACCTCGAACATTTGCTTCAATGCCAGGCTCACTTCCTGGGGGCTTGCTTGATGCCACAAAAGTAGAAAGTCTGCATCTCCCGTGAAAACCCATCTGTTTTGACTGTTAAAAAAAAGGGAATTTTCTCACTTCAGCACGTAAACTTTAAAAAATGTAATTTGAATCCAATACTTACAATGGATTAGTTTATTGAAAGCTAATGTCCTCCAAGGAATCTTGTTTTTTTTGTTTATTTCTTCATGTTTCAAAGCACTTATTGTAACTTGCTGTTTAGCTTAAACCAGATTCAATGTAATAATGTAGTGTAAAACCTTGCAATCATGTTGTAGTTTTATGTTGTTGCATCTACTTGCTAGTTGAAATTAGCAACAAGGCCTCTGGGAGACGTAGAGGAACATGTTGTAAATGTGAGTCTGGTAAAGTGGGAAGAGAAAGTGGGATAGACATGGCCAGAGCAGTGGAATAACATCTTAATCTATCTGAGAAGTGAACAGTGGCCGGTCTGTTTTTGGAGGACGCTGTCTTGGATGACTCCCAAGCAGAGGGGCAGGGAGCAGAGCCATCTTCAGCTGCTAGTCACTAACATGGCAGTAATAAGGCAGTGATGACCCTCCCAGGACTGGCGGCCAACACTCCCTCTGCCTCCCATGCCTTCAGCACTAACACACACACACACAGGCCGTGCACTTGAACAGATACGCAGTTCGGCCCCAAATCTCTCTCTCCCTCTGATATATTAACTTCCCTGCCTGCTCACCAAACCCCATTCATTTTGAATCCAGCCCAGCAAGAAGTCAAAATGCGGGTACTGCAACATTAAAATGCGTGACATTAATTGACTCACTGAAGTATAATCAATGGGAGAAACACAAAAGTGTGACGCCATTAATCTATAAGCCTTAATGCAAATAGGGAAGTACAACAGGGCTAACAGAGAAGAAGGTTATACACCTGTTGCAAATTGAAGAACAACACTTTTTCCTATCCGATTTTTACAAAGTCCATCACTCACATACTGTAGAATGCAATTAAATCTCTCACAGTCAGGCTTCAGCCCAGAGGATTACGTTTTATAACATTTTAAATGGCAGATAAAGCTGCATGCTTTGCGTGTAAGCAGAAATACATATTATTTTGTATAAAACTGATGCTGGAAATCATTTAGTTGTTAAACAGATTGGTTAAGTCTCGTGTCAGTGATCATTACTAGGCAACAGGAACCACTTATATTGTAAAAATCAATTATATTTTCATAAAATGCACTTATTTTTTTGTATCTCCTTATCCTTGTGTAGCTTAAATTAGTTCCGTACTCTTCACACAATTGATTTAAGCCACTGAGATCCATGTCAGCCTTTACAATAACACTTTCTGCGTGGCTACTTGCACATATATGGTGAGAGTACAGCCCTCGCTGCTACGTATTGTTCGAAATTTGCATGCTTAAGTCCATATGGCAACTTCCTTTTGACCTGCTTTCCCATCCCCGATGCATTGTCAGGGCTGTCAGCCGATAAAGAATCACTTGACTTGCTATAACAAGTTCAAAAGGAGCTGATGACGCGCTGTTGATCCATGGAGAATCGGCAAAAGGAACACCCCTACTGCTCGCTGCTATCACTCCCATAGAGATAGCCATATTATTGATGGGAAATGGTTATGCTAATTTCTTTAAGGGGAGGGAAACTTTTATTTTATTTGGGATCAATGCTCCTAAGAAGAAAAAGAAGGAAAGGAAAAAAAAAGAATTTAATACGCATCAAACTGAATTCCATATAAGCATTTAAAGGAGCAAGCATGAGAATCTGATTTTCATAGTGCATAATGAATGTGGAAATTCTTTTAAAGAGGAAGACGTGTTTTGTCTGGGAAGGGGAAGAAAGCAGATATTTAGGCTATCTGTTAATGTCCCACAGAACACACACACACACACACACACACACACACACACACACACACACACACACACACACACACACACACACACACACACACACACACACACACACACACACACAATGACTCACAATCATATCTTTAAATATTTTCTTTAAAGTATCAAGAGTCCAAAATGAAAAGAGGGTGAGAGAAGATATCCAAGCAGTTTGTATCTTAAAGTGGCAATAAATGTCTGTTAAGTCACTTTATATCTTCAAATTAGGTAACACACTAATTATTGACCCATGGTTGAAAGTATTGCAATATTTATATTTTTGTAGTTTACAAACTGGGTGTCTGTGTCGACACTGGGAAAAATAAAGGCTGTATTACACTATTCACAAAATTATAAAAACCTAAAGCTCATGAATCAACAAAAACACTCCAAATTCTATACTCTTAACACACATTCACTCAAAATCAACCAGGACTGAAATCTTACAGATACCCACTTAAACATTCCTGATAATAATAATATCTTCATATGGGCAAAAAGTACAAATAAAGGTCAATACACTCATTAATATGATTAGAAATAATAATATAATGTGCGGATTACGTTCATCCACAGATGGAGTGTCATGTGTCTGAGTGACCATTTACATGTGTCTCCCTCTGACACATACAGCATGGCACAGAGGCGTGAGAGGATGATGAGGGTGTGTATGGGTGGAGGGGGGGGGGGGGGGTCGTTACGCACAGAGCTGTTATGAATATGACCCCAAGCTATTCCATTGTGGGCCCATCCATGTCCGGTTCCGAGGACATCTGATCGCGTCTCAGTCATTAATGTGTCTCTCGGTTCGACATTTTGAATAATCGGGGATGTCTGCCGTCATCCCGCCACTAGCTGTCAGCAGTCTGTCTTATCACACTTACATTATAGAAAACAAGCTGTCCCTGCAAAAGAGCACTTGATACTTTAAAAAAAAAAAATATTATTACCAAACCGTTCCCATAATTACCCCATAATCATTATATAATCCCGTAACAAAGCCTCTATTGAAGTCCTGTCTTTTGTCAACGCTGGGACACTGAATCTATAATTGCATTATTCGGGTCTCTTCCACCCCCCTATAGAACCGTAATATATCAAACCCCACTCCGAGAGGAAGGTTGGAGTCACAAGTAAGTGTCCTGCCTTTGCGGGACATCTTCTTCTGTGGTTTTTTTTTTGTACCCAAAAAGTTGTGCCAACTTCAAGTTTAGGATTGGAAATATATCCCAAAACAACAAAAACAGTATTTATTTCGCAGGCAAAGTGGGTGCCTTGAACAATCTTCAGAGAGAGGTGCGTAGAATTGCACTGGTCGCATTATTGGTATATTACATTTTCAGATAATAATTCCCTATTGCGCTCCCAGGCTGTAAGAATAACTCGTCAATACATTGAGAGAGAAAAAAGCGAGTCCCCGAGGAGCGGTTTGCGTTTGTATGCATGGGGATTGGCAACACGACGGGGCTTATTTACATTAAATACGCCACAAGGTTACAGTGCAGATAGATGAGCGTCATTTTTATCACTCATTACTTCTCTTAAGCGGTGACTGACGCTCAGGACGCGCAGGAGGCAACACTCATTTATCCTGGAGTTCTTTTAAGGCGAGGAGAAGAGGAGAAAAACACTCGAAACAGTTCACTTTAAAAGGTAAGGAATTATACTTTTTGGACTCATTTCGTGACCTGGCTGTCTTTATTGTTGTTGTGTTATCCAAGGAGGTTTTTTAAACGCGAAGCGGCGAGGCTGGCTGCGTGTGAATACAGGGGGCAGATTTGGAAATAAAAGAGTGTTTGTGGGCACTTCAAGGTCAGAAACAAACTAAGGTGGTGGAGAATAGGCTTTTTCTCTCAGAACATGTAATGATGAGAGGCTTATTTCTTTAAAAACGAGCTTCTCTGTGCATCAGCTGCTTTTTTATCACCCCCCGTCCACGGCGAATACCGCAAGACCCGGGCTGTATTCATCCAGCCAGGCGGCGGTGCTTTCTACAATGGAGTGGCTTTTTTAACGGTACAATGCATTTCACCTACCAGATAGGGGGAGTCCAAGCTGAAAGATGAAGGGAATATGCTGATGCCTGGCGATCGGCATCAATGCAAACGTTTACCTTGAGCTGGCAGCGGCACAGAGGCACAGAGAAGCCAATATTTTACATCTGAAAGTCAGGATGCGCGGCGGGGAGCAGCTGTAGGGACAGGATTGAGCAGTGGACAGTCTGTTACAGGTCCGAAGCGCACTTTTCAACACCCCCCCCGTCAGCCGACAAGAATATGATCCGGTCAAATCATATGGACATGCCTCATTATTCAATGATCTCTCACAACGCAACGTTTACGCGCAGGAGTTAGCCGGCGCTTCGCCAAATTTTAAAGGTAAGAAGAAGTGTGGAGGTTATAGTGGGTTTTTACTGGGGGCTTTGAGTGTTTTACTCGTCAGCTTTTGGGGGCTTGTTTGTGCGGGTGCATCGCAACGGGGGCGCCTGATGTCTCCCCAATCATGATTAGAAAATAACAGTGCAATTATCCGGAGCAAGTGACGATCGTAACAAACTGCGACAAAACAGCAGCTGGGAGGCATGGTCTGCGACACCATTTAAACTCATCGCTTAATTTTTATATTCAATCAGAAATTTAATTATTATAAGTTTTGTTTACAGATGCATGCTTTATTTTGGAACACAATGCGTAAAAACGCGTCCGGACGCATGGCTTTGCAATATTTTCCAACACAGATCAGCGATATCTGACTTTTTTTAACAAAGTGCAGCCGTGTTCCCCGGTAAGAGTGTCCGCGAAAAACTTTCTCCCGACAGCCGCACTTGTGCTGTGAGAGTGCGGGGAGGGAGATTCAAGTTTTACCGGCGCGTTTGCCACCATGTGTCAAAAACTTGTGAGATGGAAGAAGAAGAAGAGCCGGTGAGACCTGCCATTTTGTGCAGTGATCGACCTCTCTTATGAATAAGCAGCCCCTGCATTATGCTTTGAGGAGACGTTACGATGGCATTCAGACGAGGGGGGGAAAAGTGACATTTTTCGTGGGGGAAGCGGTGTCACTTTGGCATGTTGTGGCTTTATTTTATATTTCAAGAGAAGGGGGAAAAGTTCGAGCGAGTCAAAGGCTACAGTGTATCTCCGTTACTGTTGAAATATAAAATGACGGAGCCCATAAGCCATTAATATAACAGTGCACGCGCGGTTTTTAGGAGTAATCTTTTAATTTACCAGAAATTCAAGATCCAGAGCGTTTCGTGCGCAAAAAAAACCAATCTAACCGGTTGCAGAATTAACACATCCAGGCTTAAAATGTGTCCTTAAAATGATGGGGCAGTATTGAATTATCAGTAATATGTGGCACCGGGGATGAAGGCTTGTAATCCCATTTAAAGCCTCTGTCTCACCGTGCGTCTTGGGTGGGGTGGGGTGGGGGGACCTTTTACTTGGACTTGACCCCTGAGTGATCTGACCCCACTTCCAACAGCTGCACAATGGCTGTGAAGACACTTCTTAAAATACCTAACAATGTCTATCGTGTTTGTTCCCGCTGTTTCTCTAACCTTCCCTGAAGTTGTCTTGAGCCAAAAAAAATAAAATGTTGCCTCTTCCTCATATTCATTGTGCAAAGGAAAGGGGATAAATAGATGTACTGTGCGAGTTGAGATGCTGTCATTGTTTAATGGTATGCACAGGGCGGATATTATGTCTGAAATAGTGTCTGGGCGTAAACCCTTTTTGTCAGCTCCTTTCATTCCCTTATTGGAGATGCAATTGTGAATGGATGAGTGTCCCTTCTCCCTCTGACAGTTCAGGCCCTTCCCTGGACCTCTCTGTGCGACTACAAGTTGAAATGTTGTCATTCTTGTCGGGTGAAAACATTTGGGGAAGAGTGTGTGTTTTTAAGGAAAAGGCCTTGCTTTGCAGACCGGCCTTTTTTTTGTCAGAATTTGTGTAGAGAATTAGGTGTCAAGGCCTCAGTGGTTTGCAATTTAATTAATATTCATTATTATTTTTCCCATTTGTCAGGTTACATTTTAACACCACATACTTCCCACTGTTGAATTATCTAATTAATTGTCAGCATTGTTGTCATTAAAAATAATTATTCTTATAAAATATGCATGCATTATTTATCCTCACTTCATGGCAGGGCAGATAGATGAATTCACAATGTTTATGGATGGGCTGTTTTTTTATTTTGTGAGATTTATGAAGAAAAAAAAAGAAGCCATGCAGGATTTTGACATTTTCTCCAGCTGCAACTTTCTGATCGACAGAGCTCTAAATGTGTTCCCGGAGAAACAGTGTGTGGCGGTGTTAATGCTTCATCGTGTCTTAGTTGCTTTCCCACCTATGTCAGTGTTGCTAAAGGGGGCCGCGGGCCGTGACTGACTGCGGCGATAGAGCTGAAAACCAGGGTGGAGGGAGTGATGAGGGAGACAAGGGGGGAGAGAGATGGAGATGGAGAGCATGCCACGGCATGCCACGGCAAAGGATGGCATCAAATCAGTCCTCTTTCTCACCAGTCAGCTCACCGTGGAGCAGACCCACTTGTCTGGAGCCGCCCGCGATGTCAGCCGGACGCCCGGTGAATTATTCCCCGTGTTGACACAATTAGAATTTATTTTCTTTTAAAAGGAGAAGAAAAAAACGAACAAATGCGAGCATCTCGGAAACACAAAGTGAAGTGGTTGCATACATTACATAATCGAGCAGTGGGGGAAAATGTGTGTGTATAATCAGTCGGAGTCAGCCTGCTATAACAACAGAGAGAAGCTGGCCAACAACATTGTGTCTGACCCCAACCACGTACTGAACATGGGAATTGTTATAGGGTACCACGATTGAATAAAGTTAGATAAGGATTGACTGGTTTGTGCTAATTTAAATCCCAAGTCATACGTTAGAGGGTCTTTTTTCAGTGATTGTTAAATGTCTGTTTCATTGTATCCTGTCTTGATATCTGTCCTTGTTCGATGTTGCAAACGGAGCTGCTGTGATGCAAGAAGAATTTCAGACTTGATCTGACAATAACGTGTTATCGTATCGTACATGTTTAAGTTATCCTGTGCCATGGTGGGTGATGTATGCATGTGCAACACAGTGCATGCAGGCGTTCTCACTGAGGGCAGTTCATCCCCTCCTCATGTAATTATGGAAGAGAGGGCTCCAGCTGTACAGGCAGCAGGGCCAGGGCTCCCGGTCCGCTGGGATCAGGGCGGTGGTGGGCAGGCCAGATCAGGCCAGCTCTGCTCATCAGCCAGCCATTAATTGATATGTGCAGTCATTGTGAAAGCACCCCCCCCCCCCCACCACCACCACCTACCCTTTCTCTCTCTCACTCCGTTACCTACCGAGTGAGAGCTGTGGATAATTTTTCATTCCCACTCTGGTTCTGATCCGCTCTCTCTTCCAACAGGCAGTACATGTATTGCAGTGTGTCTAAGCGTGTGTGTGAGTGTCCCGCAGGGAGCAAGGGAGGGGGGGGGGGGGGTCGGGGTGTAACACCGAGGCGTTAGACTGGGTTTGAGCCTTGTAGCTCCTTGACCTTGATCTGCAGAGTTCAAGTCCAGACAGGCAAAGATGTCGGTGCTCCGCAGTTTCCGTGCGAGGCTAATGCGATGAGTGCGCACCCTCACAATCCAGAGCATTGAGTCCAATGTGGGATGCAAAGTCAGGTTGAGATTGTCCTCCTGACCACAAAACATCACACGCTAGATTACACACATTAGACAGAAGCCGCAGATTTCAGATTTCTGACACAATAGTTTGAAACGTAACATATTTTTTCTCCACCAGCCCACAGGGTGTGATGCAGAACTTTTATCAGGAACACCAATTATGATTAACCCGTTGATGAGGAATCACTATAGTCGTTTTCGAAAGTCAGTGCCACTGACCTTTGCTCATTATTTAAGGATCTCATTTGGTTCATTTAAAAAATAAAAATAAAACTATTGTCATTTCTTCATTCTTTGAATGAAGAGTATGTCTGAAAGCCTGTTGTTTTCAAGTTTTTTTAAACTCAACTGCGGTTGAAGGTTGCTTTTGTGGGAAAAAGCAAAACTCACTGTACACGATGACTTCAATAATATAAAAAGCAATGAGAAATATGGAACTCCATTATCCAGAATCATTGTTTAAATGAGAGTTTCTGTACAGTTTTGTGTGTGCTATGTTAATGTCTCATGTTGTGGTTGGAGAGTATATTTTCTCCGGTACGTTCTTCCTCCTGAGAGTTTGATAAGGGGTTGTGGGGTTGTAGGGATGGAGGAGCAGTGGGGTGGAAGATGAGTTGGAGGGGTAATCATGGACGTCAGTTTGATCTAAGAATAAAGAGTGTGGGGCAGATGAGGCGCTGACAGACAAGCTTGACTCAGTCCTCTCTTGCCAGGGTGCCATCACAAGGAGCGTCTGCCTGTCTGGGCAGCCGGGGGGGGGGGGGGGGGGTGAAATGTGGACGTATAAGTGAGATCGAAGTGGTCTCTCAGATGGAGAGGTGGGCACGGAAGTGGGTACAAGGAGGATGTATTCTTTCAAAATTTGACTCCTTCAGAATCTCCCAAGATTCGTATGCATCTCACAAAAGGAATTTGAATCTTATCCATGAGGATAGGGTCTGAAAATGTTGGATTTTCACCCAGAAGTTCAATGTTGGTGTCCCGTGTTAAACCAGCTTTGATTTACCTGTTACATTACTTCCGTACTTAAGTAACGCCACTTCCGTAGTAATGTTATGAAGACGTTGACTTATTTGTCACCTTGCTTCACTTCTTCCGTAGTAATTTTTTTAACTGGAATCTAAACTTAACAAGTTGTTTTCCCTAAACCTTATTAATTTGTTTCTTGTTAAAACAGGAGTATATATTGAAAAGACAGTTTGCATGTCCACCAACAATTGACATAACTCTTCGTAAAATATATCATTATCAAGGAGACAGTAAAAAACCCTGAACTGAACGGTGCATGTGGAAGTTTGCATTTGCAACTTTATATAATCTGTGCATACAAACCTACTTACTGTATGTGTGTTTTACATCCTTGAGAAAGTCCAGGTGATGCTCTGATAATGCCGTTTTTCTCTATTTCTCTTTCTGCACGTGTAATCAGTATAACACCAACAAGGAATGTTTCCTGAAAAAAAGTAAAACACCTTATCCTCACAACCCGTGATATTGCTCCTTTGTTTGCCCCTGCTGAGCTCCCTTTGGCATTAAGGCAGTGTGGCTTTAACATTTTTTTCTCCATCCAAGTTTGTTAGTATTTTGGATTTAAGGATGCGTCATGCCATGTCAGGACCGTTCCCCTTTTGATGTGTCGAACGGCGGGCGCTTTGCCGTTTCCGTAGACAACAGCTTAACACAAACAGGCAAGCACACATCAATCAGAGGTTCTGAAGCAGAGAATTGTTACTGCTTAGCATTCCGGCGCTCTCAGCTAAGACAGTGGTAAATACCTCCAGTGTTGATGAGATGGAAGGTTATATGTGTGTGTGTGAGGCGGGTTATGTCTATTACCCACTTCACATAGAATCTCCGACCGCAATCGCACATGTCATGTCTGCTCTTTAGCCGCTCCACCTCTCGGATGTGACCTCTGTAAACTTCCCGGACCTCCGCTAATGAGCATGCAAGATGGAGGGAAGGGAAAAAAGAGGAAAACAGTGGCGAAAAAGAGGGAGAAAAGGGGAGGGCGTGAGGATGCTGGAGAGAACTCCTGCACCTTTAATTATGATCAAGAGGTTTTCACCAAAGGACGGAGGCGTTGCAGTTCTGTTGCGCTCGTAAATCTGGCCCCGGATGCCGTATATTGTGTTGAACGATTACTGTACACCATTATACTGCATATTCAACTGCCTCTCCAGCACCTGATTTGCATAATTGGATCTTTAATGAAACTTGCCTCGTGGAACAAAAAAATACAAAAAGAGATGAAAAAAGTGGTTTGGCGTGAGGTTGTGGGGAGAAAATAACACGATTCAGATGAATGCCCCCCTCAAATATTAGCCTGACTCGTTTCCTAAAAGAGTTTTAAAAGAGGTGTGAAAAGTAGATATAAAAGACGAAGATATTTGTTTTAAAAAAAGAAAAAGTGACCTGCTCTGGCCCAGGCGCTCGCACATCAGCGGCAGTGCTACAAATAGGATGAGAAGTGACTGTGAAAGCTGTACATTCCCCGCCAGGTCTCGCGGGTTAAGACTACAATAGCGGGATATTCTCTTGCCCTGGGGGGATTTCAGCTCCTCGTCTGTCGACACTCATTGCACCTACTTGTTACTCAGGGAAGATGGCTCTTTTGTAGAGGAGCCGATTCCGCGCTCGCCTGCTGGAATGCTCAGTCACAAATATTTGGACAATGTCTAATCAGGAGCTGTCGTTTTTTTTAGAATCCAATTTCATGTCGGGGGGGATGTGCAGCTTGGAGTTTACATGCAGTGACTGCTTTTTCTGACTCTTAACATGTGAATGAGGAACTCTGAATCCTTCTGATTCTCAAATGTTTTGCATATGCATGTTGGACTAAAGGTTTCCGTTCTCTTTGTCCGCCTCTTGTTTTCGGCGAGGCGTCCGTCTAATTGCTTAATTAAATTCCAACATGTCCTGTTTCCCTCGGCCTTCAGGAGGTGAAGGTTAAAATCCTCCTAGTGCCACTTTCACGCCAACGTGAGGGCAATGGATAATAGCAGGTTATTTGTCTTGTCTGAGGAATCTATTGCTTATAAGTGACAGTGAGAGAGAGAGGGAGGGGGGGAGTTTATTTTTTAATCAACATGTTGAGACTATTAGGTGCCGTGAGATCCCCTACCTTCAAAAGTGGGACAGCCAGTTGTTAATCTGCCACTAATGTTAAAAAAACAAGCGAACGTTGATGGTGCGTTAAAGCGTTTACGCGCTCTGCCTGCAAGCGGTGGTTTTCTGAGTGTGTGTGTGGGTGTGTGAGAGTGTGTGTGTGTTTCCACTCCACATCCGTGGGAGTGGATCATGTGTCAAAGCGGTTTACAGGTGGCTGCGGGGCAGCCGCTCTACAGAGAGGTGGAGGAAAGGCAGGCAGGGTTCAAGTACCTCAGAGGCTCTGACAGCGCTGAACTGAGCAAGGGCTGCACTGAGAGGACCCTTCAGAAGCCTCCTTATCGCACTCCTCTCTCCAGCGGTTCACTCTTTTCTCTTCTGTCTCTCCGCCACAGTCCCTGTCATCTCTCCATCCTCGCTCCCACTCTTATCTCGCATGTATCTGATCTTTTTATCTCTTTTTCTTTCCTCACTTCTCATTTATCTGGACTTGTGGTAAAAAATGACTTACCTATTAAACAGAAAGACCTGAAACGTTGGCTTTAATTAAATGTATTATGTCAACACATTTCACATTTAGTTGAAAGGAATAATATTAAGATTAAATTAAAAGTATTAGGTTAAATTGATTGATTTCAACTAACCATATAGTTATGTGAAATCTGTTGATATAATACATTTGGTAGTTGTAGCACTGTAAACACTTTGCTTCGTAAAAACCTTAACATCTTAATAGCCTCTTTTTTAAGTGAACCAAAACACGTGTCCTTTAACTGGATACAATTAGATATAAGAAAGATAACTTTCCTTAGATGAACTAACAAAAAAAACAGATCACATTTGCAACATTTCTTCTTCTTCATCTTCTTCTCTCCTGACCTTCTGGTGGTCAGATCAGTTCATTTGCTTCCGGACAACTATTTCCAAGTCAGTTCGGTCAGTCAAATGTAAATCCAATTAGCAGTACTACTGGTTCTTACAATCGTACTGAATACTGCAAGATACAGACACAAGCTGGTTAGGCCGATGCATCAGTTTCCCATATGTTGACCTTTTATAAAAAAATCCTACAATCCTGTCGTTTATCTGGCCTGACTGTTGACCCATGCAAAACCATTTCTAGCTTCTGTCTCAGTTAAGAGTTTTACTGTCCCACTATGTTCTGTTTGAAAAATACTCCTAGACCTCAGCCTACTGTAGGGGGGTTTTTAGCTCCTAATTGGTCATATTTAAAAATGACAATTGGCAGTGAGAAAACATCCCTATTAGCCTACAAAGTACCCGGCACACGGAGCGGTAGATCCAGGGAGAAAAGAGACAAATACACAGTAGGCAGAGTGATGACAGGACGGAACGGGGAAAAAACACTTAGAGAGAAACGCAGTGAGCAGAAGGGGAGAAGCAGCGAGACAGAGAGACAGAGAGGAGGGATGATGTACTTAACGCTATCTGTAGGCTTCCTTCTCAACAAGCTGCTGCCACAGATCCTGGGAGCCTGCGTTGATAAATTCGGTTTGATAAAAGTCACTGAAATGCCGGCCTGTCTGCACACCTCTATTAAGCGCTGGTACATTTGTCACAGCCAGTGGAAGTCAACCAAAGGGTTTTAATGTCACATCAGGCTGAATTAAAGACTCAATCGAAAGCCCTGAAAGGTTTAGGTTTTTATTTCAAGTGACAGTAGTGGTGGTACAGCTGTGGCTGGCGCTCAAGATTACTGGGCTGCAGTTGATCAAGGCAGTCATTTTACATTTTATATTTGGCTATTGGGAATTTGGTGATTATTCCTTGCTCATTTTAGCCTGGATGCTCATTTTGTATCTGATGACTTTGAGCGAGGGAGGGGTGTGTGTGTGTGTGTGTGTGTTGTGGGGGTGTAGAGGTTGAGCTCATCTCATGTCTGGCATTATTTTTCTAATTCCTTTTTTTTTAATCAAGAGAAATTAGATCTATGCTGCATTAATCATCTGCCTTCCTTAATACAGCAAACTGAGGGAGCATTTAAAAAAAGGCTGCCTTTTTAAAAACACACACAACGTTCCCCCTGAGAAGCCCCCTTAATACCACATTACTGTTCTCCATTTATGCAAAAGTAAATAAGTAAACCCAAAAGGCAAATGAGCATTCCAGGCGTTTAAACACACAGCCTTCTGTAAACGCCTGGCGCAGGCGCGACCACATCTCCGAGGCGTAGCTTCCATGAGACGCAAAGTGAGGCTTGTTACTGTGCTTTTTAAAAGTTAAATATACATGTTTATTCTAGCGCTTATTTGAGGACAGGATATTCAAAAACTGGGTTTTTTTGGCTTTTTATTTTCCGGAAAATCATTAGCATATGACAGCAAAAGACCTCTGTTAAAGAGCATATTAGACACGTTTAGGTACTGTAAATAAACATAGGACTGGGCGGGAGGGGGGCTCATTCTATTCATGTTACTGAGGAAACCACTAATGAGTAATGCAAACTTAAAGAAATACATACAAAATATTTGATCTTTCCTTCTCTTCCTTGCTTCTTGTTTTTAACTCCATGCACACGCACATGCACACACTCTCAAACAATCAGTGGATCCCACCTGGTGTTGTATTTAATGCGCCCACACACACACATGCTCACATGTGTGTTTGTGTAAGTGCTTTTGCTTGCCAAGAGCTGTCAGTCTTTCATGAACTACTTTAAAAATTGTTGTTCAAGGTGGGAGCTAAATACTATTTATCTATTATTTATCTGCGTTATTACCGGGGTTACATTTAAAAAGAGAGCTCTCCGTCGTGGGAGAATTCCCCCGGCGCCTGACTCTCCTTTAATACCTCTTTTAAGTCATAAGATACACTCCCCCCCCCCTGCTGAAAAAGAAGCCTTTAACAGATCTCCCGCAATTTCCGACAATTTACTCAAATCATCTTTTCTGTTCTTTTTTTTCAAAAGGCCCACCGCATCATTTCTTCTCTACCCCCCACCCCTTCCCCGTTTTCCTTTTCCTCTTTTTGTTTTGATCCGTGTCTTTTTTGTTATTATTATTATTCTTGATCGTGAGCTGCAGTTGTTTTCTTCGCCTCAGGATTTCATCTCTTTTGTTGTGTCGTTCACACCAATCGTAGTAATGGGGAGAGAGTTAAGTGGAAGTGCTGTGGCCCGGGCCCTTGTTCAGCTTGTCTGTCGGCTGCTTTGGTAAACAGGACTGTCAGATCCGCACAGAAAGAGTTGGTGTGTGTGTGTGTGTGTGTGTGTGTGTGTGTGTGTGTGTGTGTGTGTGTGTGTGTGTGTGTGTGTGTGTGTGTGTGTGTGTGTGTGTGTGTGTGTGTGTGTGTGTGTGTGTGTGTGTGTGTGTGTGTGTGTGTGTGTGTGTGTGTGTGTGTGTGTGTGTGTGTGTGTGTCTGTGTCTGTGTCTGGGAGGGGGGGGGGTCCATTGCATCCATGGTGTGGTTGAAAGCTCGAAGGGTGTAAGTGAGTTCACACTCGCAGTCTGCTCACCCGTTCACAATGTGTGTCCCGAAAACTGGGGGTCATTTGAACAGTCGCTATTTCTAACCTTCTGTTACTCTATGGACCTCATTAAAGTAAGAATACTAAAAAACGACACAGAATACTGTATTTCTTTATCAATTTAAACTGTCCGAGCGTATAATGGTAATACAGTTTTGTTCTAGTTTAATACAACTTAGATTGTATGTTCGTATCTTAAGTATGTACGTTTCTTTAAATCATAACACTATAAGCATGTAAGCATTAGGTGAGATCTTAATCAAAGTCAAATAATATCTCACAGATCGAGAAGCATTTTGCCAACAAACAACCAACATAAAAAATACATCTGTAAAAAGGTTGTTAGGACACCTCAAACAAATTCAATCATTTGCATGTTTGGTTGTAGGTATGGCAATGTTGGTCCACCAATTTGGTCCAGAGTAAATGACCTTGGAATGGTTACCATTACATTTGGCACAAACTCCCATCAACACGAAGTATTAAAACAATTTCATCCATCAGCAGGTACAATTTTGTATTTGTCATATTCTTTGGTTTCTGAACAAATACCTTGAAAATGTGCAGTCCTATCAGCGGCAGATAATGTTCATTGGGTTACGGTTTAAATAGCACATTTTTGCCTGCTAATGCACTTGGGAGCAAGTTAGCATGCCAATGTTGGCGTTGAGCTCAAAGTGTATCCTCACAGACTCCCCAACGAGACCGTTGACACTTAGTCTTGTTAAAACTTTAAGGTTCAAATTGCGTTAAGAGCCAAGTGCAAGTACAAGTCTTGGATTTACATTTGAGTGATTCGGAAAAATCTTGGAGTCTATTATCAGCTCTACAAACCAGTTCCTGTCAATGGCTGTACAAAAGGATATACTATATAACAAATGTAATTAGAATGGGTTCTCTAGGTTATAATCAGTGCAACAACGGTAGGCGATCAGCTGTTTTTCGTTGGTTATAATATCTTGACCGAGGGGAAACTTACATTGGACATTTGACTTAGGGAAAAAGGGTAAAGATAAGCTCCTATAAAGGTCTCCTTGGGAACATAGAACCCTGGGAATATAAAAACTCTCCCATTTTGCACCAAAGCACAGTAGCTAAAATAGCTTTTGCCCACTTCATCTGCTGACTCAGCACCTCCACACTTCAACCTGCCATTGACTCTTCGAGCAGAACTTACTCTGTCACAGGAAGTCCTTACATTCCCTTCCTCCCCACGCCCCCCCACCAACAGGACAATCTCATGGAAGAGCTGCTTCCGATTAGGGCTCGGGAGAGGTTTGCTCCACAAATCTGAAGTTGAGGTGGAGTTTATTTCATCTCCCTCGTAGTCTCCGTCTCTCTGATTGCCGATCAGCCCCCGAGGGCTTTGAGGCGCTCTTGCAGGATCCCTGTGATTAGAGTAAATGGCCTCCCCCCCACTCGCTGGAGATCAGGGTTGGTTTGCGCGGTGGGAGAGAGGTGGACCGAGGAGGACGAGGTGAACGCTGAGGGTGAGGATGTGGAAACTGACGGAGCGAAGGCAGGAAATAAGAGTAGACACTGAATATAAGTGTTGGTTTGACGGATGGTCAGGGTGGAAACCTTTGGGTGAAGGAATCCTATATTTCTGTGCATGTTCATACATATCAGATTTTTGGTCAAAAGAACAAGCTTTCATATATGAATATAAGACCTGTTTGTGGTCTTTTTAAATAGGAGTTTATGTTGGTCCCATTTAGCGTTTAAAATTCTGTGACCTACAAGAAAATAAGCCAGCAAATATGAATGAATTCATTTGATTTATTCACAAGTTTAAATACAATGACATCACAAGGCATGTGACATGGGACACCCCAATAAGCTAAAGGAAGCTAGAGAAAAGGGGCCCAGACAATAAACATCAAGTATTTACATTATATATCATTAAATATATATATACACCAATGTAAAAGTACTAGTTGAACATCAAGATAAAATGTAACTGATAGCTATCTTGGCAATCATGTCATACTTATAAAATAATGTAAAGGAGGCATCATAGGAGTGTTTCAGACTTAGCTCAGGGGATGATGGTCTTCCAGTGGATGGTATCAGTTCCAAGAATACACGTGTGTCTGTGTGTGTTTCATTTACACCACTTTTGGAAATGGCCAATATTGTCCCCACCACTTTGCATTAGGATAATGTGTTCAAAATGTTCTGAAAATAGCGTGCACAAAGAATTGCACACTTTGAGTTTGCACAAAAGAGCATGTTCAATCTTGAGGACTGTCCACACTTTTGGGTGTCTTTCTGGCAACCCAACTGGTGCACTTTGGACCTGCGACACCTTTAATATTAGTAATAATTAAATAGAGAATAGTCAATTGTTGCTTCCGCTTTGCAGCAGCGTAGCACTGCACGAGTTGTCCAAAAAAGTGTTGTGAGCGTATGTGTATGTATTGTTTGCCGGGGGCTTAATGCAGTAGTGGTATTTTTAAATCTGAAAAAAAGTGTCCCCACCACTATTTCTAACAAAGTGATGGTATTTTGATATCTGGCCTGAAAAAAATGCGAGCCCACGGGTGCTGAATCCTCTGTCTCTAAGGACTGAGCTTCTCCTCAGTTCCCTGTCTCTTTGACTCAACAGTGTGTACCTGTCGCGTGTGTGTGTGTGTGTGTGTGTGTGTGTGTGTGTGTGTGTGTGTGTGTGTGTGTGTGTGTGTGTGTGTGTGTGTGTGTGTGTGTGTGTGTGTGTGTGTGTGTGTGTGTGTGTGTGTGTGTGTGTGTGTGTGTGTGTGTGTGTGTGTGTGTGTGTGTGTGTGTGTGTGTGTCAGTAACTGCTGCGAGGGGCATTTGATCCAGCCGAGGCTCGTGTTGGTGTGGAGCCCAGCGGAGGTCAGTCTCCTCCTCAACACCCCTTTTTCATCCAATTTCTGTGGCTGCGGGCGGCTGCTTGCCGCGCTTTTGTTGCCGGAGGTAATCTGTGAAGTGATCTTAATTATGGAGGTTCGGCCTGTTCCTCTCTCCCCCCACCTCTTCCTCTTTCTCTCTCTCTCTCTATTTTCATTCGTTCTCTCTCTGTCTTCCTCTCCGTACACGCTTTTAATCAAAGAGCGTAGTTAGCTCGTAATGAGGGCGAAGGGAGCACGTGCGCTTCTGCTTACACATGCTGCGAGGCTTCGAGGAGGAGGAGGAGGAGGAGGAAGATAGTGAGGAAAGATGGGAAGGGTGGAAAGACAAATTATTATTCAGTTTCCTTGACAGGTTTTTCAGGAAATAATGCTGCGGATCAGCAATCTATCATTTATTTTGAATTGTTTGGTATGAAAAGTAGGATTTTACTTCATATATAACTAATCATAAACATTTAAGATAAAGTATTATTTAGCATATTTATTTACAAATCATACTTAAATCAATTTGACCTTCATGTGTTGACTTATCAAACTTTTAAAAACACATTTCGATCACAATTTCTTTAAGAATCACTTTTAGAAAGACAACAGCATTCTTCAGTCATTGTTAAATATAAAGTATGGCAGAAGGTACCCTCACCACGGATCCAGTGATGGATGGATTCCCCCTCATATTCAGTGTGTTCTTCCAGAGAACTGTCGCCACACATAACATTTAACACAGAGATACATCTGCTGCCTTTTTACTCAAGATCAGCTGTAAAAGAGAGAATAAGATAAGACAAAGTTGGTATATATAGGAGCAGCAACAATGTCGAGGGAGGAGGGGGACCAGGGGGGAGGCAGGGGAGGGGGCAAAGGGGAGCACAGAGGGGGGTGGGTGGGAGAGAAAGGGAGTTAGATGGGATCCATTACACATAAACAGCCTTGGCATTGATGAGATGATCCGACGAGGATTAGGCCGACAATCCTGATGGACACTGAAAAGGTGACCACAGGGGGGGGGGGGGGGGGGGTGTGTGACCGTCTATATGCACATGTGGAGATGAGTGTGTGTGTAGCACAATAGCACATGCTGTATGGCCTCATTATGATACCCTGCATATATCCTCCCAACGCTGCCGCCGTCGCTCCTTAAGGTCGCGCTGGGAGCCATTTCCAGGTCACAGCGAGGTCAAAGGTCATCTGCTCGGGCATGAAGGCCAATCAGAGTTCTGAGACGCTCTTGTTCTTCATGTGTGAAATGTGTTATGATATCACTGAGCTGGGTTCAGTGTGTTCATGCTTTCAAATTCCATGGGTTGTATTGGAATTTAAGGGTAGAATTCAACAGGCCTTCTGAACCTTGGTTTCAACCAACGCTGGTTTGATTGATTGGCAATTATGAGGATCAATATTTAAGGGATTCATCCATTTAAAATATCACAGGTGCTGGGTTTAGTTTCCTAAATGTCAAAATGTATTGCTTTTCTATATTTATTTGGATATAGAACTTGGAAGACATTTCTTGAGAGATGTTTGACTAATTGAATATTCCTAAACTGAAACAAATAGTTGATTCGTTGATTTGTTCACTGTCAGAAAATGCATCTGCTTTCAAATATAATTGTTTAAGTCATTTTTGATACAAATAGTCATTTCAGTTTGTGTTTCTAAAATGTATTTATTTCCTTTTTTATTTTGGTGTTTGGACGAGCAGCAGCGGATTTAATCTGTTCAAATGGACTTTGGAAACTTGTGATTGGAATTTCTGTCAATTGTGTCCATTTTATACACCAAACAAATCATGTAAGAATCATATCGGTAACATATTGATTTCAAATGGATCAAAGCAGCATTCTGAGTCATTAGATCTGAAGTAGCAAACTCCTCGTGGGAGGAAGGGTAGATACTTGTTCTCATGTCTGACAAGAAGTTGTGTGTTTGGGTGTGTGTGTGTGTTTGTGTGTGTGTGTGTGTTACAGTGAGGCTGCTAATTCCTTCAGGGTCAAGGGGAGGGGCCGGCGTTAAACGGGGTCACAGGAAAAGGTCAGCGGTGATTAGCTGCCATCCGAACTAATGTCTGAATGCTGGAGAGGAGCAGAGACAGGAAGTAGAAGAAGAAGAATTTGGTTCATCGGCTTGTCGAGATCATTGTGGGAGTGTGTGTTTGTGTGTGTCATGGTTTCAAATCCCCCCTCCCCTTTGTACTCACCCCCCGCTGTCCCCCCCCTTCCTCATGTCCCTATATTATTAAAGGTTGCCTCCGTGCTTAAGTAAGGCAAAGCAGATGGCCTTTTTCATAAATCATGCTTATAAGATGATTACAGGCGTCGCCGCCCACCATTCTCTTCTTCACTTACATTACAGTAGTGCTTATAGTTTTCCTCAAGGCCTGTTAATCTGGCTGTACTTTAACCCCCCTGTCGTGTTCCTTTCTCCCCCCTAACGTTGGTGTTCCCGGTCAGATACTGTTTTAACTGCTCTTACATTAACACAAAGACCATGAATCATCACCACATTTGATTTAACACCCTTTAAAGCTGTAAACACTATCTCAGACTACTAATATCTGCAGTGGATGTACAACAAATACACACTGAAAATGTATTCTTAAATGAACATGTTGTTGATTTGTGGGTGTGAATCTGGTGGATGAACATCACAATCACAATCAGAATTCCTTTATTACAAAATGTTTAGTTGACTAAACCACGTGGTAAGTGGTTTCTCAGCAAGTTTATATGTTCAAATGCCTACTGTGGAGGATATCATGAGGCCTTGAGGCAATCAAATTGGAAACACAGTATTTATGATTGATGAAACTACTAAATCGCTCCGATTTGACCCCAACATGACAGGAGGGTTAAATAAAACACAAAGTCAATTATTTTACCGAGCTGGGGACAGTTTGAACTTCGAGAGAAAAAACCCACGAAGGTGACAAGTCAAGAAGACACGATAACTTCCCCTTCCACTTCTCCCCCTCCTCTTCCTCAGTGTTACCCCCTACTTGTTAATGTTCCCGAGCTTGATGGCATGCAAACTTGCTCAGAACAGGATGTTAAATATATAGCACAGGGAGGGGAGAAGGAGCTATGGAAAATAAGTGAAAGGAAGGGTGTGTGTGTGTTGGATTATGTCTGTGCCGTTGCACTATTCCTTGATGTATGCACCATGTCAGGCAGTCATTGTCTCCTGGGTAAAGAATGATAGTTCAAATACCTAGCATCTCTCCCCTGGTGCTCCAAATGCTCGCCTTTGAAGTTTTTATAATCCATCTGTCATCTGCGAGCAGGGAGGGCACATGTTCTGTACCACTCAATTACCAAATTCTCTTTTTGCCAGCTACAATGAGAAAGGAAGCAAATAATATGGGCGACCCTGAAAAAAATAAAAAGGGGATGGGAGGGGGGGGGGGGGCTATAGAAAGAGAGAAAGAGGGGAGGAATTGCTTGAAATCCTGGCTTTCTCACGCACTTGATTGTGTCCCCTCGCTGCCTCTCATAACAGGAGAACAAAGCCTGTTTGTTGTGGGTGGAATGCCTAAAATGCTTCCTACTGTTACAATTATGAAGAATTTGATTGAATGTGTATTGTTTCAAGGGCTTGGCGATTTTGATCATTTTTTAAAGTGCCTCAGATTGTTATTCTGCTTCCCTACGAGCAATAATAACCAGTCACCTAATCAAATTCCATTTGATATAAACATTTCATTTGTTATAAGGGTTGGCGCATGTTGTGAATGGCTAGTGTGAGAAATAAAGAAAAATGTGTGTTTTGATTATACATTATTCATTACCCGGCGCTTAAGAAGATGCGTTCTGATAGGCTTTTTGTCAGCGGGTAGATGGAGAGTCTAATGAAGTTTGCCGCAGTTCTTGGTGTTAAAATCGTCTTTAATTGGTGAGCGCTTTGTTGTGCGTTTGCTTTAAAGCGCCACTGAAGCGACCAGAAAAACTTCAGATAAGCGTCTGAAAAATAACAACAGCAGCAGTTGCAAATGATGGCTCTGAAACATATTTCATTTACATACGCCACAGGCCCCCCTTTTAAGGCGTCTACCTTTTAATTCTTTTTCATATTTAACATTCGATACAAAACAATACGAGCCTCAGATCTCTGCGTCTGTATCCTCGTTTACATCGAGAATCCCCCCCCACTACACCCACCATCCCGAAGCATCCTCACTGGGAAAGAAGATGAAAAGATTGTTTTGAGAAACTCGAAAGGATATTTGACATTCTTTGGTTGCTTCTGAAACTTCCAATATTCCGCCGTAATTGTTTCATACAAGTTATATATCTTCATTTGAGGGGAACGGGGGAGATGAAGAACACGTCGGCTTCTTTCTTCCCGAATAAAAGGCAGCAGAACCCATCTGGTTGGGTGATCCGCGGCTGGCCCTCTTGCGCTCATCGCTGAAATAATACTCCCTCTAATGACTCCCACATATTCTGAAATCTCCCTTTTGAAATTGGTCTTGGCAGATTATTTGCAGGTACTTGAGTTGCATCTGTTTGCAATTTTGCAAATGTGGAAGACTTTAATGCTGGGCAGGGGCGGGTAGCGGAGAAGAGGCTATTTTAATCCCTGGGATAACACCGGCTGTCAGGGGTAGCAGCCTGCACCTTAACCCACATTTGGACCTGTCTTTACCCAGGTGACAACGTGTTTGTCTACACCGACGCTACATTTGTCCTCATCCATAAATTGTGGCTGTGTATGCATGCATGGGGCCAGGACTGCTTTTATTCTGAGCCTGTGTGGTGGCTGCAGATGGTGTTTGCAGGTTAGTGGGAAGCAGGAGGTCAATAACATATTCAAATGGATGTCTAAATGATTTGGATGAAGTCATGTCAGACATAACCAGTGGTGGAGAGCAACTAAGTATAGCAAGTCAAGCACTTAAGTACGGATTTCAGCTATCTGTACATGAATATTAGCATTTCACCTTTTAGTCCACAGTATTAGAAAAGACATGCTACTCATCTGTTTGAGAGATATGTAGTGGTTGACATATCAAAATCAATTTGTTTTTTTCTCCAATAAAGCAAACGGTTGACCTTCATTGGTTGAGCAATTTCTCCTATACTTTTAATACAAACAGTTCAAAAGGGTAAAATACATTGTAATACCAAAGCTGAAAACTTTGTGTAAACCCCCCCCCCCCCCCCCTTGTTCTTTAACAGCCTAGCGATGTAATAGGGATGTTGCATTAGAACACGTGTTCCACTTGTAAAACAGAATGCAGTGTTGCAGATTAAACCACCAACCAGGATATAAAGTGCTTGACCGACCACAACAATAAAATGCTACTTAAACATTAATGCGCAAGCAATAATAAATTAGTAATATAATATATGATAGTCTACCATTAACAGGGGTCACTTTTATTCCACCAGTGCATTAACTGTTGATGCATTTTGCACACTTTGACTTACAATCACCAGGTCTCTTATATGGAATAGAGTATTTGAACAGTGTGGCATTGCTATTTTGATTTGAAAAAGACAGATTCCTCCTCAATCAATGCAGATTTGTCTCACTAATTGCATGCATTATGAATATCATGCATGATATGGCTCAGAATTCCCAGGATGCCCAGCAGTTTGTCAGGTATTTGTATTGTCCGGTGATCAGCGAAGCTAAAGCTAAAGCTGAAATGATTGTGACTTCAGTCCTTATTATTTCTACCATGTGGTGAGCAGCTGACCAGCTTAAGCCTCCCCCTTTATTCACCCCCCTCTCCCTCCCTCCCCCTTTTAAAACTGTAATAAGGTGGCCTATTGTCCTATGGCAGGGTGTACGGGGCCACCCGGCTCACTGTAATTGCATAGGTGGTTACAATTATATTAATTACATATTTCATCAACGCTGTTTATCCAGCCGCACGGTAAATGAAGAAACTTTTAACTCTGTCTTTTGTTTTTGCATTTCTTGTCTGTCTCCCCCCTTGCCCACCCCTAACCAACCCCTTTCTCTTCCCTGCTTCTTTTTTTTTTTGTGGTTGTTTTATTAGGAGCGAGGGGAGGGGAGGTGCCAGAGGAGGAATTATGCTGAAAGTGTATGCCTTGCAACTTTTCCCCTCCCTGTTGGAAATGTTTATTTGAACAGTAAGCTCATGATTTGAATATTTGTAATCCATGCTTAAATTTACAGGCCAGATGAACTTTTTGGCACAGAATGGCAACCATAAGTAGGATTTTGAGAAAAGCTTTACAAAATTTTAAGCCATGTGCAAGGCTTATATAATTTAGAAGGGGGGAAATATGCGCAAATAAAACAGACTCAGTCTTATTTACTCTACACGCGGCGAAAAAAAACTGCATCATATGGCGCCTGACGTATATGTGCGTTATAGTTGTGTCCACACTTTTAGAAAATCTAAAGCTAACAAGTCTTGCAGGAATAAAAAGAAGCCCCAGAGGCACTGAGTCCTCCTCCTGTGTTAGATGTTAATGAGTGTGCTCCATGTTGACAGAGGTGTAAAGTCATTAAGTAGATCTACTCAAGTACTGTACTTAAGTACAATTTTGAGGTACTTGTACTTTACTTGAGTATCACAAGCTACCCTGCAGTATACAAAGTCATTCAAACTAGCTGCACCTTTACCAGCTTTGATAACACTTTAATGATCAATAATTATAAAACACATCATATATTATTCTGAAATGGACCAATCTGCACAATGACTACTTTTACTTTTGGTACTTTAAGTATATTCTCATGCCAATACTTCTGTACTTTTACTTGAGTAACATTTTGAATGCAGGACGTTTACTTGGAACAGAGTATTCCTACACTCTGGTACTTCTACTTTTACTCAAGTACACTGAAAAAACTGAAATGTTGACTTTAATTAAATGTGTTACATCAACAGATTTCACATAACTGTATACGGTTAGTTGAAAGCAATAATATTAAGTTCAAATAACAAATATTAGGTTCAACTTAATATTATTGCTTTCAACTATCCTAATACGTTGTACATCATACATTTAATTAAAGTCAATGTTTCAGTTTTTTCAGTGTACAAGAGCTGAGTACTTATTGACCTGTACTGGTGGGGGGGTGCCACCCATATTGTAGGCAGGGAGGTGGGTCGCCCGGGCCGAGTGATAGAGAGGGAAAGAGAGGTCACTGAAGCGGGCAGACAAAAGGGAAGGCTTTCTTAAATGATGCTAATCAGTCCGGAGGGGCCGGCCCTCTCCCCCTCATCAGCCCGCTGTAATTCAGATGTGCCGAGAACCTGGAATTAAACGTGTCATCCTGGGGCGCGTGCTCACTCAGCCTGTATTTGCCTCTGCATCCACTCCTGTGTGTGTGTGTTCACGCGCGGGGTGTTTAGGGGTTAAGTAGAACCAAATTAGTCGATGGGAGGACTAGCGGCAGCAGTAGCTTTCTGTGTGGCTACTTCTCGGTGAATGTCAAGATGATTTAGCTGCTCTTCTGCTCGCCGTCTGCCTCTGAGCACTGGCCCTCCAATCACCGCTCTGGGCTGTCTGTTTTGTGGCCCTCCGAAGCAACAAATTAATGTTAAATCTGCACTGGGCAAACTTTGCACACTGGCAAGAGGTTGCAGTGTGAAATATGAGGCCGGTGAAGCCCAGAAATCCTGCAAGGTAACATCAGTAAAGTGTCTTCTTCTGTGGTGTCTGCTGTCTGAATTTCACTGGTCAAGCCTGGACATTCTCTTGACTTTTGCAGCAGGTGTGTACAGTTTTATAGACGTAATCACAAACATGGGCCTTTAACTGATACAGGAAACATCAATGCCGACATAATATTTTAGGTTATGTACCAAAAACAATGCTTTTAATGACGACTTACATTGAGGGAAGGAAACATAGTTTTTCAAAATAAAAGCACTGATTTATATCACCAAAGTAGTTTCCTTCTCAATTGTTCAATTGTTCAATTGTTCATACACACGCATCTAAACAACAACTTTGCTTTAATACAATATGATCAATCAAAAATATCTGATTAGTAAAGAATGTTGAAACGTAAAGACTATATTTAACTTTTTTATACTTTTTCAATACTTTTTTCTTGCCAAAAAGGTATTTAGGGCCAATAAACATCTCTGTATAAACTCAGTTTTGATACATGAGTTTATATACACAAAAATACTTATTATAAGTATATTAGGAGATAGAAACATGATTTCTCCCCCAAAAAAATGGTTTTACATAACCAAATTGTTCAATTGTCGTTACACATACAACTGTACTTCGTCTACAATTTTGAAATTTGAACAAATAATAAGGAAGAAGAGAGAGAAACTGAGCAATCATCCATGTCAGACATTAATACTTTTTGACACATCTTTAAAAATTGAGGTTAGATACCCAGCTCTAGTGTTGATTGTGAGTCTGCGAGCACACAAAGGTGTCGCGTTGTCTTTCTTGCCAGTGAAGGGTCTATGTTGCTAACATATTGTGTGTGTGTGTGTGTGTGTGTTGGGAAGTGGTGTGCGTGTGTGTGCGCAGGGATGCCAGTTGGGCTAACAGCTGAATCATGGCTCAGCCGCTGCCCCTCGTAGTCCTTGGCAGTTAGCGGTGTGAAAAAGCCTTCTCTTTGAGGGCATTATATAGATTAATGTGCTGTGCCTCGGGCAGAGACACACACACACCTCGCCAGGGAGGGATCCTGATGGTGTGTGCGTGTGTGTGTCTACAGAAAGGAATCCGAGGACTACAGCAGCATAGGGTCGTCGAGGCTTAAGTGTGTGTACATGTGGACGTGTGTGCGTATTTGTGATATCGTGCATATGTGTGTGGATGTGCGAAAAGACAGTTTGGTGGGTGTTAACAAGAGACGAGGGGAAGGTACTGTGAGGAAGCTCTGCATGTGTGTGTGTGTGTGTGTGTGTGTGTGTGTGTGTGTGTGTGTGTGTGTGTGTGTGTGTGTGTGTGTGTGTGTGTGTGTGTGTGTGTGTGTGTGTGTGTGTGTGTGTGTGTGTGTGTGTGTGTGTGTGTGTGTGTGTGTGTGTGTGTGTGTGTGTGTGTGTGTGTGTGTAAGAAAGGGAGATAGTGGCCATTTGAAGAGGCATTCAAATCTATTCTAGGTGATTTTTAAAATATGTTTTCATGATTTTAATATGCCTGTGGAAAAGTAATTCAGTGATATGAAAATATATATAGTATGGAATGAAGAAGACTTGTGATCATAGCTAATCATGTCTAATTGGAAATATTAAACTTTGTGACTTATCTTAACTTATCCTACGAATGTCAATCAACACGTGTAATTTCCCGCTCTTAACGGAATACAATTTTAAAGTAACTCTCCTAGCCCTGGAATTAGACACAAATAGTTCAGTGCTCACTTGTCCTAGTTATATCTGCAAACAGTGTATAAAAACAGCCTGTTTAATATCACTTTTTCATCCAAGAAATGCAGCTGAATTCATAGCTATTAGAGTGCACCCTCGCTTTATGCTTCATTAAACTGAGTCTGTATGAAATAAATAGACTACAATTCCAGTGTACTAAGCCTCCTTCTTTTTAAGCACCTAAATAGGAATCTTGGGATTGTGCAGGGGCATCTGTGGAGCGTATAGCTTTCCATCAAGGTATTTTTACGTGAATCGGAGGGCTGTTTATGAGGCCTGGCTGACCTGACGGAGGCATCGGCTGGCCCTGTGTCTCTCTGTCTATCTCACACTGCCTTACACTGAATCAGCTTTTAGCCTTAGGGTTAACATACGGGTGGAGCTGATGTACAGTACAACAACAAATACACACAGCTGCTGGAAATGCAAGTGGAAAAGTACAACGCTGCTCCATCTGAAGTTAAAGCAGAAACCGTGTAGGTTTAGTGAACAGGACACAACTTTTAAAGGCTTCTCTCTGTTTCTCTTTCGCTCTCTCTGCCTTTACCTTATTTTCCACACTTTACCACTTTGCTGAGAAGTATGAGGGAGATTTTCCTTATCGGGATTTTAGCACATTCCATTCAAGATTAGGCACATCTGTTGTTTTGTGTATGAGCGTCAAAGTGTGTGCATGTGACTTCTGAGATTATTTCTGTGTGATTTTCCTGCCTGTAGTCTCAGGACATACACTTGTATAATGTACATATATGTCACTTATGTTTGTGCGTGCACATGTGTGTGTACTCTCTCCATCCAGCGGTCTAAATAATCTACGTTTGTCTGACAACGGCGTCAAGTCGTGGAGGTGCACATATGCAGAAAGCTATTTGGAAAGGCCTCCTCGTAGCTGTCAGCTTTTATTATGCGCTGAGGTGTCATGTTTGTTAGGAAGCTGAGTGCAGATGGCAGAGTGGAAGAAATGGATCACTAATTTTAACAATGATTAATGAACAGAGATGGAAAATGAATTACATCGGACTATTGGAGGCAAGGAATATTTTCTCTGAAAATGTTAACTTCGGCTGCCAGGCAGCCGGCCGTGTTGTGGGAGTATATTGAGGAGGGTAAAGGGATGTGTGTGTGCATGCATATATGGATGTGTGTGTGTGTGTGCGTTCAATAAGGTGCAATTTTTCCCCCGCATCTTTTGTAGAATCAACACTTCACTGCTCTTGCCTATTACTTTACTGTTCGCCTGCTTAAACACTGCCGCCTTTATACACATTGTTTCCCCCCTTATGTGTATTGCACTAGCAGTTAAGGTACACACTGTTTAATAAGGTAAACACAGGAAAGGTTAGACTGTCTTAAAATGTTAGCTATTTTCATTACTCGCAAGTGTGCCTTCATATCAAATCACATGTGGAGCAGATTCGATCAAGTGTCAGTAGATTTTTCGCTTTTCCTCTGGAAGAACAATCACCTGCTTTATCTTCCTTTCAACGTAGCTTGCGAGCTATTTCCGTGACTCCGTATTGACTTTTGATCATGAAACAAGCAATAAAGTATCATTTAGAAAACGTTGAATTTTCAAGGCATAACAACCAGTGGCAAAGTCCAGAAAATCAACCTGATACATTATTATTTTTGACAGTGAGAATCCGTGTGTTTACGTTTCATACATCTTTATTACGATGTGATATGGCAGTACGAGAAGCAGATGTGACATTCCTCATTGCTTTTGATCTGAGAAGAAATACTTGACTTTCTCCTGTCACCCCCCCCCCCCCCCCCCTCCCATAAAAAAAAGACACTTTATATCTGTGTCTCTGTCGAGATTTGTTTGTCTGGTGGGCGGCTGGTGCAACACGGTTTGATAGGTAGATATCAACTATTTTGAATTTAATTAAGGGCCTGATGGGAAATGCGTAAAGGGAAAAAACTGAGCAACTTCTAGCAACATCTTGTGTGTGTGTTTGTGTACATGTGTGTGTGCGTTCAAGGGAGAGAGAGCGAGCGAGAAAGAGAGAGATCTCAGGTTACAGCAGCATATGCTAAGCACTCAGAAAACATACACAATGCCTTTGGTGAACAAGGTAGTCAGTGTGCCCTTGGGAGCCAATTTAGATTGTGACTTAAGGCAATGTCGTGGCTTTGTGTGCGAGTGTGTTTGTTTTTGTGTTCCCCGAATGGGAGTTTTTTCACTCTCGATGCTTCATTGAAACAGTAGTGGTGGGTAGATCTGGGTGGCCCTCCTGCAGACCCTCCACATCTGTGCTCCCCCCCCATATCCCCCTGTTTTAGGACTGAGCCAGTTTCTCCACGCCTGGCTGCCTCTCCACATCCAGAATAGCCATGAGGATTTGTTGGACTCATACATCTTTGCCATTGAATATTTTAGATAATAATGTGCAGCACTAATGAGTCACAGAAACTAGGGTTAGGGTTACAGAAACTCATGGAAATAAAGGACTGTATTGCTCAATCTGTGACTGACAGGTGAACTTTAGGACAAAGCAACACAGCATTGACGGTTTAGCACACAAATGTTTAGGTAAACAGACAAAACCAAAATCTCCACGATTACCATCAGAGCAAACTTCAGGCAAATGTCACACATTTGTGCGAAGTGTAGAAAATATATCCTGTTCAATTTCATTAATCTTCTAATTGAAGCTAGTTGCAGTCGGTTTCTCAAAATCTCTCAGTGAGGCCTCAGCCTAAATGCCACTCACAGAGTTACATGCCACTTTAAAAGGGAGCAGCAGTCTTTTTACTTCGCATACTTTGAGTCGGCTTGATTATTTTTTCTGGCTTTAAGCGGCGGGGCTTCAAGGCTGGATCAGATAACATCCTTTGCTGTTCTGCAAAGGCTCCTCTCACTGTTCTGTTTTCTATGAACAAAGATTGTTTTAGACTAACAAATGATAAACCTTGGACGTCTAACTACATTATTCTCCCTGTCTTAAACTGGATATTAAAGTGTCAAATTGCAAGTTATAATACTAAGAAAGGAGCAATCACAGTTGGATGTGCAAATGACATCACATCCTCACAGGAAGTCCTGAGGAAAAATAAAGATGTGGGGTGGAGGGGGGGTTGGTTATTGGGTATTTCTCTTCTGTCGCCAGTGTTGCAAACTTGTCAAGCTTCAAATGTGGCTGACTGTGAATTTCCTGGTGTGTGTGCTTTGTTTACAGGCTCTTGTCGTCCCACCTTCTGTGGAGCTGTCGGTGCTCTTCCTGACATCCGGCGTTCATTGGAGCAGCGGCAGTCACACAGGTACGATCACACCGATTGATCACAGGAAAGGGGAGGATATTAAAGGTGTCTGTCACGCTTACTCACACTTTTGTTTTCATTTAAACCTTTGTTTAGCCGGGGGAAAGTCAATTGAGCGTGCATTTGTTTAGCAGTGCTATGCTTCTCAGTTGCATTACTTAGACATTCGGAACCTGTTACCTTCCCATTACAAGATCTGTTGGTGGGTCAGTGGCTCACCCTGGAACACTTTAAAGTCATTAAAGAGAGTAAGCTTTCTCAATAATCACCCATCTTTTAGGCCAGATCAAATGAATGGGCAACCCTAGCAACAAGCGACTTGCATACACTAACCCTAACCTCATATCGTAGACCTACAAGAGCAATGTGGGCTAAAGTATCTTGACCAAGCACACTTAGGCTAGGGATCAGACCACTGACCCTCTGAATGGTAGACGCTCATTAACCATTCCCCTCAGCCGTCCACTGACACTTCAGCTGATGGGTAACTGAATGTCATAAACTGTACTTTGAAAGTGGAGTAGGCATGTCACTACAACCAAGCTAACAAGTTTAATCCAACATTCTAAAAACAAGACGCTTTTCTACAGTACCACATGTGACGTAGGTGCCACTCAGGGTATGGTATAACTATTGCTTTGCAAAGTAACTGAATGGACTGTGATTCGTTTAAATCGGATGCAATAAACGTACTAGTCCAAGGGCGCATCCCGTTTTTGTTTAGTTTTTTATGCAATGTTATCAAATTGGATATAATCAGGGGTGGTTACATAACTGGTATGCAGGTACGCATGTGCGGCAACAATCTGAAATGCGTACCGTCACTTGTGTCACAAAGCGCATTTGCGTACCGACGTACTTGTGAAGCTTTTCCAGAAGGCGGTTAGATCACCGGACGACAGAGTCGGTCTCCGTGTGCACAGACAGGGCTGCTGTGAACGTCGGTCTGTACAGCAGCACTGCGCTAAAACAGCTGATCACAACGTTCACACGCTACTCTGTGGTCACGACGCTCCCCCCCACCCCCCCCCCCCCCGTTGACATTCGCGAAACAGAGGGCTTCATACTCCACTAGCACCCCATAACCATGAATTAATGCTGTGACAAGTCTGCAGACAAGACGGCAGGCGAAAAACCTTTTAAAATGCGTGTTTTCTGAATGGAGATCGGATCGATCAGGATAAACTAACCTGTAGCTGCTCCGTCCAAACTCACAACAACGGCATACAGACATAAATAAAGCAGCGACTGTATTCACCATGACATAGACAGTCTGTGGTTTGTTCATGTTTAACTTTTGTCCAGTAGGAGCTGTGAGCTCTGTGTGCTAACAGCTAACGGCTGATGTTTCGGGACATGTTGCGCTGTCGGGTGCTGACCAATCACGAAGCATCATTTCTTGACTGGCAGCAAAAACAACTAATCACAGCAGTGCTTCTCTGGCTGGCTCTGTCCAATCACAAACAAGAAGTGTTCTCCCTAAAGGAATACCCTTTCCGTATAAGTTGAAATGCTGTGGCGTTTTCTCAAATGCTGTAGTGTTTTGTGAAATGCTGTAGTGTTTTCTGAAATGCTGTGGTGTTTCCTGAAATGCTGTAGTGTTTTCTGAAATGCTGTGGTGTTTCCTGAAATGCTGTTTTGACTTGCACTACAGGGCCACCGTATGTACAGTAGACATTAGGTACAATTTAACCAACCTTGCATCTCTGTCCAACATTTTCAGAATTGAATTTTTTCAGGATTGTACCCTTGTTTGTGCCGCACACAATACTAGAAGTTACCATGGCATTTATTATATTATGTTTTTCTGTGGTTTCACCTCTTTTCCACAGATGTACATCATGTTAGGACAGGAATGGGATTCAGCCTTCAAATCGCGTTTAGGACACAAACTGCAATATGAGCACTCATGGTGTAGGATGTTTTTATCTTGGTTGTCAGGCCACATATGTTTGCACTTCTGGTAGCAGTAAGACCTGCAGGATATGTTGGCAATGTCACAATCTGACACATAAATAGACACCTCTGAATCATGTTACTGCTGCTTATGCTAGTCAGGGTAAGGGTCCTTTTATGGAATACAAGCCCAATTTCCAATTCGCCTTTCTATATGAGAGTTTGTTATAATCCCCTAGAAGTTCACCATTCAATATTTTTAAGTAAATACATTTATAAAAATAAACTCAACAAAAGAAATGCTGAAAATGCAACACTGCAGTGTTTTCGGGGAAGCCTTATTATTGTTCGCAACCTGCTTCCACCAGAAAATAATATGAAATGCAGGAGATATGAAACGATTAAACGTATCTGACACATTGAAATAACAGATGCGGCCTACTTAGTTTTACAACCTTATTTTCACAAGCTACTTGATCCAAATACTACACGTCCAGATGCAGAACTATTGAGATGATTATCCTAAAATATTAATTTGCCATTCATTAAAGGCTAGTGTGGTGCTCCTGCCTGATTTGGACGTGCAACGTTCACAAATGTCTTAGAATGTATTTAAAAATAACTGTTAAACATGTTGTTTAAATACATTTATGTATGTGTCTAACTATTTCTGTTTTGCCAGTTACAATGCATACATGTATTAACTTAATGAAAATGTAAGGAATATAATTGAGTCAATATAATAAAGATATATCAACACCCAAAAAGGGAAATGGATATGTTTTAAATTATTCAATTTAGTCTTCATTTCAAATTAGCAGCATGAATCATTTGAGAGATACAAAAAAAATGTTCTTGTTTATAAAGAATTATGAAATAAATGTTACCATAGTGAAACGATAGATATATCTTGCCAAAGGACACAAACTTAACAACACGTAAAATAAAATAACTTTTTGTAAATTTTTGTAATTGAGTACCAATATCCATGACAAAGATCAACACCCAAAGAGAATTGGATATTTTTGGGATTAATAGATGTAGTCCTGATTACCTAAGTAAACCATATGTCATCAAAATGAAGTAACCGCCCAGCTGCTGCAAGTAAAATACGTTTGGTTCCAATTTTGTACATCAGGTATTGACTAAAAATAACTAAAAGTAACACCCCCTCCCACACATCACCTGTCAAGAAACCAAAACGCTGTCAATTCCCCTCTATGTAGCTCAAGGAGACAATTAGCAAACAGAGGTGACATGGTTAACAGGTGCAAGCCATTATTCCTGGAGCTGGAGGAGCGTGGCCACCCCATCTCTCATGGTGATGGGCCGTTAGAGTGTGTGTACTGTACGTGTGTGTGTGTGTGTCAGTGACTGATGGCATATCATATGACAAGTACAAGTGAGGGATATGTCTGCTTTGTGGGGTTATGATGCCTCATCCCGCCCGGTTGTTTGTGATCAGCGTGTCATCATCATCGCCATTGTGGTCGTCGACAGGAATTAGACTAAGGTGCCTCGCATTCGTCTTCGCTCCCCTTGAATCTCTCAACATCTTCCGCTCTTTCCAATAATTACTCATCCGATCTCTATATTCTTTTAATTTGTAATAGAACGTCGTCCTGAGAGTTGGCTTCCTGAGAAACGGAGAAAGAGATGAGCGGGTCAAGCCGGTTTGTAAAAATGGATTGCTTGTAAAGTGCTAATCAATGGAAACCTTTTCTCTTGAAGCTGGGAAATTCACGTTATAATATTTATTATAAGATTGAGAGCAGCATATAAATGGCAGAGGTCCTCTTCAGGACATGCCAAGGCCATCTTAACTATCACATGCCTCACTAAAGTGACATATTTAACTACACATGTAACATTAATGTATTACTTTTGATCGTTTAAGATGCTCAATACACAAATATCTAGTCTCCATACCTGAATAATTACAATACGATGCTGCATTTCTCGAGTCTCGGTAATGATCTGCTGTTTTGAAACACATTTCGCCAGCTGTAGTTTTATTAATCAAATATAGCATGGGTGAGTCATGTCGTTTTGGCTTGTGTCACATCGGAGGTATGTGGCACAGATTTCCCTCATATTGGAAGCAGAGCTAACACATGCTCCCCTTGACGTATTCTCACACCATTTCTCACACAAAGCGCTCACACACAAACTTGCAGTCACATATACACACACACACACACACACACAGAGATGACTTATCGAGAAAGAGATTCATAAGCAGATACACACACAGACAAAAAAAAGGGTAACAACTGTGGCTTCTAATGAACGCGTATCTGTCCGTGGTGGAAAGTGCATTCCCTACATTCATGTTCTTTTGTAGATCTTGTACTTAACTTTAAATATTAATATTTGATTTCACTACATTTATTTGCCAGTTTTAGTTTCTTTGCATATTAAGATTTTACATGCAAAACATTTGATGAGCTTATAAAATATGATATATTTATTTGATTAAACTTGCTACTACTCGCAATTTAACTATGCATCAGCAACATTAATGTATCAATTCATATAACACATTATTACACGGCTAAGTTGAATATTTTATTCTCATTGGTCAATTTGGACATTCCAATCGTTGTTTATTCTCGCTAACAGACGCTGCTAAGGAAAACAAACCGTTGCTAAGGAAGATCAAGGGACTTTGTGCAGTCATATCAATCCGCAGAAAGAAGTCCGGTCAATTTAACGTGAGCTGTGGACAACAAACATTATTTTCCCCATCAGAAAACACAGGGAATAATTTTTGAATATTGATTTTTATGTTTGTGTAAATCACAAAACTTTGGATTCATGATGGCTAAACCTTCCTCAGTAAAGAAAATAAAAATATTGCAAGTTAATGGAAAATAAAATATGAACAGACATGGGTAGTCACAGAAAAACTTGTAGTAATTCTGTACAACTGTTAAAATGTTATGCAAAATGGGGACAGAAGGATTCCATCAAACTACAAAATGTAACCTGCACTCCATTTAGGAATGTTTTTTTCTTGAGGAGACAGGAAAAGAGCAACATAAGGTGCAGGGGTGGTGGGTGGAGAGGGGTCAATTTTCCCACCGTTTCCTCTCCAGTGTTGTTGGGTTAAGATTGTCACTTCTGTGTGCTGCTCTGCCCCGCTGGTATAAATAAGACATGATTGGCATCACAGCAGAAGACAAACTCTCTCTCCCTCCGTCTTTATCTCTCTCTCTCTGACAGCCTTCATTTGCTGGAGGAGTGGCAGACTTGGTGGGAGTTAATGATTATAATTATTTTTCTTTTTTTTCGTTCTTTTTTTTACATTGTGGGATAATTATTTAAGAGGTTCGTGTAGTCATTGTTGTAATCAGTAAAGAGAGATTACAGAAAATCTGCATGCCAACAGATGGCACTTGGCTGTTGTTGTTGCTTCGTATTAAACCCGGCGCGGCACACTCGGTAACAGGCAGGCAAGAGTGAGGGGACAATCGGAAGAAAGGGGCCAAATTATAAAACAATTTGTCCTTCATCATAAATCAATTTATCATATCAGTCCCAGAGAAGAATCAAAAGTAGCAATGTGTGTGTGCGTGTTCAATCCCGAACCCACTAACACACTCCTCTTCCCAACGTGGTGGGGTTCCGGGACATGGTGGGAAGCTGGTGGTGGGTTTACAAAAAAGCCATTCAACACAACAAACAGTATTTGATCAGAGCAGCCCGACCCCATGACTTTATCTATTAACTCCACAGTGTGCTGCCATGGCCGTTCACACGCAACCCAATTCACAAAGAGGGTCAGCATTTGTTAGCTTAGCTCCTCTGGGACACCGGCCGCTTCAGCCTGCTCCCAGAGCTGACCCCACTTTATATCCACAGTTACATATATAATCTGTTGTTTGATTCCTATTTTTATATATCTTGACAATGTGAAAGAAATATAGAAAAAAGTGAGGCGAGGGGCACTTGCTAGCAGGGTCGGGGAGCAGGAGGAGCACCGAGGCCGCTGGCCTACATTCCTGACTAATTGTATAATTGGAAAAGCTCTCCAAATGAGCAAGCAAGCCCCCCCCTCTCTCTCTCTAACCTCCTTCACCAAATACCTCCCCTTACTCACTTAACGACCCCCCCCAAACCCACACACACATGCACGCCCTTCAAAGCAAATCACAAAAGAGCATTTTGGGAATAATAATAATTTCAAAAAGCGTCCATTATTAATCCCACACACTAGCATCCCTGGCAGCAACAGCTAGGCTGGTTAGCACACACACACACACACACACACACACACACACACACACACACACACACACACACACACACACACACACACACACACACACACACACACACACACACACACACACACACACACACACACAGATAATACATTGTATTATTGACAAGCTATGTATTACATATACACATCACATTAAAATGACGAAGAACAATAGTTTTTAATATATTTAGATATGTCAATGGGACATAGCATTAACGTTAGCATTAGCTAAAAACTCACATTCCGTCACACTACCCGTATTTTTGGGCAAATTGTGTAATATTTAAATAGTTACAAGGTCCAAAAAACTGATGATGGTTGACAGCACTCATCTAGACAGTTTTAAGTCAGCATTTGAGTTAAAAACAGCGTCAGCAAGATGCTATCAGGCTAGCTAAATCAATCTAGGATTAGCATCACAGACCTGGCGGAACAGTAAAGGCTGTACACTGACAGGTGGCTCCTATTATGTTGGTATCTGCAATGGGAAAGGGTTCTTTTTAGACAGAATTTCTTATTGGGTACAAAGTGGAACATGGATGGAAAAGTTTGGGAACTTCTGCTCTATCCTAACAACAGTGTCAACATATCTTAACGTGATAATCCAGTGATAAATGATTGCACTACCATAGACTAGAGTTAAGGGAATTGTACAAAACATTAGAATAGAATATACAATAGTCAAGATCAAAGCAACACTGGGTGAGACATAAAGACTTGTATTATCTTGCACTCTTAAAAACCTTGGATCCTATAATACCAAATGTAAGTTTTTATTTTATTAGATCCTCCCTGCCTGGCACATTCTCACATCTTTCAAATTCCACACGAAGAGTTTATAACACAAGCTTTCTCTTTTTAATTTGAATTCTCAACCTTGATGGTAGCAGCATCACCATCAGGTTTACTTTTCCTTTAGAATCTTAAGGGAACACTGATAACATTCTCACAGGCTCTAAAGTGAATTCCAGTTTCACAAATGATGTTGAAAAAGTTTTTAAAAGCACTCCGTTACTACATTTTTCCATCATAAATAAATAATATTGTTCCCAATATGGGATGATCTACCTGTGTGCTGTGTTAGCGCTCATATTTTACTGTTAGTACTGGAGCTCATGGTCAAATTGGATTTCCTGATTTATGGCCCCTGCCACGCGCCGTTCATTTCCATGGCTACTGAGGGACGGGTTGGGGGGGGATGATTTCTGTGGTCGACAGCGGTGTCTAACGGGATTGCGGGGTGCCGTTAAAACGAAGCCGTTAATTAATGCTATTGATCAGCAAAAAAAAAATAGAGGCAAATGTGATTTGCATACAGCCCGAGTGATCAATACATTAACCGATTTCTTTTTTTCTCCCCCCTCTGAAATCTGATTTCCTGAGTTTTCAAAGTGAAAGAGAGAGAGTTCAGACTAATGTGGATCGATCGGGTCTCTCTCAGACAAGAATACAAAGCATTTTATTAGCCGGTGAAGGGTGAAACATACCGGGACAGAAGACGCAGTTTGAAGCTGGACTATGTATTTATGTCTCACTTCAACACCAAGACGGAGAATAGACGTCTTCTGTCTTTACACATTTTGTAATCGTCATATTTCCCCACCACTTCAGCAAACATGGTAATAAGGTGATATTTCTGCGGGGCCAAACACAATCTGTTTTCTAAAAGGAAACAATGCAAAAACATAAAACAAAACAAAAAAATGACAATAACAACAGAGGCATGCAGAAGAAGAAAAAAACAAGGTGTTAAAAAAAGCAATATGTTGTTGTTTCTTCTCCCCTCCTTTCTCCCCCTCTCTGTCAAGTGCAGCTTATTATAGCGTATTGATTTATAAAGCTTTAAATGTGATCCTCCATGTCCAAGTCAAGGGCAGGGAGTGAAAGAGAAACAGAGAGAGAAGAAGAGAGGGCAGGACGGAGAAAAAAGAAAGGGAGTGGGAAAAAGAAATAAAACGGCAAAGGAGAAAAGGCGTCTGGAGACGGATAGAGATAGAAAGAGAGCGTCCACGACAGGGGGAAGTGACAGCGAGGCATTTTCAGAGCCGCTCTGGAACACAAAAGGGTAATTGTTTTAGCCCAGATGTTGCTTTCGCACAACAAGCAGGATACAATGTTCCTACTGAGCTGATGAGCCCAATCAGTGAAATGATTAAAAATTGATTTTGTCCCTGTAATTACAGTATGTAAACTACTTAGCCGGGATTGCAAAGGAAGTGATTTTCTAATTACGTATATACTCTGGTGTCTAATGATTGGTTTTTTGAAGTAATGAAGAGAGGGTCCTAACGACTCCACTGTGTTCTGTTGTTGAAGGGAGAAGGCAAGAGAAGGGGAACATTGGGGGAGGCAGAGGTGGTGGGGAGGATGGGGGGGGGATGAGAGAGCATCGTTAGGGCAAGACAGCAGGCTCGGATACAAAAGGGGGATGAAAATTGAATTTTTGCCAACCAGTGCTAGCACGCTAACACGGGGGCCCCTGTGTTCGTTTGCATGGGATCTGGAAGCTAAATGGAGGCTGTGACTTCTGGTAGGGGGTCGCCAGGCCTTAACCAGACCCGGCAATCTGGACCCTGCAATTAAAACCTCACGGGGGCTAGGGATGCAGGACATCACACATGCACAGGAGAATTAGCACTCGCCAGGCCTCAATCACACAGAAATAAGCATATAGCTCAGGCCTTCTGTTCTGTATGTATTTCAACAAGCTCCATTCAGACAAGCCAGTTATTACTTCAACATTTGAGGATAATCTCAGCAGCAGTCAGACCTGTGAGGATGTTGCCTTTAACGGAACATGCACGGTAGTATTTTATATGTTCAGATTTGCATGTTCGGCAAAAGACTACCATTACCGCTGCGATACTTAAAAGCAAAACTGTGTACTTTTTGCAGTAAGGACACTTTTTTTCCACTTGAGTTAGGTTCCCCTGAAGAACCTAACTCAAGAGTTAGGTTCTTCAGGGGAACCTAACTCAAGAGTTGGATATTTTCAAAAATGCACTTACTTGCTTTTGTGCCGAGAGTTAAAGGAGAAATCAGAATATAAGAACCAGCAGACGATTAGCTTTTCTTCTGGGACTGCTTTCAGTCTTTATGCTTAGCTTAACCCATTTGTACCCGTCACTGACATTTTTAATATCCTTTTGTGGAAGTGTTCTCTGGGCTTGCATAAGAACAAATCTGAATACCCGTTCTAAATCAGTAAGAAAAGAGTTATTCTCGATTCTATGACCACATTTAAAGATTCGAGACTGTTCAGGACAAGTCAAACTGACATTCTGACATGTTTCCTTATCATACTTAATGTAGATTTGTTGGTACAAATGGGTTGCTAACCATCTACTTGCTCCCGTGTTATTATAAGTGTACAGACATAAGGCTGGTATTGTTTGATCTTTGTCTTGTCAGTAAGCAATTAAGCTTTTGTTATCAAAGTGTTGAATTCATTCTGCTATAAAAAACTATAAACCATGTTTGTGGCCTTGACATTTAGAACTATTTTGTTTTATTATTTTAATTAACTTCTCTTTCAATGGAGAGCAGGGCCAGCTTTTCTGATAATGATTGATCTCGGAAGTTAAGAACTTTCACTGAGAGTGTTTCTATAAATGCTCTCAAACTTCTACATGCTTCTCCCAAAGCACTACTCAAGAACAAGTGCAAGTGCGTGCCATTAAGAGCTTCGTAGTTTCTTCTGTCTGTGGAGCTGAATAATGCCGAATACTTTATGTAAGTGCGAGATTAACCGTCTTTAGTCATGCATTACAAGTTTAAATAACTCAAACATATACAATATATGTAATTGATCTGTGTTGAAAGAATGAAAAAGTCCACCTAAAACAATGAAAGCATAAATCAAAAGGTTGTTTTTCTTGTGCAGGTTCTGGATTTTGAGAAGCTCTGATCCTCCTTCAGATTGGTTTGAGTATTTCCAAGTGCATCTTCATTTACGATGCTTAGAAAACAACTCTTAAAGGTGGGGTAGGTAAGTTTGAGAAACCGGCTCGAGATCGCTAGAATTTGAAAATACACAACCGGAGAAAATCTGCCACTTCCTTACAGAGCCCCTCCTCCAACACACACGAACGCGCACATGACCAATGAGGGCACGAGATACGTTTGTGCACAGATGGAAGGCTGACAGGCAGGTAGGCCATCCAATTATTTTAGCCGGGCCGGCTAAAATGATTGGTCGTGCTTTTTACAGTATTACGGCTTCCACAGATGATATTTTTTTATGGATTTTTTGTCAAAGCACTTAAGATATTCATTGCTATCGGGATGTTAAGAGCATTCCATGGAATATAACAAAAAGTGTATCTCGAGCCGGTTTCTCAAACTTACCTACCCCACCTTTAAGCTTAAGAAGGTTTGAAGATGGACTTTAGATTATCTCAGCCTTTCATTTCTTTAGAAAATTCCAGGACAATCATAATATCAGAACGGTTTTAATGTCCTAGGGTTAGGGTTAGGGTTAGGGTTAGAAAAGTGCCTGTTGAATCACCTCGTTCCTTCAGGAAATGTCCCTTTCCATCCTCTTTTCGTTTCTCCTCTGTTCTCCTCTCTTTTCCCGACAGCCGCGACTTGATGAGGCGTCAAAGATGCAACCTTTGACTCGGGTTGTAAATTAGAATCAACCGTCACGTCCGGCACACAGTGTTATTGTGTCAAGGCATGGAGACAACCGAGGAGTCAGTCTATCAGACAGGGAATATAGAGATAAACTTACAGGGTCGCAGAGCACATAAAGAACACATAAATCATACCACACAGAATGAGTCACCGCCTCTACCATATCGGCGCTCTGCTTTCTTCTCTGCTCTTAACAAAGCTCAGCATTTTCTTATCCTTATCAGTTCAATATTCAATATTTAATTATGACTTTATTCATTTATTTTTTTAAATACATTTTCCCGGAGAAATAAAAGGACGTGAGTTAAGCCTCTGATTATTTGGAGGGAAAGATCTGTGGTTTTTAGTTCCTTGGGAACATTAATAAGTGACAGAAAGCTTGATTAAGAATGCTGGGATGCAACTAGAAAAAAAAAGAAACGACAAAGCTTTGAAATGCTGCCAGTATCACCAACTGCACTCTCCTGACACAGCTGATTGTAAGAGAAGCCGATAGCGCAGCCGGGGTAGGCCTTTAATAATTCATTTAGTTAGGCTATGATCTATCATTTTGTACCTTTTGACATGCGATATTGAAATTTAATATTGCATCAATACAAATGATGTATTGCTAGTCGTCAGGAGAAAGGATGTGGATTGCAAAAAGATCTTTGCAAATGTCTTTTCACTCCTCTCTAGCCCTCTCTTCCCTTTGCAAAGCCTTATTGTACTTGAGTAGAAAGGCATAAGAGAAACATCTGTCTTTTTCCACCCTTTACTCCCGGCTTTGATATGTGTGTTTAAAAGAAATGACAACTTAAAACGCTCAGGGAGAGAGTCTCCTGCTCAAACCCGACTCAAGAGAGGCTTGAAAAAAAAGAATGGAAGTGAGGAGCAGAGGGAACATGACAGCAGTGGCTGAGGGAGACGTCACACGTTGTCGAGATCTTTGACATGACTCTTTAGTGCGGTGAAATCCCATGGGCGATATGTGAGCGTTAGGTGCTGGGAACTAAAGGCTGCGGTGTCAGTCTAGCCCGGCTCCCAGACTGCTCGCTGCTCGCTTCTGCTCCGAGAGATAGGGAGGCAGCGATAGCAACGCTGGCTGATGTCAGTCTGAAGTAGATTATACGTGTCAGAGGATTTCCTCACCGCTAAATGCTGCCACCATGGGAGACAAGCCACAAAGAAAAACTGAAATAAAATGCAGATTTTAAAAATAAATCAGCAAAGCAAAATATGTCAACGTTGTTAAAGACAGGTCATCACCGTGATCTTGACAGTCATAGGATGATAAAGTACAAACCTTCAATAAACATAGCAAATAAACAAAGAAAAAATAAAGCAGCAAATCCTTTTGCTATAACCATGTGAGCACTTTTATAGTTGTTACCCCCATAGCACTTAACCATTATTCTGACATGTATATGGACATACATTTTTTAAAGAATGCTAAGAATCAGGAAGGGTCTTTAAGGAGCCATCCTAACTACAGAAAGGATTCAGGGCCAGGCATTGGGGGAACATGAGAGCAGAAGGATATTGGGGATTTTGAGAATAAAGATCAAATATCTAGTTCAACCTTCATTATGTGCACTAACGCTTGTAGTTTGAATCATTCTTAAAAGTTAATTCTCAGTTTAACTTATCCTCAAAATGGTATTTTAACCTTACTCCCAACATTTCCAATGTAATCTTGGAACAACCAAATAGACCCAACTTCCTCTGATTGATTTCTCTTATGCCTACTACTTATACTGAAACGTTGACGTTATTCTCAACATTATTGTCCACCTGTTGCCTTTACTCTCAAAACGCAAAAAGAAAAAAAAACGTCTTCCCTCTTAATTTGTATAGACCTAATACTCTGTGGTTCTGTTAAAGTAACTATAGTAAGGGTTCGGAAACTGAAAACCCTGCCAATTTCATTGCCAAATCCGAACTTGACCAGATACTAGCAAATACAAATGCATGGCTATTACCACTGGATGTAACATTTAATTTAGTTCCCTTACATGTATCAGTACAATGTCCAATTATACCAAACACTCTTACTGTGGTTAGCGGTTATTAACGTGCTGCAGACATGGATAGAGCTTCATCACCGTCCACCATGGCCAGTGTTACATTCATTGCAATAAGAAGTCTTGTGATGGGCTCGATGATTACACATGGCGGTGTTGATGATGATAGTGATGCTGACAGTGACAATAATGATTATGACAATATAGAAGGTGGTCATTAGAGCGATACTTGGATTCACGCTTCACTAGTGAATTATTACATATTCAGCAAAGACACACCTAACCTTTGCAGCTCTGACGCGTTTCCACTGCATGTGCGAATATATCTCAACAGACGGATCAAAACGAGCGTGTGGTTCGGCGTAGTCAGTCGGGGTGAATCATTGACCTGTTATTATATATATGTGTTTGTGCAAACCTGTGTCACTGTTGTTCCAGTGAACTGATGAGTGTGTGCAGCTGTGTCATTAACACCACGTTTGTCTCTGTGTATTTGCATTTTTACCACTGATATACGGATGTCAATTAAACAGGAGGAAGGAAACTGTTTAGGTGACGATCCCTGCATGCATTTGTGGGCTATTTATAACAGCCGCTCTGTGATTCCAAGGCCCGCTCCTCGAAAACAACACTTAACAGCATTTATGGCGAGGTTGTCTTTTTCACGTATATTGTTGCCTTTTTGCTTGTATAAAACTAATAGTTTCATGCCCTTTCATTTGGATTGGCGGGTATTTACTTGATAATAAGGATAAGCTGTCCATTCATTGGGACAATGGGATTCATCATTAAAAAACAATTATTCAGTGGTAACATTGGTAACAGTTTTGTGGTCAAACCTGAGTCATAAACCTGACCTAGAATTATCTTAGGACCTTTCTCAAGAACATATTCAAGGAAAAACTTAGATATTGGTAAATGAGGCCAATCCTTGCCAATTTCTTCATGGATTCCTAGGACAGTTGACCTTTAGCGGTGCCCTGACACTGCTCTGAACATGGAGGAAGTCTGCCATGCTTGTAGGTGTCTGGATAGGTTAACAGTGGGGAAGAAAGACCCAGGGAGAGAGAGAATTAGGTGGAGTCAGGAGGTGCCTTGGGTTGCTCTGGGTCATGGTGTGCCTCCCTGCTCTCTGCCTTATGTCAAGGCTTTATTACCTCCCCTGCCAAGGTCCTGACCTCCTTTACCAAACACTTCACATAAAACTGATTTTGATACGAGCCTGTTGAAATGGAGACAACTTCAAAATCGAAACATTACCCACAGTTGCTTTGTGCATTGTAGTGTTGAAAGAATTAATTGAATGGTCTACCAACATAATTGATTCAGTGTTTTAAGTCATTCATCAAGAAAGACAAACCAAGTGTTTCCTCACTATTGTTTTAACTAGGATCATTTTTGGTGGAATTTCGAGGCAAAGAAAGTTAAATTTTTTGTATAGCGTCTTTCAAATACATGACTTACATAAATTAGCATTTAAAAAACAAAAACAACCAATTAAAAATCCATTACAAATAATAAAATCAATCAAAGAAAACGTCACCTAGGGCTCTGGAGGATTTCAATTTACACTTGGGAAAACCTTGCTGATGAAAGATGGTATGACTCATCACCCGTCAGATTACATTCATAGAATATTTTTGCTTTTTTGGGTTAATATTGGTCATTTTCTTGGTTGCTACTGTGGACTCTCTTTAGGTCTTTGCTTGCTTAAGGACTCTTTCTGTCTGTTCCTACTTCCTTCCTTCCTTCCTTCCTCTTGCCTCGGGGGTGCTTTCGGCAGGTCAACACCTCGGCGGGTGGGTCGTTGTAGGACAGTTGACCTTTGTCTGTCATTGTTTTGCTCCTCACACCTCACCCAGGGAGAAGGAGAAGGAGCTTAGTGCCTTACACCTGCCACTTGCTTTACTGTCATAGCGCTGGGGGTGCTTCTGAATGTGGTGTGCCAAATACTTTCAAGAAGATACCAAAGGATTTAACCCTCCTGTCGTGTTCGTTTCTCCTCCCTTACTTTGGTGTTCCCGGTCAAATTTGATCTGCTCTTACATTAACACAAAAAACATCATCTTCAAATATTATTAACACCCTTTAAAGCTGTAAACACTAACTCAGGGTACTGGTTTTCATGAATAACTGCAGTGAATATCGAAAGAGTAGACACTGAAAATGTATTCCAAAATTAACATGGTTTTAGATTTAACCCATTCATTTCATATGGCGGCCATTTTTGACAGCTAACAAAGTTGACTAAACCACTCAAAATTCAATGAAAGTGGTGATCAGCAATTGTATATGTTCAAATGGCGTATGTAGTGGTTATCATGAGGCCTTGAAGCAATCAAATGTAAAACACAATATTTATGATTGATGAAACTACTAAATTGGTCAGATTTGACCCCAACACGACAGGAGTCTTAAACACAAAGCCAACAGTTGGTAGAAACGATACAGAGAGTGGATCCAGTGGGTTGCACCTCGGACGGCCCTTGCGAAGGACCATAACAAGCAGCTGCTATGTAGATATTCGTAACAAAAGCGATGTTGGATTCCAAATGCGATTTGCGTTCCTGCGCGCAAGATAAATCAAGCGCACCTCGAGTGAATAAGGGGACGGAGATGAAATGAAATACCCAAATGCTGCCTCCACCGGGGCCTGATTGAGTTCAGGTGGCTGGAAAGTGTCTCACCCAGGGCTAGTTGTCATTGAAGGATCTGCTGTCTTCTCATCTCTTTGTGCTGCGGGGCTAACTGGTGAACATCGGGTGTGTTGCTTTGACGGATGTTTGCGTGCCTCCTGTGTTGCGGGGGGACGGGCCGTTGACACACTTCATATTTCAAAGGCAAGGTCTGAGGAAGAAATTAAGATTGATGTGGAAAAACGGCGCGGCAACTCATCGCCCATTCGATACATATATTATCATTTACACATACGTGACACCTTTGTGCATGTCTGTATATCTATATATACATATGCATGGGCATGATCCAAGGCGCCACACATATTTACGTAGGGAGGGGGGGGGGTTCCTCTGTTATTAGAACCATGTGATATAATTGCATTTGATCTCCAAATAAACAGGGAATCAGTCCATCTCCTTGGTGGAGATGGCAGATGTGATGGACGACCGCATTAGCGGCGACGACAACATTAGATTTGCTCAAAATTATTGATCTTTTGTTTGTGAGCCAAGTCGGCGATAAATAACAGTGCATGGGAGATGTGACTCATTATCACCGTGCCAAAAGCCAGACAGACCTCTGTCAAAACACACTCTCCTTCCCCCCCCCACCCCTTCCTCCTTCCTTTCATCTCCATCACTACAAACCAATTTAATCTGTTTTTAATCCTTCCCTCTTTTCTGTCGCCGGCGCCTTTTAATGCAAGGCCTCACTGTCACTATCTGATTCCCTTAAAATGTTAATCCTGCACTGATAACCCCGTATTATTACATATTACACACTCACAGGACACTCACACACACGTACACATATACACATGCAAATATGAACACACAACGTTTAGTGGCTCTTTCAGTGTTTTTATTCCTTTTTACCTTCTTAGTGAAGAAAAAATCCTTTTATCACACAATGGGTAATTTATATCCATTACCAGCGTTTTCAATCCTTTTCAGCGCGGCTGTCACTGCCTTTGGCACACTCATGATTAATGTGATCTAATAATAGTCTGCCATTATATTTCCTTTAGTAAAACATGTACCAACATCCTATTCAGCTGCACGAAATTCATTGCCCCTTAAAATATTTTTCCCCTTTCGCTTGAAAGACGAGATTGCTATTTTTTTTTTCTCCGTCTCGTTGCCTCCCAGGAGGTGATTATTTGTTGGGGGTGGGCGGGGGGGAGTTAAGGGATGGCACGTCCCCCTATTTTCAGACACTTATGAGAATGATGAGAGGTGCCATGACTCAAGGTGGTGTGTGCGGATGTGTTTGTGTGTGTGGTCCTGTTGACTGGCATGTGTTTAAACAGTTAGCAGAATATTAGTGTGTTCTAGAAAGAGTGGGAAAACAATTATGTAGTTTACAAAGTCTATATGTATTACATTTGAATAATCTTCAGTACATTTTTGCATACAATTAATTTGCTTTTGATCAATATTCTAAATTAATTAAGCAATGAAGTGAAAGTGAAAAATCATTTATTTATTTAATCTTTCTTATTCTTTTAGATCAGGTACACTAGTTTGGAATGGCTGATGTAGAGGAAAGATGCTCCCAATGGAATGTGCATAGGATTAAGTGTCTTTGTGTGTGTGTGTGTGTGTGTGTGTGTGTGTGTGTGTGTGTGTGTGTGTGTGTGTCTGTCTGTCTGTTCCCTCACAGCCGGACAACATGAGCCAGTCTGCCACTCACACACACACACACACACACACACACACACACACACACACACACACACACACACACACACACACATTCATGTATGAAGTTGTGCACACCCACACACAATTCTGGCTCCCTCTCACAATGAGGGTTAACCCTTACTGGGTTCTTAGACTTGTATCCAGCATGAACAGGTGGTCCCACAAAACATGGGCATCCATTTCCTAATGACTTATCCCAATGTGTGTGAGAGTGTGTGTGTTAGGGAACAAGCAGTAAGGCAACAGGACACAGGAGTTGTTTAAAGAAACAGTTTTTTCACAAATCTTTCATTAACTAGCTCTATCGAAGACGTCCACATAAAATAACTTTACACTGAAAAAACTGAAACGTTGACTTTAATTAAATGTATTATGCATAACATTAAGTCAAACCAAATAGTTTTATTGAAACTGTTGAAAATACATTTAATTAAAGTCAATGTTTCAGTGTGATAAATATAACAGCAGCTAACCAGGTGTTAACTGAACAAACCAATCTGCCACAATGACAACACAAGGAACATATATATAGTGGCTTGGAAAAAACAAATAGCAAGAAAGGGGTAATTAAAATTAACAGATACTGACAAAACCCAAATCCCCCCCATTGAAAATGAAGCATGTGGTTTGTCCCAATTTGTCCCAATTGGCTGCTTGCAGTATTTATCAGTCCTCAACCCTCAGCCACTCCTTTTGCTGAACCAGGAAGTAACTTTCCCCCAATGACCAATGTAACTCAACTATACAAACTATACTTGTGTTGGCTGTGCTAAAATGTGGGACAATTAACTAAATAACGTCAGGTTACCAGCAACTAAAAGGTTTACCCTTTAAATCAAATGCGAGGTGTTAAATGTTGGTGTGGTTTACTGCAGCTGCACTGAGGTAAACTAGTGGGGGTGAGGGTGCAGTGTCATTATTTGACCCTGTGTTTGTGTTTGTGAGGAGGAAGGGTTATACAGGAATAGAGAAAGAGTACACATCAGGGTGTAGCTTTAATACACCTTGTATGTTTTATTTGGTGTACGGAGCAGCTTTTCAAACGGAGAGAATCAGAAGGCCGCCGTGACAAGAAGAACATTACATCCAGCTTCCAGTTCAAAGGGCTTTACTGTCATATGCACAGCTACAGTGTAGAAATGCAATGAACAAGGCTCCTTCTGCAATGCAACCTAAAGACATCAAACAAATAAAAAACAACAAAAAGTAGTGCAAAAAGAAACGGATCAAATACTGCAAAGGAATGTTGCAAGAATAATGAGCAAATAATACAGCAGATGTTAACTATATGCAAGTCAAAATAGAATGTAAAAGGAACTGTTGTACGGTGAAATAAAATACTGCTTATTGGTAGATAAATGTGTGTGATACAAAGAGCTCAGGAGCTATTTAGCGAGGGACGCTAATATCTGTGTTCCGTGTGAACATTTGTTTGTGTTCATTGACACCTGACCCCAGAGTCGGACCTTTCCAAACACAGCTGTCAACACTTTACATCTAGTTATTCTTCCCGCCCTTCACTTGCTTTTTTCCTCCTTAATTTCTTTTTTTCTCTGGAATCCCTCCACCCAGGATCCCTCCATTACAGATAACTTGTATTGAGCCACATCTAATTCCCTTCAATCCGCCTCCCCCTCCTGTCTCAAGTGATCTCTTCCCAGAAGAGAAAATCGAAGGTAAACCACTTCTAAGGCAAAAACGGTGTGCTCCACTTTAAATATCATCCTCCGACGCATGACGGGGAGCGGGGTTGCGATAGCTGCTTTGGTAGAACACGTAAAAAAATCACAAAGTTCCACATTTTATCACCTGCGATAAAGCTCTGCTCAGCATCTGGTGGTTACAACACATAGCCGAGACCTTCTCTGCCTTTGAAAGCTGCAGTCTTTCATGTCGGAGGTAAACACTCTGCTTTACTTATTTGTTCTTTTCTGATGTTTCTGTGGCGCGGCCCCACCGAAAAAAACCCACACACACATGTGAAAGAGACATTTTGGAAAATATGAGTAAGTAAGCAAAGAGAATGGAGCTGAAGGAGATAAACATACACAGAGCAGAGAGAAAGAAAGAAGGGTTCTCTCTGAGTCAGCGGGTTTTTCAGTAAAGGCTGATTAAACGAGGTGGGAAAACGGTCCGGGTAGTAAATAACGGAGGTGTCAAAATGTTGCTTAATGACCGGGATATTCATTGCATGGAATATGTGAGTGCACATTTACGCTGGAGCTGTGTTTTTATCTTTTCCTTTTTAGTGTTCAAGGGGAGTTTAGAGGTTTAAAACAAATGAGTGGAGAGCAAGTTAGCTTCACAGGCTTTGCTGATGGAAGACTTGGAATTGGGTTACACTTTGTTACAATACAGTGATGAATATTATTTATTTAAAGAGAAATTATACGATTAGCAGTCACTGGAGATTATTTTCTTGACGTACTCTGCTTTTTAACTTGTGTTATTTTATTAGGCCTGTCTTAAAAGTGTTTTTTAAGGGAAATAACTACAAAAAAAACAATAAAATGATTAAACATAAATAAACCATTGCTCCCTGATTTAAAACATTAGTTTAGACCTGGGTATTGGAGGAGATTATAGTTTATTATTGTTCAAATCAGCAATATGTAAGACAATATGTGATTAACTATTTGCTCTTTTTTTATTTCAAAGGATATATTGACCAAAAGAAAATGAAGGAATGTCAGCAGACGTTTCCTTTTTCTTGTAAATATTAATAATCATTTCAGAATGATGAGGTTTTTTGAGGTTTGGTTCAAACATGGCATAAGGAAATATCTTATTATTCTTGGAATATGTGTAATTAAAAACTAAAATGGCTAGCTGTTGTTCAATCTTGAGGGGGCATTTATGTGAATTATCCTAGTCAGAAACACATATTGCTATATTCTGACACTTTATAAATGCAGAAAAAGGCCCTATCTATGACTCTGCTATAAACTTCCTCTAAGTTACATTAAAATCATCCCATTAATGTGTCCATTATTCTGCTGACGGACGAACAGGGGGACAAACAGGGGGACGAACAGGGGGACATGGAGCCTGAACTGTACACAGAGACTGTAATGGAAGGTGTAAAGGCTGGTGGAGCAGGTGTAGAAGGAGCTGGAGGTTATAGCAGCGAGTCAGCATGCAGCACCTCCCCCTCCTCTTTCCAGGGGGGGAAACCCCTTTCCCGAGGAGGGGATGCTCCAAGCATAGAGAGAAGGGGGAGGGAGGGGGAGCTGTGGTGGCGGTGAACTCAGCACTTTTCTTATCTTCTCCCTCTCTAACCCCCCCCCTCTCTTCTCTCTCTCTCTCCCAGGGCTCCCTGAGTGCCGACCAGTAGCGGAGCTGAAGCTCAACGGGGCTGTCACGCTGTCCAAGGAACCCCCCCCCCCCCACACACCCACTGTCTGAGGTGACTAAGGGCTTTCTGGGGAAGGAGGGAAATAGGGGTAGGAGGTGGGGGGAGGGGGTTAAAAAAACTGTACAATGCTTTCAGGTATTTCTATGTATTCTTGCATGTGAAAGTTAAGTGGAAAAAAGTGAGCTCGGTGACAACAGGTTCTTCACACCATGATGCAATCTGTGTGGGTGATGATGACGATGATGATGATAATGACACATACCGTTGGCTGCACTGAACAAACTGAAACATCGACTTGACATATAATAATATATACGTTTAAATATTAAGTATTAGGTTCAACTTAATATTAGTGCTTTCAACTAACCTAATACAGTAATGTGACATTTTTTGACATAATACTTTTAATTAAAGTCAACGTTTCCGTTTTTACACTGTGGGACACCTGTTATATGTGATGAAGACGACCTGCATATCAACAGATAATTCCTATTTAATCCAATTAAGTATCCATTGTAGTGGTGTTACTGCGTCTGTCTTTAAATCCAAGCTGGTTGTCCCTCGTTCTTTTTTGTCTTCAGTGTCCAGACCAGAAGCTATATAGTGAGAAAGGCTTAGATCATATTTATGTATACTGTTGAGGGTTTCGGAGGAGAAGTTAAAGCCTTTGTCCCGGAGTGGAAACCCTGACGTGCCCTGAGGACGCGAGGTTAGTTCACCCAGCGTCTATTTCTTGTCCTGCTGTGGAAATGCCTTTGCTGTCATGTCAGGAATATCTAGCCAAGGTGTGGATGAACATGTAGCATTGGTCTGTTAATAGCAGGGCCTGATAGCCGGGGTCGTGATTTATTTCAGTTTATATTAAAGTTAGGATTGACTGCAGTGCTGCTTTGGCATCTCAGAGTTCCCCTCCCAGCACCTTCTCTCATCGTTTCCTTTGCCAAATGTGGACGCTGACACTAAATGGATTTGCTATAACTCTGACATGAGTGGGAGGATAAATATATTTTTATATATAGTCTGTGTGTTCGTGTGTGTGCAAGACTGTGTGGGGTTGTAAAGTGAAGCAAAAAAAAAAAAGCCTGAATAATTTAGCGCTCACATTATTTTCTAATGCCATTCTTTAGAATCTGACTGTGTCACTCTAACAAATGCATGTGTCGGAAAGTTCAGGGGATTTTGTAGGGCGCCTGTGAACAGTGAGTGATGGCAACCAGCCGACTCTCAGCTCCTCTTGTCTACCAACAGCTCCATGTGAGCCCGCGCACCATATTCCCTCCTCAGAACTAACGCCGTGGCGAATTGAAACAAAAAGGCCACATATTTTATTTATGTGTCAAAAATGCGGTGAAAGGAGGGCAGGAAGGAGGGAGCGGGGCGTATCACTCTATCCGTCGCTTGATATCATTCCATCCATGCGGATCAATTCTCCCAGACAGAGGGAGATGAGAAAGGAGCGAGCGCGAGAAGGAGGGAGGGAGGCAAGGAAGGAGAGCTGAAATGGTGGTCGTATTGATTTGTCAAAGAAATACAGCGTTGAGTGTTTTGCTTAAACGTCCACATAAACCTGAGCTGTCAGAGGTGGGCGGGCATATACTGACATTTGGCCACGCCCACATAGATTGTGAATTTTCTGCTTGGCTTAGCTTTACACAGCTTTACCCATCAGCTTCATGTGGTGATAGAGATTCGTGAATCTTCAAAATAAAACAAAAAAACTTCATTAGCCACACTTTTATACTTATTTTTTAGAAAATCTTAACTGAAAGTGCTTTCAATTGCATCTCAAATCATTCCTGGGCATGGACTGTGTTTTGTTCTCCATGTTAGTCGCTTAACTCCCATTTTCTCTTTTATGATACCATAACCTCCTTTTATTGCAAACTCAAACAGCATACTATCTCCTAGGGTTATGGATAGTGTTTGTGTTTAGGGTTCTAATCTCACTGGTAGGCCACGTTCAAAGAAATATAACTACCTGTCCGAGTTTATTCGTATGCTTTCCTATAAAGATATATATATTATATACTATATATTTTTGTTAAAATATAACCTCAATCAAGACCAATTGGATGGTGGATTTTACTCTGTTAGCTGCTAAATTCCCATTTTCAGTTTTAAGAGATTATAACCTACTGTCATTGTAAATGAATGCAAAATACATGATTGTTTATTCCAGGGTTAGGGTTAATATTATTTTAGGGGTCTATGTTTAACAGGTACTGGTAGGCTTTTCCATGATATAAATCACAGTTGACACCTAACCCCCCCCCGCACAATCCAGGTCATAACAACCCTAACCTAACCCTAACTTCTCAAATATATACTTTTTAAATGTTCATACATCTGCAGCTGCATAGGCTAATCACATTCCTAAATTGTGAATAACTACAACAACCTTGGTAAGAGTGGAAAGAAAAACACTACAACATTATGTTAAGATAAAACCTCAATTAAGACCACCCACGCAAATGTAGCTGACTATGACGAAACTCCCACATCGATAAAAAAGACCAAGACAGCAACATGGTGCCTAATTGGTTCAAGGAATCTGCCATAGATCCAGTCGTGTTTCTCCACTCTAAAAATGTTTCCGTCAAGTCCCCTATTTGACCATGGATACATCGGGGAAAGCCCTCTTCCACTCTGTGACTACATACCTGGCACAAGGACAAGAGTGGAGGGTTGCAATGAAATTAAAGAGCAGTTAAAGAAAACTGGAGAAAAGAGCAGAGAGTGTGTGCAGGGCTATAAAAGGGATAGTTTAACCATTGATCGAGAGCAGTGGTGGAAATGGCAGCTGTAAATCAATTTTATCTTGGAGCAGCTAAAGAGTGTTTTCTAATGAGGTTAATGCCACATAATGGCTAAATTCTTCTGCTTAAGAGATGCCCTCAAGGTGGTGGCGAGAGATAGATGTCGCCATGGAAAGCTTAACACTCGGCCATTCAACACCAAGCAGACGGATGCCTTCTTCTCTCAGGGAGATTGTATCTTAAATGATGTTAAACCTTTATTTGTTCGAAGGTTTCAGGGGATCATTATGTCATTCATTACACTTTTGTCTAGACATTGTGTTTTATGGATACATCTGGTTGAGATTGGGCGTTTAGGAAATGTTTCGATCTGTTTTCATCTTCCAATAGAATGAGTTCCTTCCTGACAGCAACTAAGGCATATAAAGAGAATGAAACTGTTTTATTTCCAAATGTTCAACATTGTATCAATGGAATTCAATCAACTGTGGACCTTTTTTTTAATACTGCTTGTAATGTCAGTGCTTGGCAGTGAATAGGCTAGCATGTCAAACTGGAATGGGCCGGGTACTGCCGCTGAAAAGACAAACTGACCCAGCACTAATAGACTATGAATCAAATTGACCTCTGGCAAATAGCAGTGTTTATGAAATCCTTTATGTTTTAGGTTTATGCGGGCTCTACATACAAATACTGCATTCACACACATACACACGCAATAATCATGTACAACCGTGTCACACTAAAGTCAGCAAGTCCTCTAATGCATATCACCATACTGTACATGTTGTTTGTCCCTATACTCTAAATTACAACCAATATCTTTCGTATCACTCACAATTTTAACATAATGGTTAATGATGTAAAACAGCCAATTCACCTAAAAGAAAAAACGTAATTAGGTATAGCAAAATGTCTTTGTTTATTTCAAATAGGAAAGTATGTGACAACTCAACAAACACAAGTGAAGTTAGGGTTAGGGTTAAGATGAATGAGTCATAACTTAATACATTACGTTAATCTCTACGTTAGCTTTCTTTTTCAACTGGTCATAACTATAACATAATTGTCACGTGAATATTGTTTTCTTAATTTAACACGAACACCACTCTCCTTGATGAAAGAGTTTTTTTCGGAATATTTCATGGTCGGTTGAGTTTTCGTAAAAACCCAAGATGGTTGGTTCCAAACGAGATTTAATTAAACATAATACAATCACATTTCATCTACTGTAGGTTGGTCAGTTAGCATCTTTATTTTGACCCTTTTTGCTTCCTGTAAGTGCTCCTGGGATACAAAGACGTCAGCAGAAGGAGGAAGCTTCGAGAGTCAACAACTCATGCATCCACAACTGATACGTGCAGGGATTCCCAAAGCATCCGGTATCAAGACTAATCACAAGCTAGCTAGCTTACATGTCAGCAGACGCAGACGCGTTGAAATTATTACATTACATAAATTACATTAGATAGTAATGGAAGCATAAGGAATCCTCTTTGTCTTCGGCGAGAGTGATCTGAGGAGTCTGCGAGCTGTAAACTAGCCTCTACCATCAGGTTGTTGACGGAAAGCATCTCAGAAAATGCGGTGAGGAGACACCGTGGGTGCATTGCATTATGGGAGAGGCTTGGTGGACTAAGGTGTTGACAGACAGGCGTTTTAAGTTTCCAATATTAAGGAATTCCTAATCATATCCATCACATTGGCGGGGAATCTAGCGCTGATGCACGCTACTTAAAATTTGAATTAGTCCAACGCTGACCACATTATCGATCTAAGCACACTCATTCAGCGCTAACACGAGAATGGCTAACCGTTGACACAGACAGATGATGTGCAGATTTAAAATAATGCTTTCATATAACACTGTCTGCAAACCACTCTGGTTTGTGTGTGTATGTGTGTGTGTGTATGAAAAAATGAGTACAAGCAGCATGTGGCATGAAACTTAAGGAAAGTTCATCTCCACAGACCTCTAGCATTGATCACTGGGGCCCTAAAGCTATTATCATGATCTAATTAGGTTTAACATAAGTCTGTGTCACGGCCCGGTGCAAGGCTGTCTTGTCCCCAATTCCACACTTTCACAGCATCCCTATTTAAAAATAGCACACATTTGCCACACATACATGCAGTGAATACTAATACTTTTTTTCCCTGTTGTACTGAGATCTACTTTAATGTCAGACCCAGGTCTAAGCAGGCTGAATTGATGTAATTTGCGAGGCTATGAACAAACGTGGGGTAATCTCTCAGGTTTTCCCTCCCTTATTGATGCCTGCTAGTAATCTGACAATTGGCTACAATTGTTTGAAAATGAAATGTGACTCCTAGCTTTAAAAGATAATCTTGTGGACTTTTGCCTAAACATGCAAAGCCGTGTCTTCAGAAAAAACAAAAGCTTTGTTCATCATGTTTGAATCAGCAATTATTTTAAAATAATTCCACTTAAGTGTTATTGGGTAGCATTCTAATTGTAGAAAATCCCCTTTGTTCTGTCTACGTCAACATGTATATTGTCCAAATCAGCAATGGAAAGGCCATGAGGATACATTTGAACAAGAACACATTTGCAATAGAGTGATGAAGTGATTAAGTATTTTTGTAAGCCAACTTAGAAGTTAACATCACAATGGCTCCCTCGACAAAAAGCAAATGGATTTCCCCATTCGATTACGTTTCGTGTTGACCAAATACCTTATTTCAGGCTCCTAACCAAAAACATTGACTTTGAGATGAGGGAACTGGAAGTTGTAAAATGCTTCTCCGGGTTCAAGGACTCATTACTGCACCACTCTTAGGCTGCAACCACATACTAATATGCATTATTTAGTTCATGTAACATTTCATTCTTGATATACATGCACCATTTCAGCGTACACGTCCGAAAATGGTGATAAAATGTTTGTGGTCCAACACAGTATGATAAATCACAGCACAATCTTTTCTATATGATTGGCTTTCTTATATGAACAGGACTCACCGTTCTGATATAACTTCACCACACTGACTCTGTAGATATTATCCAATTCCCCTACACTCTACTCTTTTTACTCCTGAGAGCTGTGAGTTGTGGATGATGTGAATACCCCTGGCTCAAAAGAAGAGAAGGTGAAACATGTAGCCGGTGACCTAATAAGAAGACCTTTGAGGTGCGGCCATTAATACAGCTGTCAAAAAGTATTCCGTAATAGAATACTATATTTAATTTGTTTTATGTACCTTATATCTGGGCTGCCGTGCTTTAATACAGCTGTGAATTACCTCCTCTGACACCTTATTCATTTTCAACATGATTAGCGGCAGTGGTGTGCATGGCTGGCGCAGTGGGTGGCTGTGGCCCAGTGCACACACTCATGGGCTCATTATGCCATTGCGCAGGTGTAATGGAATGACACCCCCCCTTCCCCCACCACCTAACACACACACACACACACACACACACACACACACACACACACACACACACACACACACACACACACACACACACACACACACACACACACACACACACACACACACACATACACACACACACACATACACACACACACACACACACACATACACACACACACACAGACACACACACAGACACACACACACACACACACACACACACACACACACACACACACATACACACACACATACACACACACACACTCACACACACACACACACACACACATACAAGGCCTTGCATGTACAAACTCAACAACATGAAAGCTTGCACACACACTGAATACAGTGGGCCCTCTTGGCCTCTTCACAAAGCAACTTTTTTTCAATGTTGTACAATCTAGGCATCCACTACAGTCTTATTATTTCAGGGCCAGGCTGAGGGTCTGTACTTCAGCCCCCCATATAAGGGAAGACAAGTCTAAAAGAGAAAAAACGTGTTAAGAGGACTCCCCTCCCTCTCCACTATACTCCTCTGTTATTATGAATAGTGGCGGTAAGAGAGAAAAGCATATACTCCATTCGAATCTGTTCATAGTTCCTGAAGGACCACTCTCGCCAGACGAGGGCCCTTTTTCTCCCCCCCACCCTCCCTCTTTTGATTGATATGTGAAATCCGTCTCTCTCCGCAGCTCTAAAGGCAGTCCCTGTGCGTCTGAAAGGTGCTCATTGTTGAGCAGAGACCACTTTGTCAAGAAACAATCCTGTTCCCAAGGAAGCTGAGAATGTCTTAAAAAAGATACAAGCCCTTATTGTGTACATCGGGGAACTTTAATTTTGTGTGTGAGGTCATTTTAATCCTGATGAATTTTTATAGTAGCGGTTGTAGTTCAATGGCCGCTCGCCCTAATGCTCTAAAGAAGGAGCAAAATAAAGGAAGAATGGGGAAAGAATGAAAAAAAACCACCCACGGGCCCGATGAACAATCCTAAACTTAGTGTGTCACGGAGAGCGAGGAGGAAGGGTGGAGGCCTTTGTTGACGGACACATTGGGATGTATTTAAGTTTTACAAAGGGGGTTCCCTGAATGGAGGCTTGATTTCTGCTACAAGGTTTTAAAAATGTGCGCTCTAAGGGTAGATTTGCCACGGGATAAAGTTTGTGTTTGGTAATCTCTTAGGCCACAGAAAGCTGATGTGAGTGAACCACCCAGGACCTTGTGTCTGAACTGATGCCAAAGAGGAAGGGCAACAAGCTTCTAGGCCAGTGGTGTCAAACTCATTTTAGTTCAGGGGCCACATACAGCCTCATTTGATCTCATGTGGGCCGGACCAGTCAAATCATAACATTATAACTTATAAATAACTCCAAATAGTTATTTTTTTGTGCAAAAAAGTACATTCTGAAAATGTTCACATTATGAATAACCTGTAACTTCTCATGAAAAATAAGTGCAATTTCATCAGTTTAATGACTCATTTTTATCATTTACACATGTGCATTATAACTTACGGATCACAGTGCATCTACAAAAACATTTAGTCACCGGTATCTGGAACTGAACAATATAGTATTTTACGTTATGATCAAAACAACTTCAAGAAATGATTTTACATTCATTACCTCATCTTTGTATTCATTCTGACCACCTGAATTGACACACCACCATACAAACTAAAGTGGGAACTATTAAGGAAGAACATTAAGTTACCACCCTGCATTGAAAATGTAAGAAATACATAAAGGTTGTGCAGTTTATACCTTCTCTGTAATTTGTACACTTTGTCAGCCGTATGTTTGACACGCCTGTTTACACAGACATCCACAACACTGCTAATGCAATGATTGAGCATTCCTTATTGGCATATTTATATTTCCAATCACATTTTTTTTAATTTGACCGAAACGTTCCCAATGCAAGTCATGTACTGTCATGAGTCTTATTCGTCATTATAATAGACGGGTAACCTCTCAGGCTTCTTCTTTTCTGCAAACTAATGGTGTTGTTTGAGCGGCGTTTGGTCTTTTCATCTGCTGTTTTGTTGTGGGTCCGCCCTCTGGCCCTGTGTAGGTTTAGACTGGATACAAGCCTATTAGGTAGGCGGTGCTGAACACGGAGCTAAACTGGATAAAGTGACTAGATTTGTGTACTTTAGTGGCAAATGAAAGGACTAGATAAACACATTACATGTTTTCTTTTGTCGCTTTTGTCAAAATGGTGCACCATTGCGGAAGGGAAGCTCGCTCATCACCATTGTGGCTAAATGGAAACTGGATCGTATTTGCAGGGTGAGACCAAACAGCATGATTCATAATGGTTATTTATGTAGCATGTAGCTGAGACGCAGCAGGGGGCAAAGGCATGGTCTTTGCTAAGTGCGTCTCTTTGCTTAGTTTCTCCTCAGTCGGGCTCGCGGCCTGTCTTCCTGATAAATAATTCCTCATATGGATACCAAAAAAACATCATGTCGCTGTTTCTGATCTTTCCCAAAATAATGAGTGCATGAGTCTGTGGTTCTCCAGCGAAGAAAGGATGTACATTCGAACAAGTTTTACTGGTACGTCAATCAGAGGGCCAACATTTTGCACATAGTTTGGGTTACCTCTAGTTTGGTGATGGATCCTCCGAATGCCTCAACATTTCAGCAGCTACAAACCACACACCTGCCACCTCTGCTTCTTTTTTTCTTTCCTCTAACTGTCTTTTTCTTTCTTTCTCTGCTCCTCCCTTCTACCTCTTTCCCTCTGTTCGGAGATGCAGAGATCCAAGTGCGCACTGGTGCATTACTAAGGACACCTGCTCTGTTGATGTGGCCAGGCAGATTGTGTATTTGAGTGTGTCCGTGCGTGCGCGCATGCATTTATTCATTTATCAACTTGAGGCTGGGACCAAAAATCCAAATGTGTCTGGAACAAATCTGTCCATTTCTGTATAAGTTATTCATAATGGGCTTTGAATGCTGTGCCCTGCAACACAGTGTCCTGGTGGCTTGGCACCAAACACTAAACTCAAGCCATGCAGTTCAAGTGTTAACTGATGAGATAGATTGTTAGTCCATAGATTTTCCCAAAAATATTGTTGTTATTTAAAAGCCAAGGTACAGGCGAAACAGGTGTGTTTTGTTCAGATTGGGACTAAAGACATTTAGCGCAAAATTCAAACCTTCAAGGCCTTGATATGTCATATTCCATTCATTAAGAGAACATTGAAGCTTTTGAAATGACAATATAATAGAGATGTACATGGAACAGTAGAAAGAGAAAATGATGTTGCTTCCTTCTCGGATACATCCAAACTAAATCACATGGTTCCTCCCTCAACTTGTGATTTCATAAAATTATTGAAAAAGAGAGATGTCCTCCTTCCAGAGGGTCAAATGTACAAAGAAGGGAGAAGTCAATGCTTTGGAGGGCACAATATGTCCTGTCACTTCATACTGTACTTCTCTTTTTTGCTAAGGAATGAGAAAAAGTGGAAGCGAAGGGGAGCTAAAAGGAATATTTGTATTACGGACATTTGAAAGACTTCTGTTCACTATGCCTCCTAAACCCCCCCACCAAAAACCTGTACCCTGCCCCCCCAACTGCACCCCAACCTACATACAAAAAAATTCCTATTCACTTAGTATGTAGGTCACATTACAGTTGTGTCTAGCTATTGGATATGGGCTTAGATAACTGTTTGTTGAGTATTAAATGCTTTCGCTGCCTCAGCAGCCTCTGCCACTGGTATTTCTCACCCAACTATGCAACTGAAAGGAGGCAGCGCCGCAGCAAAATCATGTCACACACACACACTCGCAACCTCTTTTTGTGTGTCCTTAAAAACAAATCTTGTTTGCATAAAACATTCACTTTCCTCACATAAAAGTGCCTTATGCGAGGTTGAAAACAGGCTCTGAAAGCGTGTTAAAGCAGCATCTGTAAATGTGCCGCGGTGAATGGGAGGTAAACCCATTGACCTGAGGTGCTAGCTCAAGCAGATGAATCTTTGCTTTTCTTTCCTCTTATCCCTGTTTGCTTTGGGTGACCTTGCTCACCGGCCCTGATGCGCTGTGTTCACATAGCACTGGGCTAATGGCTCAGATAGCCAGCGTGGACAGTGCTTTCCACCACAAACACTGACCATATACGACCCTTATTTCCTAAATTCAGTGTCCGAAAAAGTAATCGTATCAGAGGTGGGAAGTAACAAAGTACACTGAAAAAACTGAAACGTTGCATTTAATTAAGTGTATTATGTCAACACATTTCACATAACTGTATTAAGTTATTTGAAAGCAATAATATTACGTTTAATAGTATTGCTTTTAACTAACCTAATGCATCTACTTTTGGTACTTTTCAGTGTAGCCTCTGAAATGTAGCAGAGTAAAGAGTATAAAGTAGCAGAAAACTGAAATACTCAAGTTCAAATAATGTCAAAAAAGTACTTCAGTACCATACTTTAGTAAATGTACTTTCCACCACTGCCTAAATTGCATACTTCACTACAACCTCTGTTATTTTGTAGAATGGCCGGGCGCAGGTTCAGGCCAGAGGAGGAAATTGCTCCTGCTTTTATACCAGCAGGATGCAGACAGGAGTGTGTGTTCACTTAAAACAGAAAGACAGGAGACAAGAGGGGCACCTCACTGCTGTACGGTTTTGCCCTCTGTTGTCTTTGCATGAAATGAAAGATGCAAGAAGTGTGTGTGTGTGTGTGTTTGTGAGTCATCCTCCCCTCCCTTCGTCCTTTGTATGAAATGAGCCCAGATGGTGATTGATTTTTCAAGTGCTGACACCCCTGCTTGAGAAGCACCCCTCCTTTTGACACACACACACACTCGTACACACCGAACACACAGATACACACTCACATACCCTTCTTTGTGCCGAGCAAGTGAGGCACACTAACATCTCTGTGCCATCATCATCATCTTTGTGACTGCCAGCTACCACCATTGATCGACAAAAGTATGCATGCAAACAAACAGACACACACACACACACACACACACACACACACACACACACACACACACACACACACACACACACACACACACACACACACACACACACACACACACACACACACACACACACACACACACACACACACACACACACAGATACATGGACACACACTCAAGCAAAGATCAAATAAAACAAAAATAAAATACAAATCATACGGAAAAGTTTAGGGGAGCGATACAGTTTTTTTAATCCAGCAACAAAAAAAACGTGTTCCAGTCTCTAAAATGTAAACATTTTTGTATGTCTCTCTTTTGTACAAATATGCATTCAATAATGTTGGTTGGACATAACGGGCAATATCAAATTGTCACCCTATACTCATGGAAACTGACAATAGTTGTCTTTTTGATTTATGGGTACTTTAAACGGATTAGATTTCATTTTTAAAAGCTGAAACAAGTTGAGTTTCTGCAAATAAATACAAGGGGAAAAGGCCACATATAGTTTGAATAAACCATTACAAAAGATAGTGATTAAAGCATCATTTTAGGGAATATGTGTACTTTAAAAGACAGGCGGAGACACACAGCGATGGCAGGCAGGGACGGGGTAAAGTGACAGAAAGCTGTACGCAACAGCAGCCCCATTGAGCTAAAGTGGCTGTGTGGCTAAATGATGTCATTGGCTAACTAGGCGTTCTCAGGCCATTGCCTCTGTTTGCGTGACTAAATACATACAATTAAGGCCTAGGCCCTTCTCAATCTCTGTGAACTCATTGTTATCCTCGGGTTCAAGAGCACTGATAATGGGGGCCAGAGGAAAACAGGCGTAGCAGCGAGAGAGACAGAGAGCTGGTGGGTAAAATAGACATCTCATTATTAGTGGCATTCTCTTTCACCCCAACAGCGCTACTAAAGCCTTGCTCACTCATCTGTCCCTTTTCTGCCTGTTTTCACCCGTGGCTCTTTGCCTTGTTTTCCACCTTCCATCCATGATTTGCAAACATTTTTTGCGTCCTTTTTTGTCAGTTTCTGTCTTTCGCCATTCTTCTCCTTTGGTACTGTATGTGAGGATGCTTTGTACTGGCAGTGTTTGTTCCCATACAGTACCACGTTTTCACATTAGTTTTCTAGTTGCCAGCTCATATAGTCCTATTGTGAACCCGGAAATGTTGAGTACCCCAAAGTTTTATGTTAGAAATGTATAGTAAGGGTCCCCAGGCCAAAGTAATCACCGGATGCTAACTTGAAGACTTGATGAATTCAGAAAATGGCACGGCCGATTTTTGAATGGTTTTTGGGGCTTATTGAGGACGCTGTCCATTTCTGACATATTCAGTAAACCAAAAAATTGCAATATTTGTACTATCTGTGGGCTATTTTTGATACATTTTGTGTCGATTTTGAACATTTAGTGGACTTGTATATATAATTTGGATTACACCGATTGACTTTTGATTTGAAAAATAATTGTCCACAGTAGAGATAATCATTTTTCTTCTTGTTCTCTTCATATGGAATGGTCGCAGCATTACTCATTGTAGTCAAAATCAGCCCAACTGCTGGCAACCAGACCAAAAAGCCAGAGTTAGGGTGAAGGTTAGGGTTAGGGTCAAACTAAAACAAGTAACTAAGCAACACTTAGTGTAGCCCATCTCGAGAAGTAGAGGTCACAGTATGGCCCTCCTCGCATGAAACACTCCCACACACACTCTCACACACACCAGATTGGGTGTAATCGTCTAAAGCGAGACTTCCCTGATGGCCTCGACACTTGACAGTGATGCCCTCAAGTCTAGGAGAAAACTCTGTAACTGGAGAACGATTGCTTCTGTCTGTCTTGAGTAACTGGATCACCACGCCGTCCTCCCTGCCCACACACACACACACGCATGCACGCACGCACACACACACACACACACACACACGCACACACACACACACACACAGTGTGTGTGTGTGTGTGTGTGTGTGTGTGTGTGTCACACACACACACACACACACACACACACACACACACACACACACACACACACACACACACACACACACACACACACACACACAAGCAGCACAAACACGTAGATATTGTTTCACCAAGACACACACGGACAGATTTAACGGTCAGATTTAACGGATAGACACCGGTGGCAGGAGAGGGAACGGAAGTGAGGCCGCACACAGGAACAGCCAGTATGCACGGTGCATGACAGGGGGTGTGTTTGAGGGTGCGGTGGGGGGGGGGAGGGAGGTGCGTTCTCCTCCAGTCGTTGGCGGGGCGCGGCGGCGGTAGCCTAGGTAAATGGATCTTATTTAGCGGCGCGTCAACACGTGTAAGGGGGCTTACGGCTCATTACTCTGGGCTCCGATCCTCTCTGCTCACCCACTGATGGATGGCAGGGGCTGCTGGGAGGAGGTGCAGGTGGGGGGGGGGGGGGGAGAAGGAGAGCGGCGTGGACATCGACCTCACCCTCCTTCCTTGCTACCTCCCTCCATGCCCTCTAGTTTGTACACTTCTTCTGTTGCTTGCTTTGAACTCTCTTTTCAAATCAATGTTATCTTTTCTTTATCTTTAACTGACACACAGAGATGACATCTCAAGCAATGATAAATGTCAAAGAATAAACACACAGTTAGGGACATTTTGCAAATGTTCTGTTTGAGTGCTATGGTAAACAATCATCTTTTTTACCGATGACATTCTGGCATCTCACAGTGGGAAAAGCACAGGTGTAATTGTGAATTACTCAGTTCAAGATGCAGCTTGGATCCATCCATCCTTTAGTGTATTGCTATGTATTATAGCTACCTATGGACTAGGGTTTGTCAATATATACAGTATATATATATTTCTTTTTAAATCACACAGCCATTGTCACACCAACTACACCCAATGTCAGAATCAGAACCAAAATCAGAAATACTTTAATAATCCCGGGGTAAAATCATTTTTTGTGACAGTTGTTTTTTACTCGTCATTGTCCAGGATCGATGGGAACATTTTCCAGATCTACGCCCTTTTATCTCCGCTCCATCTCCGTTGCCCGCTGAGCAGCAGCCATCATCCTCTGTCTGGAAATAGATGATCAATTAGCAAAATAAAATATCAAAAATATAAAAAGCCAATGTTGTACTCAGCCAATCATTATAATAGATATCAATTACTTTTCCAATCAATCACCCTACTATGAACACAGGTGGTTATTCTCATGTTGTGTGAAGAGATCTTATGATTTTGAGCCATCTAGATTGCATTTGATCAAGAGGTGACTGTTTACCCTATTGTTTTTGCTATAGAAAGTATAATTCTAAGAACAAAAGTAACTTCAAATGCAAGTGATTACAAACTCCTTCTGTAATGCGATGTACAATGTTTATCCAGACCACCAAAAAGAAGAATGTAGCATCACACATAGTGATCCACATTCTTCAAGACCAGACGTTCCAATAAAAAGAGACATTTTGAAACAGTCACACACAGATATTATTATCATTATTGGAATGCAATACTAAATATAACATATCAATGCTTTTCAAAACTAGAGTAAATGTTTTGCCTTTGTAGCTGTTCTCGTCTGTGATTGGCTGAGTAGGTGGTGACTTTTTGGTAAGGCCTGCTGCTTTAAAGCTCTCTGCAGCACCAGTCCTCTGCATGCGCTGAACTTTTAAACCCTTACATTAACTCCCTGACACTTAATTGTTACCAGCACACAAACCTGCACTGTAAACGTCTCAACCATGACACACAGCTGCCTACCACACACACACACGCACACACACGCACACACACGCACACACACACACACACACGCACACACACGCACACACACACACACACACACACACACACACACACACACACACACACACACACACACACACACACACAGCAGTGAGTCAAGTCCCTCTCTCTTTAGCTCATGTAGCATTCCTCTCATTCATGGAAGCCGGGCCCTCCTAGTGAAGCGCTTAATTGGCTGCAGATTGCTCTTTAACCTCAGGGTTACCGCGCACACACACGCAGACTGAGGCAAACGCACACGCACACGCACGCACACCACTTGTGCAGGCTGTTAAAGTCTTAAGGGAAATGGAGTGTGGTTTTAACAACTCAGTGGGGAGGTCAGAGGTCAACAGATTTGTAACAATCTCTAAGGATCCGTCAGTCAAGGCTAAGATGCAAGAGCGACTGTTGCACACACGTACACACATACACACACACACACACACACACACACACACACACACACACACACACACACACACACACACTCGAAAACAGAGATATGTATGTGTTTGGATGCTTACTTTTAGGGGTGTGAATCATTCGGTAATTCAAGATGTGGGTTTGATTCTTGGGGTCATGATTTGATACAAAACACGAAAATGTATTCTGTTTCTACTCCAGGCTTGTTTGTTCTAGTAAATACACTTTTAATTAAACATATTTAGTAATTTATAGAAGTTCAAGTTCAACAAAAACCAAAAGGGTTTCCAGCGATGTAAATACAAGCTACAAAAGTCTAGCTGCCTTTTTTTACAGTAACTATTCCTGAAATAACACATTTTGTGACAGCTTCAAGGATTATAAACGTGTGTGTATTCAAACCAAACCCATGACTTGGGTTTGGTTCAAACAATGATACACAACAGTTTATTAATGCTTTGCAAAAAAAAGTGCCACCTTCTCAATAAAGCCATTCAGTAATAATGGGCAATAGAAAGAGTTGATACTGTATGGCAGTGACCATCAGCTGGCGGCCCGCGGGCCACATCCGGCCCGCCAGACATTCTCATCCGGCCCGCACGGCGGGGGTGACTGTGGAGTTGGCGGAGTGGTTAGTGCGTTCGCCCCCCACTCATTTTTTTTGTTATACAACGTCTCTTGAGTAATGTGCAGTACCGGAGTCCAACAGAGAGGCAGCAGCTGCGGGACAGTAGACTGCGTACTGCGTAGCCTTCCCTGCCTTGAAGAAGAAGTGAGCCTTCGTTGTGAAGAGTCGCCCCGCTGCGACAGAGTCCAACAGAGAGGCAGGAGCTTAGAAGTGATCCTTCGTTAGCGTGAAGAGTCTGCTAAGCTTTATGCGCCCCGCAGTACCTGAGCGTGCTCCACTAGTAAAATAAAATGATTGTAAATAAAAAAAGTGCATCCACAAAAGGGCATTTTCCTCTTATAGGAGGGCAAAAGGGCTGGTGCAAGTGACTGTGTCCAACAGCAGTAAAACCATGTTATTTTGTTTTAACGATACATTTTTGGAAGTTGTGAATCAATTCCACATTTTCGAAGATGAGACATTGTTTCTTACAAGAATATTTGTTTTCTCAAAATGTTCTTCTCCGCTGTTCTTTTAGTTTCTGAGATTTTCTTACTCAGTCTGTTGAAACATGTTGGACTGGATCTGATACACCCCCACGTCTTCAGAGTTGGTTCAGCCGGGTGTGGGTCTTGCCAGTCACCTCGGTGCTTCCTCCCCAATGGGCCGTCTCAGTCCCAGGGCTTTCAGCCCCATGCCCAACAGGCCGGCTGCGACGCTTTGGTCCTTTAGTTTGCTGCCCAATGGGGAAATGTGTGTGTGCCTATCCTCCGGGGACAACTGTACTCCTCCTCAAAACAGAAGCTCTTTCTGTGATTGAGATTAAACTCTGGCTTTGGAGAAAGAAGAATTTGCGGTTTCGCCGGCCCTCTCAAAACCCGCTCTCATCAGTGTTAAGAGAATTCTGAATCAACATATGCGACAGGCTTTGTTTGGATCTATAATTACATTTTGCGTTTGTATAATAAAATGCTAATGGTATTGGACGTTTCTGACACTTTTACAATGCAACTCGAGATATTTTTGTTACTGTATGTGTGCACGCGTGGGTGTGCTAGTCCCTATTGTTTATGGTGAATATTCTTTTCTGCATGACTCACTCTGCTCTTCCAGAAGAATCAAGATCTCTCCCAAATTAGCTTTTGCACTTTTATCCTAGAGCATGAAGGAACTTACTGCTAATATGATTGTGTTTGACGGAGGGAGGAATCAGAGAGATTGAAGGAGAAGAGAGGAAGGAGGAGGAAGATGAAGTTATTTGAAGCGCTGAGACATTGACAGGGGTGTAAAGTAATAGTACCATTTTGAGGTTCTTGGGTATTTCAATGTTGTGCTACTTTGTACTTCTACTCCAGTACATTTCAGAGGTGAATAGTGTACTTTTACTCTACTAAATTATTTTACAGATTTTGTTTCTAGATACTTTATACATTCAGATTTTGTTTAAAATATTATTATTTGGTAAAGATTAACACTTCAACAATTATATTCAAGCAACTAAAACCACGAGTGGCTTACCAGAACATGTATTGGAATTAAGAGGTTTTATGTTCAAAACATATTTTACAGTCAAAGCTTCTTACATGTGAGTATGTGCTGCTTTTGCTTTAAAATATTTTTAATTGCTTAAAAAATTAGTTATTTTACTCTGAATGCTTTGAGTAAATGTCCTTATCGTACTCAAATAGTTTTACTTAAGTACCATTCTCCTTGCAGTACTTTTACTTTTACAGTGTGGTTTTAGTAATATGTAAATAATCTGAATACTTTTCAAACGACTGGACATTGAAATTGACTGTGTTTAATCATCTGATTTAAAGAATAATAGCTTGGAAAGAAAGACAGTCCAGGATAATTTTTAAGGAACAATGTCAGTCATATGAATGATTAAGCTACTGTAGCAACAAGGGGCAGATCATATTACGGACGCCATTTTGTTATTTTCCCCTGCAATCTTTCATATCTCCAGCAGTCGTTTACTCCAAACAGGATGATGGTGGTGTGTGTATTTATGTGTGTTTGAGGTGGGGGTGGGGGGTGCAGGCAGGGTGGCATGCTCAGAGTTAATACGGCAAATTGTTGTTAGATGCAGGTCTCCCTCTGCCATGCGTTTTGGACAGGAAGGTAACGTGATTGGCTTTGTTCAGTCTTCCTGGCAGCCGACACCAGCTGACATCTGTTCCCTTCTAACCACTCAGACTTATCTCCATCAGGGAACACACACACACACACACACACACACACACACACACACACACACACACACACACACACACACACACACACACACACACACACACACACACACACACACACACACACACATACACACACACGTATCACACAGAACAGACATGTGCGCACACACCGATTCACACGGTCATACACACTTGAGGGGAAAAAAAGCGCACACATGCTTCACACGCACACACTCTTACACGCTAATGTTGTGATAATGGAGAGTTCAGTGTGCCAGTTGTGTGTCGCACAAAGTCAAAAATATATATATAAAGCATGCTACTAAATCTACATTTTATTGGATTTAATACGGCAAAAACTAGAAAGAAAGGAGGCAGCTGATTTGCTTATGCATTCAAGGCTGATTGTAGTGGGGTTGCAAATCTTATTAATTTAAATTATTGGCGGCTGAGTCCCTGGCACGGAGGCCTGGGCGTATATCTTAGACATGTGGAATCTGAAGGCAGAGTGGCATGAGCGCTTTCCGGGTAGACGAATAAAGAATATCAGTCAGTTTTTGCCTCTCTTAAGCAAATAACCGTCTGCAGAACTGGCCGCTGTATAAAAGGCTGCCTCTTTTCCGCCTCTGAGATGAGAGGGTGAAGCAAAAAAAAAAGAAGAAGGGTGGGTGAAGGGAAAAAAAAGACAGAGGTCTGCGTGTGAGATGGGGAGGCTGTTTGAAATTAGCCCTCCACTCTGGGGTCCTGGGAAATGGATGTGACATGTCCAGATTTGGTGTTTTTGTTGCAATTACCAGAAAACACCAGATGAATTCTTTGCAAGCCATGTGTGCCGGTTTGTGTATGCATGAGCGTGTGTGTGTGGTGAGCGCGTACACACATACGGATGTCTGAGTGTGTGTATGTGTGTGTGTGAGCAGGTGGCGGGCATATTTGAAGATGACAGTAGGGGTCTGACCCATGCCAGGCCCAATAAAGCGGCCTTGTGATGGAGCTTATGTGACACTCTGTCCCCAGGGCTCTGAGGTCTCTCTCTTACACACATGTGCACAACACACACACTCACACACAAACGCACGCACGCACGCACACGTGCGCACACACACACACACACACACACACACACACACACACACACACACACACACACACACACACACACACACACACACACACACACTCACAGAGCCTCATTTCCCTTGTGGTGCTCCCAGTCATACTGCACTGGGATAGCTGTGGGTATGGCTGACGTCTGTGTGTGGTCTCATGACAGCTCTCTGTTAGCTAAGCGCTAACGCTATTGATCCCAGTCAGCTCCGTGTTTCCTGCACCGACTCACTCTGCCACTAGGAATAACCACCTACGTGTGTTTTGAAATGTTTTGAAGTTGCTTACACTTGTAAAGTTGTGCTGAATCATTTGGAGTCGCTCGGTGTTGTGCTGTGCGTCACACTAAACTAGAAAAACCGCAGCAGAATACACAGAATGCGCCTCATGCGCAGGCGTACGATAATGACATTTGAAAATCTCTGAAAAGTCAAACCAGACTTCTTGGTTTGGAGTTCAGAAATAAGCCGCTCGATGTCGTTTCCATCGATCTTTTGATTAGGATATTACTATCTAAATAAACAGAATTTCCTTTGTGTTATGCTAAAGGTTGGATAGTTTACATCTGTATGCACATAACTTTATAAATGCTAACCTTCTCTCAGACTATTTTCCTCCCTTTCAAACAGAAATAAAATGGTCGCGCTAAAGATAATTAGATTTAGTTTGATGTTCATTATCAACAAGTCAAGTGCATTTCCAACAATTTGACTTCATTCCAATTCAATCTTGCTTCTGTGTTTTGTTAATATTTTTTTATTTCAAGAATGAAGTTGAAAGGTTGAGAAAAATATCAACCTTTTAGTTAATGCGCTAATCCTAATTAGATTTATTCCAAAAAGTTTATTATTTATTTCAACATTTCAACTTTATTCTCAACATTTGACATTAATTAATCCTGCTTCTCTGATACATTTAAAATGTTTTTAGAGTCACATATTAGCTTTCAAAGTCAAACTTTGAAACCTAATCTGATTTATTCTCAATATTTTGTTTTAATTCTGACTTAATCTTGCTTCTTTGATTTATTTTTTATTCTGTTTTTAGATAATTAATTTGAAAGGTTGAAAATAAAATGAACCTTTCATGCGCTAAAGCTAATTCGATTTTTAACAAATTGTGATGTTTATTCTCAACATTTCAAGATTGTTCACAACGTTCTGACTTAGTTCCGGCAAATCTTGCTTCTCTGATTTTTCTTTTTTTTCTTTACCTGGCACTTATTTGGAACATTTCTTCTCATTCTCAACATTTTTACTTCATTTTTGACATTTTGACTCTTCTTGAAATGCAAAAAAAACTAAAACATCTTCCTCTTCTCATTTTCTTTCTTTTGCCTGGCCCTAATAGTCCTCTGTACTTGTTAACAATGGGCCTATCTGTGAATACAGCCATGAGGCTAACACGAGGAAGCAGAGTCAGAGTGGTTCCATCATAGATCAGCTTGACAGTAATGCTGTGAGGCAGACACAACTGTCTCTCAGACAGAGAAGAAAAGAAGGTGGGATGTTACCTGTCAGATAAACAAAAATCCATCTCATCTCCAGACTCGTACGTTCTCTCTGATGCTTTGTCTCGCTCCTTCCCTCCATTGTGCTGTTGGGAGTGAGGCACATTGTATGTATTTTATCAGGCAAGGACGCAGGAATGTTGTTACAATAAACAGAGAGTCCTTGACACCTTACAGGTGCGTACAACAACTTCACACCTTGGTGGCTCGCAGGCAGCTGCAGACAGAGAGGTAATTATCTGAGGACTGCTTCAGTACGTTATCTGATACTGTACAGTACACAAATGTGGAGTGAGATTTATTTGGACGGGGTGCTCACTCTGCTGTTTAGGAGAAACATTTTTTAACTTGCAATAGTGTTTGGAGACCGAATGCGTGCACAAAGGGAGGCACAGTGTGCCTGCAGATTCGGTAGATGAATAGTTATTGTCTTTTTGTGGTAACATTTCAAGATTGCTAAGAGAAGCTTTTGTGCGGTCAGATTTGGCCTAATTTTCTTTTTTCTTTCTTTCTTCCTAATTCCCCAACATTGGAGATTTGGCATTTTCGATTACAATTTGGCTAGCTTACATGATTTTCAGTTTGATTTTGAAGCGGCCACTAGAAATGTTGGTATTAACTTTTTTTTCCTAATATACTCAAACTCCTTTCTGTAAATGGATTAAGCTTTAGTAGTACAGAGGATATCAATGCGTTCTTTCATTTAGGCGGTTTCAATGCCTAAAACTAGGCTTATGTTGTTTTTTACAGTTGAGGACGAGGTCTGATTTCTGCCTTGCCTTTCCCTCCATGTAATGTTTTGGGTCCTTTTCTACGGGTTTCATGATGATTTTGGACCTTTAAAGTGGGTATTATGCTCTCAGCTATGTATTTAATTTCAGTTTAAGCTACAAGTTTGGCAGTCTGTGTAATTTTGGAGACTACATACTGTATTTGGATTTACCATGACGTGGTTGAGAGACTTTGTATATGTTGTTGTTTGTCTCTGAGCATTTCCGAAGGGGTAATACAGTAAAGAAATTCAAATGTAGCAAACAAATGTGGAAGAAGAAGTCTCAAGGTGGGCAACCTCTTTTTCAGTTGCGGAAAGACCTAATGTTGCTAAATCAAGTGTGCTCTTAAAGAGGCATTTCAATTTCCATTATTCCATATCAAAATAACAATAGATATATTTTCCCAATGACGAAAGATACCTAGTCCTATGATTATGAATCATATTTCCATCACAGCAGATATACATCTCAGACTTTTGTAAAACATATATATTTTCAATGCTGATTTGTGTTACATTCACATGAACAGTTTCTTAAGAAGGGCGATGACATAGTTGTCTTTTCCCTCTTTCCTGAATTTAACTTGGTTTATAAGGGTTATTTGGATAGTAATTTGTCATTTTAGTATTACCTTTTGACTAAACCACAGTTTAACCTCAGCTCATATCACCTCAAAGTGTTACACAATTAGATCCACACATTTCAAGTGTGAACAAAAATCTCAAGGTGATAAAGTATGAATTTCTCTCGCTCTTTCCCCCCCTCTGAGCTCTGTCAGGGAAAAAGTGTGAACTAACAAGCGTCCAGCAGCTTGTAACACAAAGGGTCGTCTACACATGTTATTCAAGAGAAGCAGTGGAGTCTGGCCAGGCGCTGCCGTTAAAAAGAGTGAGTGAGAGGGGGAGAGTGAGTAAGCATCGCTGTACAGTGATTTGCCATTTATAATTGGCCTGCAATGGTAGATGGTGGCTGGCAAGGACTGCTTTTTTTGTTGGTTTTTTTAAACACAATCTGTGCCTGCGGTCGGGGCGATGCATCGCTAATGACAGAGAGCCAGAGTGGTGTGGAAGCACAACAGCGCCTCGCAAATATGTTCTTTCAGATTTCAGATAGATGATGTTTCATGGTAACAGATCATGCAATTGTGGGTGCTTTCTATTTCAATTGCTTATCTTCACAAACATTGTGGGGGGAAAATACCCATTGCTCATTAAGGGCATTGAATGCATCGCCAAATGCCACATTTGAAACCTTTATTTATCCACCGATATTCCGCTGAGCTGCTTCTCTTTGCCAGTAACACTCCGCTCGTACTCCACACAGTTACAAACTGGTGGATGCCCATTAAAAACACTGAAACAGTCAGGGGTGAATGTCCCGATGTGCAGAAAAAACATTGGTCAAAATAGAGATCATATCCAAAAGGGACCCAAGGACACTCAGTCCAAAAATAGACCAGAGGATAATTACAATTAAAAACCTAGTCGACCCCAATTGACCAATGATAAGCCACCATTTAACGAGGGGCTGAAAAAGTCCCTAAAATAAACTTGCATTGTATTTGTCATTTTTGTGATTACATTCATATTGTTGTAATCAAATAAGCAAATCAGGGTAGGCTCTAACATTAGTTAGAAAACCCCAATGCTGTTACACATGCACATGAGCAAAAACACTGCCAGCCAAATAAGACATGTGAGCCAAATCATATGAACCTACCACAGTGAGTAATTTAACAACAACTACTTGGTCGAGATTAGGGAACAATTGCTGCCAGTGTCGAGTCAGACCGACAGAGGAACAGCGGTCTCCTGCGTACAAAATTTGGTTGAGACCTCCGGACTTTGACTTTACACAATTTCCTTTTCTACTTCCCACAAACTAGAATCGTAACTTATATGTTTTTGGAGCAAATATAACTAACAATGCTGTGTTTCTTGGAAGTAAAATTGTCCTACAAATCAGAAAACAGTTTAGACTTCCACCTTAAAAGCCTACTTGTCCTCTCCAATGATCATAATTCATCACATGATTATAACTGATAGCCAGTCTACTTGGATCCTTTGGCATATTAGACATATAAGGCACATAAGGTCATCATTTATAAAGAAGGACCTTACCCAACCTTATAAGAATGCCATTTGAACCCTGTCTGACTTGCATAGCAGAATTGGTCTTGGAAAACTAAGTAGCTGTCTAGTAAACAGCCGATTGGACTTGTGTCAGAAGGTACGGTCTACTACCTTACCTGGTAGGTTTTATTGGTCATGTATAAGTATGACTAGCAATAGATGGAATACAAGAAGATGACACTTACGTCTAGCCACCGTTGTAACTATGACGGGACTTCCACCATGAGACCAGTTTTCACATGCCACGTTGTACCAACAACACATTTCTCTTTTATTTGACAAACGTGCTTATTTTGACCTTAAACTTTCTGTGTTCAAAAAGTCACATTTCTTTCAGTTTTACGTGTTACAACATGTTCTTTAAGTTTCATATTTAAAACATGATAGATGACAGTCAAAATGGTCGAGTGAGTACTATGTTGGAGGCAACTAGGGCATTATTTGTTGAATGAGAGTCCCATTGTTCACAATCTTTCAGTCTGGATAATCAAACCTTCCACAAAACCTTGTCTAATCTCGACACACACACACACACACACACACTGTAGGGCAGGCAGAACAGGACCCAGATGCCCAGCCATGGATAAGGTTTTTCTTTTTATAACGAGCCCCCACCAACACCTCGCCCCCATCTCTTCTCTTCCTGATGCCTCCTCCATAAACAATGAAAAGTTAATGAAGAGGTAACTTAATGATGTAATGAATATGGCGGAGCCCAAGGTCAAAGCTGGCTACAGTCTGGGGCTGGGCACAAGACAGGGCCAGGTGATAACACACACATTCAAATGCCTCTCCCTCCCTCCCTCACACACACACACACACACACACACACACACACACACACACACACACACACACACACACACACACACACACACACACACACACACACACACACACACACACACACACACACACACACACACACACACACATACACACACACACATATGCACACAGTCTCTGTATACATGTGGATCTAAATGGTATTTGCCAGCTGGCATTGAAAATACAATAAAGCCTTTTGAATAGTTGTCTGAGGAAATATGTGTGCTAAGAGTAACCCTGAGGTATGTGTGTGTGTGTGTGTGTGTGTGTGTGTGTGTGTGTGTGTGTGTGTGTGTGTGTGTGTGTGTGTGTGTGGTTTAAAAAAAATAACAATAAAGGGTGTTTCTGCATGTGTTTAAGTTATGTGCATTTGTAGTTGTGTGTCTTTATGGCTTTTGCATTCTTTCCTGTGTGCGTATAGCGTGTGTTTGTGTGTGTGTGTGTGTGTGTGTGTGTGTGTGTGTGTGTGTGTGTGTGTGTGTGTGTGTGTGTGTGTGTGTGTGTGTGTTTGACAGTACAGGGACTTGTTCCAATGTTGAAGCTGGTGATTAAAAATGGAAAAGGTTTGAATGACACAGTAGAGAGTTTGGCGGAGCCAGGTACGACCGATAGAGCTCTGGTGAATGGCCACTACCCCTACTTGTTGGGCTGAAAAGCACTTGGGAATGTGTTTGTGTGAGTCAGAGAGAAAGTGTGTGTACTTTGTGCCTTTTGATTGTATTACACTTAAAAAATATTTGGCAGCGGGGGAATTTGACTTCAGAGTTTGCTTTAGCCTGTATGAAATGTCTGGATGTGTGCATGTATCTCTTGTTTTTATCTCTAACTGTGAAGACAATTGTCCAAAACACATCAGATTTATTGAGAAAAGAAGTACCTGAGTAAAATCAGAAGAAGAAGGGGGAAGGACAGTGTGTAGACGGTGGTGATATAGGCGGGAGAGTGTAGGAGTTCTCAGAGAGCGGATTACCCAGCAGCCAGGTGCTCTCTGTGTTCGATCTGTTTGGCCTCCGCCGGGCTAAAGAAGTGTCTACACCTCACTTTATCCCCTATAGCCTCTCACAACACAACATATGGGGGGAGGGGATAGAGGAGGCTGATGGAGGGCTGAATGGAGAGGATGGAGACAGGGAAATTGATAGCAAGAAAGAAAGAGTAAGACAGACACAGGAAGCAGTTAACACCTTACAGTACACTATAAAGGCTGTATATGCTTTGCCTTTACACTCTTTGGACTGGTGTGAACTTGAGTTTCTTTGGCTTTAAATGATATGACTGTGATCGTCAATGCATTACCAGAGATCGTGTCGGAACAGCCACAGTTTGGAGACATAGACAAAGGCAATATACAGGAGCTAATGTAGCTAATGTACATTTTTCGACACGGCGTCAACAATAAACATCCCGATAGAAAGACCCACCTAAAAAAGTCAGTATCACTTTGACTTCAGATGGCCCTTTCCAATGGAGTCCATCTACAACTCGCCAACGGTTGGTAGATCAAGGTAAACTTAGTTTTTTTTCAACATCCCTAGCAGGCCTGCGCATGAGAAACACTTATTTGACTTAAATACACTTTTCCACCTGCTCACATTCTGTCTGTCTGGTCAGAGGCTTATTTAAGTAAAGTGCATTGCCTCATTTAGACATCTTACAGCTACAGTTAGTGTTCAGTGTGAGGGCCAGCACGGGTCACGCCAATGGCTCCCCTTCAGAATAAAATGGTTTAGCAGATTCCTCTTTTCTCACTTGAATCCACAGGGAAAATAAGAATGTTTCTGCATATGTTTTTGTCATTATAATGATATCACCAAGCTTTTAATGCAGTCTAGCTTTCTGTTGGCAGTGCAATGACTTGACTCCATTCTGTTTGTACACTTTTACAACCAGAAAAGGGGATTATTTGCCTTTCAAAATGTAAAGCCAATTACTTATACATATGCATTTTCCTATAGATAAGATGCAAAACGACTGCTTACTTTTAGGCCAACTGCTGCCCCATTCTTTCCTAAATCAAGACTAAAATGACCAAAAGCCTGCTTTTGAACGATTCCCCCAGGTGACGTGTATGTGATGAAAATAAAGGGTAAATAACTTACTCTTAAAAGCCACTGTCTAAACCAACCTAGCCCTACAACCCTAGAATGAGGTCATGTTGCCCTTGACTATGGGTACAAGAGTTGTTTACTTAAAGGTAGGGTAGGTAAGAATGGAGAAACCAGCTCGAGTGTGCTAGAATTTGAAAGTACGCAGCCGAAAAAAATCTGCCCCTTCCTTCAGACTTCCTTACAGAGCCCCTCCTCCAACACACACGAACGCGCACATGACCAATGAGGGCACGAGATGGAAGGCTGACAGGCAGGTAGGCCATCCAGTTATTTTAACCAGGCCGATTGGTCGTGCTTTGTACAGCGCCACGGCTTCCACAGATGACATTTTCTTATGTATTTATTGTCAAAGCATTTCATATATTCATTGCTTTCGGGATGTTAAGAGCATTCCATGGAATATAACAAAAAGTGTTTCTGAAGTGAATTACCTACCCCACCGTTAAGTTTAAACATATTTTAGACAAGATTTAGAGCAAACAAACTAAACTGTACTTTAATTATTTAGGGCATGTTAAATGGAAGAATGGCTGCCAGCCCTGGAACCGCTTCGGTGAAAAAGTTGAACCAATATAACCACATATTTTCAGGCCCCTTGTCTTTGAAAGCAGTGCCCAAAGCATTACTATCTACATATTCTATTTGTGTTTGCATGCATATTGGTGGCTCAGCAGGCTGCAGCAGAGCATCTTTCCTTACAATCTTTGTCACAAGTCACTCACGCCTCCTTCCCGCAGGTCTGCACCCTCAATCCCCTCTGTGTTCTAAAAGCACACTGTACTAAACTTAGCTTCCCCGAGGCAATCTGTGATCCATCTGATCTGCTGGACAGCAGGCATGGTAATGTACTGGCACTGTAAGATATTATATTATAAGCATGGATGCTCTATTATTAGATGATAAGAATAGAATATCTGATGTGCTGTGTTTTATGAAGGTCAGAGAATTGAATCAGAAATATTTCAACGCTGACCTAGACTATTTTGCATATTATTATATTATCATATGGGTTGCATTCTCATTTTAAAACCCATAATGTAGCCTGAATGAGCTTTAATATATGCATTTATGGTTTGTGTTTACGAGGGACACTTATGTGCGTAAGACCACACAGTGAAGATAAGATAAACACGTGCTTCATTGTCTGGTTTCAATATAAATGTGTCTTCCATTCAGAATACAACTCTGCAGTTGCAATCGCATACAAAGAAGGAGAATCAGGAGTGCAGAAATGTGTGGAAATGTAGCTGCTAATGTGCTGACAGCTCACACCGTGCGTGACTTCCTGTCCACCAAGTTATCAAATCCATTTCTTTATAAGGAAATGTTGAATATTGTGAAGCCACTAATGGACCATGACATACCTTCACCACGAACTATCACAAAATGCAACAGCATGTTCGGCACATGTGATCGGCTCGTACAGTATCGCACGGTCTGATCTTTCAAAGTTGCATCGATGGAGTGTGTACGTTGAGCGCCGTGTTAACTGCGGGTCATTTTGACAAGTGTAAACACTCAATCTATCCATCAAATTCCATTAAACCCTGTAAGAACACAAACACACACTCCAGAAAAAAGAAGCCCCCAAGCAGCAGCATTAAACAAGTGCTCTCATTTGGACATAAATAGTGTGATCTTACTCATAAATCACGCTGAGATTGTACATTTGGCCCCGGCTAAGGCTTCAGGTTCGCACACCCCTTCTGTAAACAGGTTCTCTTTCAGCCTCTCGCAACTTCAGTGCGAGCCGGTAGACGTGCAAGACTGTGTGTAAATGTGTGTGTGCAAGGTTACCGGGCTTGATCCATTTGAAAAAGAGCCTTGCTGTAATCAAAAACAATAACCGCTCAAAGCGTAAACTCTTCCAAAGCTCCCCCCCCCCCCCCCCCCGCTCCATCCTCCACCCTCGCCTTGAAGTATGAAATAATATTCTGTGTGTGGGCCCTGGCCGAACGCTGAGAACGCAAACATTTCACAATAAAGTTGTTTAAATAAAGGCCTTGGCATAGATGGCTGGGAGATAGAGGACATGCTGCGTTAATTACAAGCGCCCGTTAAAATAAACCGCCGGTATAAAATATGACTCCCCCCCACCCCTCCCCTCTTTCTCCCATACTTGGGGATTTGAACCTATAAAATGTCAGCGAGGTGTGTACCTCACATGTGCTGTTTGGAGACCAAACACAACAGCAGCCCTTCTGGTTGGAGATTGGAAAAGAGAGATAGACAAAGAAAAAGAAAAAAGGGAAAAGGAGGGGGATATGCACAAAAAAACACAACAGAGCTCAACAATCAACAAAGAAAGTAGTGTTTACCCTGCATTTAAAGACTTATGAATTCTTCTCGCCCCCGCCTAGCCGTTGCATGGCATTAACTGAAAGGGGAAAATAGCCCAGTTAAGCACCCGGTTTATTATTCTTTAAACTCTGGTCTGAAAAGTAATATGCTTTAAAGGCAAAGAACATGTACCCTGCGCTCTGTATCTGTTTCCCTTACCAGGCGGTATGTGTGTGTGTAAGTGAGTAAAGTTACATCGCGAAGAGAGAGGCAGAGAGATGGATTATTTTTCCTGAAGCGTGGACTTAAGTTTCTGCTCTCTGCTGCTGGGTGGCCCACTCCTCTTTAGCCGTGTTAACATAAGAATAGAGGGGTGGCCGGGGGGGTGAGGGAGGTGGAGAAAGGAGGGAGGCGGTCGCTGGGTATAGCTGGTTTAAATTATTCTGCGCCTCCGCTGCTGCATAGCAGGAGCTGTTGTTATCCACTTAGAACATCAGACGATTTGTTCCTTCGCCCTCTCTCTTCTCTGCCTCTCTCAGTGCTGTGGGCGTCTTTATTCGGGAACCTTTGTACCAGTGTTATGTTATAACTCCTGTCCCGGCCAGGGTGCACCTCGATCCCTGGCACTTGTTTGCTTTTCCTGTCCTTTTTTAAAAGTTTGAGATAATAAAATACTTTTTAAATGACCTCGAAATCTATTTCTTAAAGCAATAAAAGCTCCATATCTCATGTTAACCTCTTAAAAAAGTCAGTTTTGCTTTGTTCTTCACTGATACAACATATTGATATGTGTTACCTCCAATAAACTAAACCAATCAACCCTCCATTCTACTGAAAGATTCCCCCCTAACCCTAACCCTAACCTCAGAAACCTACATATCAAATGTGAACTCTCCGTACGGCGGGCTGTCATCCAGCTCAGTGACGAGCGCGGTGACGCTCGCAGGCCCAGATGAGGAATGCAGTTATGAAGAGATGTTTGTATACATTCAGCCTGCGCCTTGGAAAGCAGCGATGGTAGTTGAGCACAGCTTAAAGACATCTGGATGCGATGAAATGCCATTTGTCTAAACAATCAAGAGTCTTACCAAAGCCACCCAACGTGCGCTGTGCTTTTAGTACATACTTGTGCAATGTGCTTCAACAGAAAGCGTTATTGACAAATATTTCATTGCGACAGCCTCGTGGGATCTCAAAACGGGAATTTTTTTTTTTTTCGCATCATTCCAGCTTTCTGCTGTAAACATAAAGTATTTGTGACGGCTGTGTACTTGAGGATGGATGAGATGCAGGGAAGTTCATTTTGAAAGGGGGGGAAGGTGGAAATAAAGAGAGACATTAAACCCTGGTGGCATTTGATTATAAATAAGACTGAGGCAAACCAGTGAGATCATAATCTAAATACTTAAATAAAATGCTCATTCGGAGTGGAAAAAAAAAAAGAATGGTGAATAAAACCACTCATATTTTGTGGTTGACAAGCAGCCATCGCTGGAAACCAAAAAATCAGTTTAAATGAACTTGACTTTCAAACGATGCAATATCAACATGTCTGGATGGATGTCTACAGGGGCTAAAGACACTAAATCATAAGATAAACAGATAGAACGAGGTATCATCTGTCAAAAGGAACGCCACACCTATGGATTCATTTTCTCCTTAATTCCATTTAAACAAATGGTCTGGGCGGTCATGGCAGCCAGTGTTCTGACTATGCCAATGATGTGTGTGTGTGTGTGTGTGTGTGTGTGTGTGTGTGTGTGTGTGTGTGTGTGTGTGTGTGTGTGTGTGTGTGTGTGTGTGTGTGTGTGTGTGTGTGTGTGTGTGTGTGTGTGTGTGTGTGTGTGTGTGTGTCTGTGTGTGTGTGCGTGTGCGTGTGCGTGTGTGTGTGTATGTCTGTGTGTCTGTGTGTGTGTGTGTGTGTGTGTGTGTGTGTGCGTGTGCGTGTGCGTGTGTGTGTGTATGTCTGTGTGTCTGTGTGTGTGTGTGTGTTTGTGTGTTTGTGTGTGTGTGGTGGTGAAGGGGGCAGGCAGACATGACTGGGATAATAAGCGTCATGGAATCTAATCAGATTTCTAAGAGGAATTGATTGTTGTGAGGCAGCCGGTGCAGGAGTGGGGTTGACAATAAGCTGAAATATAAGTGTTAATTTTTATGCTAATCCTCTGGCATCTCTGTGTGATGCAATTTGGTCCAGCAGCCCCTCGACTTTGCGCCGCAGATATGAAATTGTCCCGCGCACACAGAAAATGTCAGCTTGCCAGACCCTGAAAGCTTGTAATTTATTAGGTATGTTTCTATTAGTATGTGTCACAGTTGTTAGGGAGCCACATGCACAGGCAGGCAGCCACTACCTCGCTCTCACCCTCCCTTTCCTCCCCTCTATATCTCACTCTTTCTACCCCTCCACCCGCCTCATCCTCCTTTCCCCATCTTTTTTTTGTTCCTTCCCCGCATTGCCATCCACTTTTTTTTTTAGCACACACACAAAGGCACACACCGTGCTTGTTCTTAAGATGGTCTCGGCTCACTGGCTGCTACACTGGGGCCTTAATGTATTATCATATATCGGGTGGTCCTTGCCCCCTGGACAAAAGGCTATTTAATACAATTTAATGACATTCCCAAGAATGAGGGAGGGGTGTGGGGGGGGAGCTGGAAAGTGAGGGATAGAGTAAGAGAATAAAAGAGAGAGGGAAGGAGGGAGGGAGGGAAGGGGGGAAGAGAAGAATGAAAAAGAAAGGCAGAGGCCCAGATGAAAATAGCATCTGTGTTTTTCATGGCTCGCCCATGCAAACATTGCTGTGTAAAAATCTGACTCTGTCTTTGTGTTTTTATGTAGGTTTCTGTCTCCACCTGCAGAAAAAATGCAGTGGGGTGGGGTGGGCTTGTCGGTAGGGTGCTTGAGGTGTTGCATGTGGTGAAAGAAACACACAAGAGTAATAGTAATGCCGCAATTGTGTAGCAATGTAAGCTACACAATACGTTGCTATAGCGCTATTATGGGTATTTATATGTTCATATTTGGATGTTGTGCCTCGACTTTCATGTTCAAAAAGCTCTTAATGTTTCTCATACTGCCTGTGCTGCAGCACCCTCTTTTCACCCTCTGTCTGAAACCAGAGCCCAGTCTGCTGTGATTGTTTAGCTGGCCTGCTCTGTTCTGATTGGGCAACCGCTTAGCCATGTCCCGCCCCTTAGCCTATCACATACAATTTGTTGGAGGGCTAGCTAATAGAGGCTTGAGTGTTACAAAGTGATGTCATTATGTTACAGAAGTAAACAAGGGTTATTATGCTTTTTGGAGTGTTCCCTCTCCTGTAGTGTGGTCTATAGGTTTGTGTGCATGTAAATGGTCTGCAAAGGCTAAAATCCCAAAGTTCCCTCAGAGAGGGTTTCTCTCCCACACAAAAAATAAGAATATATCACCTACAGTTTTGCAATACATCACAATATATTCAATCACAACCCCTTCATCATGATTCGTATATTGCCAAAACGCAGCCCCAATGTTGGGCAATAAAGTATGAAGCATATATTTGTGTTGGCTTGTAAAATTATTTTATGTTCAATATTTATCTCCAAAGTAACTATAGCTTTCAAATAAATGTTTAATATTAAAAAGCAAAGTATTCCCTCTTAATATGGTGATGTAAAGTAGCATAAAACAACAATCCTCACCTTAAGTACCTCAAAATGAGCAAAA
>NW_022987998.1:1651107-1746107 GCF_902827165.1 Trematomus bernacchii | reverse complement strand
CCTTTAACCATGACAACCTTAATTTGCTATGCCAACGAGACCCTTAACTTCAGTCGCAGCAGATCAGACACCGTTTCATTGTAAAATGGATTGAGATGATTTACCGAGTCTTGCTGAAGGTGATGTGTTAGAACACTCCTCCCAGACTTCACAACTCAATTTCAGGAAGAAGACGATGTGTGAACATTTATGTGTAACAATTAATAAAACTTCAGCTAAGAAAAACAAGATGCACAGAACAGTTTAGTTGCATGTTGAGGAAAGAAATATTGTAGTCGAGTAGCAATATGCAGTATTCTCATTCCTCCAGATTATAAACTTAAACACCAGCTGTCATTACAGACAGAATACTCAGCAATGCAAACCTTTCATTCTGTTCAACCGTAAACATGATTAAATGCAATTCTGCTACAAAACACACCATGCATTCAGAAAATGATACAGTGGATAGTTATGTTGTTTGTATTTCAATCTTACATTTCCCACTCTTTTCCAATGACCCTGCATTGGGGAATTGTTAGACAGTCAAACACAAGACCCGTGGAGGTCCACACAATAAAAAGTACACTCCCATGCTTAGCCATGCTAGGACGGTCCTCTCTCCATCACTCCGTCTCCTCCCCCCTCAGTGATTAATGGCTAATGCTGCTCCAGTACATCTCTATATCCCTCCTCATCCCTCCCTCACTAATCGTTGTGAAATCTTAGACATGGCCTAGACTTGGCCTCCTGGAGGAAGAGGGGGGTTGGATTGGATTGGGAGGAGGGCAATTTCAACCTCCAACAGCATCCATATCACTTTTGACTTTCTTCTTCCTTGATATACCATTGCTTCTTGCCTTTCATTGCCTTAAAAATACATTCTTTGTTCATCAAGAGGAAGATTTAGGTCAGTTGGTCTTAGAAGACACCTTTTCTCGCTCTGTACCTGTACCTGGTGCAACCCATCCAACTCCTATCGCTTTATGGTACTTCAGAAAACAATTTCTACGAATAGCAATTTGTGTCTTGTCTGTTACAATGTTTTCTTGTGAAAATGGACCACCACAATTCACTACCCATTCAAACTGAGTTATGACATCACGAGGATTGAAGAATGTACAGCTGGGCTCTTTATGGGTTTACGTGGGCCGCCTCTATATTCTGATAATAGGGTATAAAATATAAAAATAATATGACAACATTCACCTGACATCAGGGATATATTACCAAATGTTTTTATGATATTAGAAAACTAACAACGTTCATACATACTCATACAAGTATGTGTGTTAAATGTCAGGTTTGCCTCAGTTGATGCCAGCTTGTAGATAGTTAGTCCATCTTTTAACAGTAGACAACAAGCTCAAATAATTATTCCTTGCAACTGATTTAGAAAAATAGACCCTCAATCCAACTTTATTCAGAGACCGTTACCAAAAGCAGACACAATTGCTCTCCATGTTAAACAAGTCCTCTTTTTTCTAGTAGTTGGATTGTCACAGTGGAGTTTGGGTGGTTGTAAAGCCGTTTGACTCCAAAAGCGAAGGGTTTATTTTGGCTTGGCCACAATCTTTTCTTAACACTAACCAAGCACTTTGACCAAACCATATCCAAAGGAAATGTTGCCAAAAAAAGTGGAAAAAGCATTCAAAAGGAATGATAGTATGGAACCATGCATCGACTTCTTGTCAAAGTCTATACTCTGCATAAAGTCAAATACAAATATTTAACTAAGATCAATAGCTTTTTTCCAGTTATTTCAATTGCAGTCCCTGTCTTTGTCCAAGTATGGTTTCTGGTATAGTGAATGTGATCTTTCATGTCTATCTCTGACTCCTGGTCAATGACGTCAGTGAACATTTGGAAGAACTCAATGACAACTCCATAACTCATGAGCAAACCTCGATTTGCTGATGAAGACCCTGAGAGGCGTCTTTAAGTGGAATTTAGACGTGGCTTGGAGCTGGATTGAATGATAACCACAGTGCATGCACCTGTGCTAACTCACCAACCAGCATGCAGCATTATCACAACATTCTCACTTCTAATTGTCTTTATTTATACCTCCGGTTTAGCAATTACTCATTTTCCACCTCTTACCTTGCACCCTTCCTTTCTCGCCTTTTTCACCTCTTTGTCTTCTAATTATTTGATTTCCTTTCCTCGTTTTTCTACTTTCAACCCTCCTCTCTCGCCCCTTTCTCTCCATCTCCATTGCTTCCACACTTGGCAGTAACTTCCCGTCGCAGAAGTGCTAGCAGTACTGTATATACACTGACTGTTATTACCTTGGGGAACGTTTAGCAGCTCTGTGTTTAACACCATATAACCTCCGCTACACCGGCAGCGGCAATGAAGGAAAAGAAAAACCTAGGGAGGTGGAAACCAGAGACGGCTTGTGTTAGGTGAGTGTTTGACTGATCACCAAGGATAAAGACGACAAGAGAGAAACAGGGAGCGTATGACAAGCCTGCTTTATTTCAACCTATTGGATGATCAGTGATTCTTAAGCAGAGGGAACATTTCTTGCGATATCTCTCACTACAAAGTAAATAGAAATCAAAGCCCTTCAAGGCTCCGAGACAAAAGCACTATATGAAAGAAACTATCTTAACAACCTCCTTCATTTCTTCCCTCTGTACTTCCCATTGATTTCACGTAACTGGTGTTAAGTGAAACTATTTGAGAGGCAATGGATCCACTTGACTTTGTGTCTCGGAGGTAGGCCTTGATTGGCTCCCATTACGGTCAAATAAAGCTTGTGGTGGATTTATCTTTGGTAGTGGTGTTTTAAAACTCCTAATTATGTGATCAGACTTTGTTTGATAACCATTCAACAAATTAAATTGGCCAAATCAAGTTTTCCCTTTGAGTTCCTCACACACAGTTTGGTGTCACAGTGGCCAATGTGCCTTTGAACCTGCAGCGTCTTGGCGGATCACTGTCACTCCCTATCATTCAAACATCCCCTGAGTAACATATTGCACACAACCAGACCCTCCCCCCCCCCCCCCCCCCCCCCTTCACATCCCCCACCTTAGCCAGCAACACCCACTGCGCTCCCCCTTCTCCCTGATAGGGATCTGTGGGCGTTGACGTCCATCTCCGAGGAGTTTTAGAGGGCTATGGGAGCAGCTTGACAGATAACAGGACTACCAAAGGGAGTCAAAGACGAGTCATGTCCATGTCCATCAATGTGCTTGTCCACACGTGCGGGAGGAAAATTAGACGTAGACCAAACATCGACATCAGCTCGGGGAGGGAGAGTCACTGTCAGGTGATTATCAGGAGAAAAAAGATTTAAAGAGCGTTCAGGGGGGATTGGGCGCTGAGACATGAGATCATACACTCATCCGTACAGGGGTTTCTCTCCCGGTCCCATCATCCTCCCAGGGTATCAGCTTGTAATTGATATATGGGCTCGGCTGTCTCTCTCTCTGTGTGTGTGTGTGTGTGTGTGTGTGTGTGTGTGTGTGCGTGTGTGTGTGTGTGTGCGTGCGTGTGTGTGTGTGTGTGTGTGTGTGTGTGTGTGTGTGTGTGTGTGTGTGTGTGTGTGTGTGTGTGTGTGTGTGTGTGTGTTAAGGTCGGCTTATCTAGATCTCACCCGTGATTCTTCCGATTGGCTTGTTCATGATGGACAGAGATGGATGAGCGCTAGCAAGGTAGAAAAAAAAGAAGTTGCGTAATTTCACAATTCCACAAAATGTGTTATCAAAGTAACTTCTAGCATATTAGGGACAAGACGCCCCAGCCCCCCTTCATATCCTCGGCCCCCCTCGCCTCCCTCTCCTCCTTTGTGGCATTGCTCGCTCGCCTCGGCAGGCTTCCTGAATTAAACTGCCGGCTTCCTGTTCTTTTATATGCACGGCCACATCTGGGGCGCCCGCTCGCAGGGCCCCGCCGCTTAATAACAATCACCTTCCCTTTCACTCGGCCCTGATTGTTTCTAATTCGCCCTGACAGATAGTAGCTGACAAGCCGCCCGCGCCTCCCTCCCTCCGTGACCCGAGCTCACTCAGCACACTTATAAGGCCTGTCATTTTTAATATTTGATTTTCACTTCGTAAAAAGTTATGTGTTTTAGAGCTGCCACAGCCACCGTGGCCACCCCTCCTCCCCGATCGCATGGTGAAATGAGTATTTCACTGAAACCACGTCCAATGGCCCTCTTCGCCTCCTTCCCCTCCTTTAAACCCTCCGTCTCTTCATCCTCCTCTTTCATTAATTGTCTTTCCCTCTCTCTGCCTTCATCATTTCCACCATCTCCTTTCTTTCTGTCTCTTTCACTCAATCTCTCCTTTGGTTTATGAAGACAATGCAAGCGGGAGAATGTAGCCGAGGGATTGTACAGATTAATGTAAGCCAGTGTCTAACCCGGGTTGGGAGGGTTACTTTAAAAATGTAATCCGTTACAAATACAAAAAGTAATCAGTAACCTAATCTGAGTATCAATATATAAAGGTAATGTTACCTGATGACTTTCCCTCAATGGAAAATGCAATGCAAATGAATCAAGAGAAAATATCAATGAGATGTTTTTAATCAAGTGTATTATGTAAGACAACAGAACAATGTGACCTTAGAAGAGAAGAAACCAATATGTCCTCTGCGAAGAGATTCTATTAAAAGGAAATCATCCCTTTCATTATGCATAGTTTTTGATGTGATCGTACGTGATTACAGTTACCTTTTTTTTTAACCATGATAACTTAATCCTGTTACATGTAATCTGTTACTCCCCAAACCAGTGAGTAACCCACAGTGAGCCTTTGCAGCCGCACTCAGTCAGGCATAGACGGTACGAAGCCTAAGAACAGAGCGGTGGGTATTGACATGTAACCGGCGTCCGCCTCCGTCCGTCAGACTTAGAGCATACTGGCTCCCAGCGTTATTTGCTTTCCATTGATTCCCATTAAAGGTATATGGAGCCATGTAAAATGCATATCAGGTAGGCTGATCATTAAATGAAAGGATGGATTCATCGACAGCTTGACGGATGACATTTTGCCGAGCGATCCATACAGCCCTTCGATAAAAACACAATTTGGAGCTTAAGACAAAGAAAGAAAAAAGAGAAAGGAAAGCATTAAAGATGGAGAAGGAGAGAGAGAAAATGATTAGGAGATGGATTCACAGCAGCACAAAAAAGCTTTACCATTCTGCGTTAACACAACATTAACACAACATTGACACAGTGGGAGAAAAACACCGTCGCCATTTTCTCATCATCACTGAAAGCTCAGCAAAGTGATTTCCAGAAATGCATCATCAAAAAAGATTATAATTGTTTTTGTTGTCTTTATTTGATGATCAGTATTGAATATTGTTTGGAAATGAAACCACCATTTAGTGTCAATGCAGGACCTCTCACACCCTTTATGAAAGGCAGAATGTGAGGTTGTTGAGGTCATTATGGCATAAAGGCCTGTGTTAATGTTCCCAACCCTAACAGTAACCCTACAAAACGGATTGTCCCTCTATTTAACCAATATTTAAAACAAAAACCTTTGCACATACCAGTGGCATGTGTGACGCCCCACCAGCCACAAAGCTTTTCTCATTTCCAATTGACATACTGTATGAATTTAACTGTAAAATGTGACTCTTTCTCTAACCTTCCTCAAACCATATGCACCTTTTGTAAAATGTGAAGACATCAAAATGCATACATTTGGTCAGTTTTAGGGAATTCAAAGTCAACGGTCAAATGTATTGATGGAGTCGGGCGGTTTATTCTCCATTGAGCGCTGTCTAGGGAGGACATCAAATGCCTAAAAATGAACATTGGTCATATTTAAGCACTAAACTATGCTGCCATTTCCTAATGACGACGCCTCCTGGGTCACATAGATAGAACATTGTAAATGATATTAGGCATTATCATATCACTGTCCTTCAAGACAGAACTACCAAAAAAGATAATATATCTCATCAGATCACCAAAAGATCCACCGACTCTGCAAACACGTGTTTCCCTGTCATTGCACTCAGCCTTGTGCACCCAAACATTGTCTAACAAACATACCCCCCCCCCCCCCCAACCCACCCAGCCCGCTAAGACATACTTCCATTTTGGGACACCGAGGTGCCCGAGGCGCACCCACTGCCAATCTCCGTCTTTACCCGATGACAAAAACACAACTAATTGGAGTACCACTGCATGTTTTCACTAAAGGCACAATTTAATTACATCTGAGCTGGGAATGAGTATTTTGGGAATGTGTGTATGTTCATTCAAACAAATGGAGCGAATGAAAAGCAATATTTGTTTTGCTTTGATTAGCAAACGGGCAGGGTAATTTGTTAAGGAGAAAATGAGTGAGGGCAGAACATCTCAGTTTAACCCCCAGCTTTCCAGTGGTGGACTACTTTCACTCTGTTTCACACACACTCACACACACACATCCCCAAACGTCTGTGCCCCTTCCATCCCAAACATTAATGAACTTTTGCTCCTGGCTCTGTGGCTCTGACCTCCCTCTTCTCCTCTCTTTTTCTTATTTTCTATCATTGTTCTGCCTTTTCCCTGATCCCGAGTCTCTGTCCTGTGGTCCTCCTGTTCATAAATCCTTGATTAATAACTCGGTGAATAATGTAAAGAGTATTGTTTTCTCCAAGGTTGTATTAATAAACATGAATGCATTTATTTGTCTTCACCAAAGCATGATTAATGCACATTAATGCCTGGATATTGCTCACTCTGCCCTGCATCACCAAGCACATATCACCCCCACCCTGTGTCTCCCAAATAAAGAAAAAAAAGACCTATCAACATTAAATATTTATGGCATAATATTAATGGTTTTGTAAAGAAAATAACAAGTTATTAATCCTCTGATTAACAACTGATTAACCTTTTTTATTAAACACGTGATCCGTGCATCATCGACTCAGGATATGTCGACTGACTGCGCTGCAGAATAATTATTTTTGTGTCTTTTCTAATTGCAAAAATCGCATGGCTGAACTATATGCGTGTGTATGTGTTTTTTGTATTTCTTTTGCCTTGACACATGCATAGATACTCCATTCACACTTGTTCAAACAACATGAGATGTATGTAGACCGAGATCACGGCGAGGGATAAAGGAAAGGAAGAAAATAAAACACACAAACATAACTGGCACATTCTTTCGCATCGAGCAGAACAAGAGCAGCGACTAAATTTAGCCGCAGATCTGTTTTAAAACAATGGGGTTTAATTCACATATCCGTTTATTCTGCAGTCACTGGCATGGGGTGGGAACGTGGAGTGAAAACATGGCTGAAGGACAAACAAAAATCTGCTTTTCTTTGTCTCTGCTCATCTCAAAGCTATTGTCTATGTATTTTTAGTTCTCGTCAACTGGAAGACAGTTATGTTGTCTCTTTTTTATAACAAATACACTGACTTCAGATTGGAACAGACTGGATTAGACACAATTATAATCTAATTCAAATGCACCCTACTTAATGAGTAATGAGTATGAGAAACAGTTAAGCAGTAAGTCAAAAAGTACACATTATGCAGATTTCTCATAATATATGATTGTTTATGATTTCTATTAGCTCCTATAGTATAATTGATGCCTTAATGTGTGAAGCAACATGTTTGAAAGATGAAATAGTTTGAGTTGGACGGATTTTCATTTTATTTTGGCAGATAATTTAAGAATGTATTCTATTTTAAGAGCAGAGCAACTAGTCACTAGTTAATATAGCTTTAAGATACATCTAGTAAAGTAAAAGTATCATTTTAAGTATTGCATTGTATCTTTTGTCAAAACTCTGAGGTACAGAAGTTACTTTTTTTGTATATTTTTGGCACTTAGTCATCATCACATTATTTTAAATGTATTAAACACCCTTTTTTATTTATTTCTCTTGCCAGGCGTTCTTCACACATTGAGAAATAATAGATCTGAACGGCCCGCTGTATATAAATAAGGTATTCCTGTTTGAATTGTCTTTGTGTAAAAGGAAGCATGAAGTGTCAACATAGCTCCATTTCCTGCAACCCAAGCTTTTTTTCTCAGCTACTGTACACCTCCTTGGCCTACTTTGCCAGTTGTTTAAATGTAATAAAGGCCTGAGCAATGTAAAGACACAGACCATATATTTTGTTTTATTAACTTGCATGAAGTACGAAGCGTGCTTTGGAACCCTTGTGAGCTTTTTTACTATTTTCTATTTTCTCCATGCCTTTCCCATGATGGATTGCCGCTCCTTGCTGCAGGGGGTTTTCTTTGTAACCCCACTCCTTTATCTTCTTCCACCTCTTTCTTATTCTGCCCCCCCCCCCTGCTGTTCTAAACATCAGCAGCTGACTTCACCTTGTCTACTTCCTCTCAACTGTTGAACCTTGCATTGGCCACTTTCTCACGTCTCTACGTCTTTCTCAGATCTCAACCATCCTCAGTTATCCATTTTAAAGAACATACTGCCTCTCCATCTCTTTCTTTCTTTCTTTTCTCTTTTGCTAATGCCATCCCGGGAATCAGCACAAACCCTTTACACAGGAACAGACTCCATCTTTGAACTCGCCTTTAGTGCCATTTGTCCTAATTACAGATCATTGTATCTCTGTCAAAAAAAAAAAAATGCGTTGATTGTAATGTTGTTCCAACTGAGATCCAGCCTTATTGGAACCCCCTTATAAGACCTGGATTCATCACACATACCCCCCCCCCCCCCCACCCACCCTCCCCCTCCTGTGGTCGCTTTCTTTTTGCTCTGTCTGTTCTTGCTCTTTTCACATTTCCTCCTCTTCATTCTTCTTCTTTTTTTTTTTGAAGATATCATTTTTTATGCTATCATCAAAATGAATTAGGCTGATCCCAAAATACGCAGATGGTCATATGGGTTGGCCCAGTTTCTAAGAAGTGCCGGGTTCAGTTTTTGGTTATTCTATGAAAAGGATGTGTGTGTGTGTGTGTGTGTGTGTGTGTGTGTGTGTGTGTGTGTGTGTGTGTGTGTGTGTGTGTGTGTGTGTGTGTGTGTGTGTGTGTGTGTGTGTGTGCGTGCGTGCGTGCGTGCGTGCGTGCGTGCGTGCGTGCGTGCGTGCGTGCGTGCGTGCGTGCGTGCGTGCGTGCGTGCGTGCGTGCGTGCGTGCGTGCGTGCGTGCGTGCGTGCGTGCGTGCGTGCGTGTGTGTGTGTGTTCCTTCATTTGGATGTTCAGTGTCTCTTGGGACTTGGAAGGTATTTATAGTGCTTCTCACACAGAGGTGGACTTCGCAGCAGTAATTAAGAAAGCAGTAAAGGTGGTTAATTCAACTTTTCTGATCACTGTTTTAATCTCTTGTCCCGCTATTCTTGAAAGACGCACACGTGCACAGAGCGGCAGGTACATGAGCCTTAAGCCTCTTAGGACTGCTTGTCTCCATGCAGTGCAGACACAATACTGTGTCAGGGAGAGGTTTAGGCATGGTGAGGGCCTTTCTTAATTACTGGGGGATTGCTAAGCAGATACGATTGTGCTTTCACTGCTGGGTCAGTGGCGGCCCATGAGATTAGCCGTACACATTAGCTTCAGTCAGAAACAAAAATGGGAAACTTGTTCCAACAGAAGTTAAAGACGTCCAGTACCATGTCAGACTCAAGATAGATTTCCTTGAATGATGATTGCTACACATGTATCTACTGTCATACAAATTGCTACACCTTTCTCTCTATATTTCTGTTATCAAAGGTGTGAATGTATAAAGGCCTGTGCTCCCCAGTTGCCTCAAATATCTACAAATACAACTTTTTATTGAATTAAAGAAACTCACTTCTTGAGTTGCGATCTTTGATTTTCAAACAGGCCTTTGGATGTAACATACATGGGACTAACGTGTCTTCCTTATTTAAAAGAATAGTAGAGATGCGAAAACATGATTGTGTGTGGGTGTGTGTGAGAGATAGTTCTGGCTGTAACTTGAACTGACATTTAAAGAATACAATTCTGAACCATATATTTAATTCAGTATATAGGTGATAATAATGTGTGGAAAAACATAACAAATGCACATGCTTCCATACAGGGTGCAGGGGTTTATTGAATGGTTTGATGAGTATACAAGTGTGAAATGGTAATCATATGCTAAAGCCTTCACAGTCACCAGAAATCAACCTAATTAACTAGCCTTGAAACCGTTCCATCGTTCGTGTTCCTTTGCAATGTTGTGCATAAACCAGCAAAGCTTTACAATTACACAATTGTTACAAGCTAGCAGCCCTAACACATGGCTCTTTAAATTAAAAACCTCAATCAATCAATCAATCTCCCAAGAAACCCCACAATTAATGGTAAAGAAATGGGGAAAAAAAACGTTGGGTAGAGCAACAGAGGAAGGATCCCTTACCTTCCAAATGCAAGAAATGTCCAAATGCAAGAAAATATACTGATATTAATAAAAGGAAATTAAAATGGATCCAAACGGATATCAACAAGCCTGATCATCTGGTGACTTTGACCCAATCAGATCTTTAGAGAATGTATGACAAGGAGCATTGAAGTTCTTCTGGCTTGTGATGGAACAACATCATTAATTTTCAACATTTGTATTCCTAGAACTTCATTGATTCTACCAAGTCATTACGCTAACTAAGCTTAAGCTAAACAATGATCTGGACCTTAACCCACCTGAATCTTCTTGAGCTATACATCTTCTTCAAAGTGGAGAAAAAGTGGTTGAGCACCCAATTTCCCCCTTGTTCTGTAGCTCAGAGGCCTGTCACTCGGCTCTGCACACATTAGACTTGTCGCGGAACAAATACAGAGGCACGTCGAGCGCAGTCAAAACACTCCAAGCCATCGCGAGTTTCGTTGGGAAGATGACTCTTTTGCCTCCTTGTCACCAGCGTGAGTTTGGACGTACCATCACAGGAGTTTCGGTGACAGCCCGGTGAAGGCTGCTTTGTTTGCCTAAGTCGTCTCCATTCCCTTTAATGAGCCATTATGGTTATGTTTTGTCTCAGTTGTGTTCATTGGCTGGCTGAGTTTCTGAGACGGCAAGACAGAGGAGAAACGGGTAGGGGGTGGCGGTGATTGGGGGAGGCCCCCTGTCTTCAAACGTCCTTGTAGAGTTTCAGGAATAAGAAGCTGTTTCAACAAGACATTCGGTGAAGAAGTAAGGAAAGAAATGAAAAAAATTAACCAATATTTTGTAATTTTCACAAAAACTGGGAATGTAATCTCTTTGAAGAAGCTTCAATCTTGAGTATTAGACAAGGAACGTCCAACTGAGACCAATTAAATCACCAGTTGTCTTAGAATTAGGGTTAGGGTTTGTACTTTCTTTCCAAAAATGTTGTCAAAAAAGTCACCACTGGTCCTTCAAGAAAGCAGAAAAGAGCTTCCTGGAAACCTCAACTTCACTTTTTCTAGTGTCTGTCTTTAATGTATCCCAAATCAAAAGCCTTGAAGTGTCTTGAAGCCAAACTCTCCACTTTCCTCCATATCCTCCCCTTCGTTTATCTCGCCTGGAGGTGCGAGGAGCTTCCTGTAACATTGCGGGATGGAAAGGGATGGGATGTTGAAGAGGGGGAAGATGAGGGGAGTTGGGTGGCTAAGCAGACACAGTGACAACCCACCTGTCAGCAGGTACTCAGTATAATTGGTAAACGAAGGCCGCGGGATAGTAGCGGGGCTCCTTCTCTTCTCTCTGTCTTCTGCTCTGTTCTCTGTTTGACGAGTATTTGAAGTCGTTGGAAGCTCGTTCCTTCCTTGTTTGGTTCAGAGAAAGACAGAGGCCAACCAGCAGAGAGGAAAAAAAGACAAGAAGTGTGAGAACATGTGTTTAATCTGAATCGCTTCCCTGGTAAGTTCGGTGACGGTGATTAGCCAAGGAGTGGACAGCTATCGCCTGTACGTGTCATTGTGGATCCTGAATGGATAAATGTATGTTTCATCCTTATTCGACATTTCCTCCTCTCTCTCAATGCCAATTCCAGCCATCAGGCTCTGTTTGCCCTCTAATGAAACATATTCATCTTCATCACACACTCTCGCGGCTCTCAAACTTACTTTACTGCACAGTCAATTAAACCCTAAGGGGCGACTCTGTGCGAAAAAGGATATATAATGCTTTGACATTTCAGCGCGTCCACATTAGGCACACCCATAGAACATTCTCCTTTGAGCTGGATGGGAACGAGTCATAGTGGAGCCTAGAGGTAGAGGAGCCAGTCAGAGGGATTGGGTCTCTTATAAGCTAGTTAGCTCTTTGGATTCAGTTACTTATGCTGATGTAATAGGGCAATTGTAAGCTGATACTGAAGTCTCTCCGTGACCCCTACACTGGCTCTTGTTCTCATATTAGGCTACCTAATATATACTTATGCGTATATAGTGTAACGGAAGACTAGCTAAAATGGACTGAACTCAATTGAGGAGTGTATTAATGCCATTTAGGCCTCCTAAAATATCCTTCTAGGGACTTTTATCTAAATCTGGGATTGTCTGCTTGAGTTGGCCCCTCCTAGACATTCGTATAGTCATTGGAACAACTGGGGTCAGCAGTGTAACGATGCAAAGCAAGTCCCTTAACAAGCCTACGCTGCGGGGCTCAGTGTGTTTGTGTGTGTGAATGTCTCCCAAAGGCTTGTAGTTGATCCTGCTTCTTGATGGCGTGAAACAGCTTTACAGGGCCGCCTTCTCCTACAGGCTGAACATCACTACTCATAACCCCGCTGACTTGGGGGCACTAACTTGGATTTGTGAGTGCACACTTCACATGCATGTCTGAAAGGCACAACTCTGTAGCCAGTTAAGTGTAATAAGTGTTCACTACAATCAGTTTTATCATCGCATGATATCACACTAAACGATTTATTCTTTTTTAAGTAGGCGATGAAAGATTTTGATGGATTTTCTTTCAAGCTACAGAACAAGATTGGAAGTTGTTTGACAAAAAAAAAGGGAAAACAAGAAAATCGTTATTCTTTCGACTACATTGTCCTCTTTATCAGCAGATGTGTTAGAGGTCAAACATCAATGAGACAATCCAACGTCAATGGCCAACTTTGAAAAGCGATGGGGTTTACATCCCAGTATCACTACTAATTACATTCATGTTGATAACCCACGATTGACATCCAATATCAACCCTGTTTTGTCAATTTTTTGACAAGAATAAATGGCCACTTTCGTGTACATTTATGGATCTTGGCTGTACTGATGTGTAGGACTTCAACAATGGAAACAGACTTGGCAAAAAACAATCAATCCAAAGCAGTTTTGGTAAAATATGTGAAGTCTAGCAAGATGATAAAACAGTCTTAAGATTTCCGTTCCATGCTAACTCGTTAAATCTCAAAAAGGGGATTTTAGAGTTTAAAGAAATCTTCCATACCAGAATAATATCCATGGTTCTTAGCTTCACTAATGTTGTATTCCTTCAATTATGTCCAGCTGTCACGTCCAGCCGATCAAGCTTTTTAATTCATAGCAAGCCATCTCAGATTTCCTATTGAAAAAGGGATAATGCCGTTTATCGTACAGGATACTAATGTGGACTGTTTTATGGCGGATTGTACGTGATTCCTATTTGTTGATTATGTTTGTTTGCATCAGTAGATCTGTGTGTGTGTGAGTGTGTGTAAGATGGGTAAACTCTATTTAAAATGCCCAGCCACCGATATGTAGAACAACAGCGCTCGGCTTCTATTGTCTCGTGCTGCTCTATGGGGGTTAGCTGGCACTGCATGTGAACAGATGTGTTTCAAATCATTGTTGTTATTTACCAGTGATAGGCTACAGCTCAAGAAAATGTCCCCCCGTTCTGATTTATTCATTCGGACAGTGGATTTATGCAGAGATGCTGAAAACCTGGATCTTTTCTGCATGGATAGACGGGCAGATTCATTATTCATGAAGCTAATGCATTGTTTCTGTTGCTTTATATCTCTTTTTTGTTCTCTCATCCTGCTTTTTTTTTTCTTCCTCCCCCCCCTTCTTCTTGCCGAATTCTCCCAGGCAAAGGTTGGCAGTTAGATGTCTGTGTTGAAATGAGAAGTTTGAAAGCGCTATCTCTGTATATATACGTGTGTGTGTGTGTGTGTAAACTGATTTAAATCGCTCTTTGAGCCCTACAGAATGGCGCTTTAAATGTTAAATGGGGGTTGAAGCCTGCCTGAACTAATTTGTAGGGCTTTGCACCATGTTGACATTTAAATGTGATAAGAATAGCAAACTGTACCGCCGACCTATTTTGAAGATGCTTTCGGAATACATTCGCATCAACTGTGGCCTATAATTAATAAAAAAAGACAGGCCTCCCTCGCTCCAGATTTGATTATAATACAACCTTATAAACACACCAGGGATAGATGAGAGGAGACGAAAGAAGAAGAAGAACTAGGGGAGGGAAAAAATCTGAAAAGAATAACAGGAATAAAAAACAAGAGAAATGATGGGGGCAGGAATTAAGAGGGAGGTGGATTGCGAACACCTGGTCTTTGAGGCAGATTGCGTTGGCTGGCTGCTGTGCTATCACATTACTCTGATCCTGCCTCTCTTGTTTGTCAGAGAGAGAGAGGGAGAGCGGGAGGTGGTGGCGGCGGTGGTTTGGGGAGGGGGGGCGGGGTCGGGGTGTGCAAAATCAGCATGCAAATAACACCACATTGTTAACTTAATCAGATGCAGGGAGAGAAAATATGGAGAGGGATGGGTGGAGTGCGGTGGGGTTGAGGAGGGGAGACCAGGGGGGGGGGGGGGGGGTCTTTCTGCCTCGCCAAGGAGGTGAGGCAGAAAGGAAGATTTTTTGCAGCGATGGGAGACGGTGTGCAGATTATAACCCACCTCCCGCCGCTGCCCACATCCAACACCCTGGGGCTGATTCTGGAACTCATGGAGGACACGTTGTGTGTGTGTGTGTGTGTGTGTGTGTGTGTGGGGGAGAGAGGCTCTTCAGCGCTCCGTCAAGTGGCAGAGACGAGCAGCCGCGGCTAGTGAGCTAGCTCGGCCAGTGTGCCAGACATTTTCATAATGCTATACTTTAAATGTCAAGATATTTCTGTCGTAAACAATAAGTATTAAGTCCGAGCGGCCCATAGCGACTGCTTAGAAACAAACGACAGCAGTTTTGCTTCTTCTAAATACCCAGAAGGCCACAGCTGCACTGTTCAGGATGTTTGTGATGCATTCTTCTTGTTTAGCACCTAATCAGATGGGAAAAACATAGAAGCATATCCTCCCTACCCGGCATTTTTAAATGTTTTTGGAAACATTTGCAGCACAGTATTTTATTACATCATAACTTAATACAAATACACAGAAGTCCAAGTGTGTGTGTGTAGGAGGCCCCGTGTGTGTGTTTGTGTCTAGGAGCCAGGTCTGTAGGACCTTAACTTGGGAAAGGCATGTCCCCATTTTTCATGTACTTTTGTTGGTACTTAATATATATTATAAACAAGTATGTGTGTGTATGTGTGTGTTTGTGTGTGTGGGAAGTAAGACAGTGTCATGTAAAAGATACAGGTGCATTTAGTGTGTGTGTGTGTGTGTGTGTGTGTGTGTGTGTGTGTGTGTGTGTGTGTGTGTGTGTGTGTGTGTGTGTGTGTGTGTGTGTGTGTGTGTGTGTGTGTGTGTGTGTGTGTGTGTGTGTGTGTGTGTGTGTGTGTGTGTGTGTGTGTGTGTGTGTGTGTGTGTGTGTGTGCTGTAGCCTTTGTTGTTGAAGATAAGTGTGTGATGCTGAAGGTCAGGCAGGGCAGAGGAGAATGAGAGAAATGTTGGCCAGGACAGACAGCTCCGAGCTGAAGCTTTGGTGCAGACAGACACCTGGAATCATGGAACCTGTCCAGCGAATACCTTCAGAAAGGCACACACACACACCTAACATTATCTTAATCACATTATATCCTCATCAGCAGGGGTACGTGACATACTCCGATTTTAAGGGAGAAATACTCCCTTACAAGTGAAAGTAATGCATTCAAAATCTTATTTGAGTAAGAGTATAAAAGTACAAGCACCTAAATGTACTTTACAACATGTAAAGTACTCATTATGCACAACAGCCCATTACAGAATTTTAAACATTATAATTATTGTTGAATTAATCTGTTCATCACTTTAATGCTGCAGCTTGTAAAGCAGTGCCTTGTTTACTATATATACTAACAGGTTGCTTGTGAAATGAACCAATGGATCAAAACATTTTTTTTATCGAATCTTCTAACCTAATAATTTCATGTTTATTACTATTTAAAAAAAGAAGAAGTCCCGTTTTAAAATGCAACATGTACATGGACATGTAATTGGAGTAATCCCATGTTAGGGACAGATACTTGAACCTTCTGAACTCTAAAACACACCACTGGGTTTGAAAACATGTTTCCTTTGCATAAGGCAGAGAGAAGAGAACTATAGAGACTGTAGAGGCTATACAAATCACAAACGTTTATTAAACAAAACATGTACATTTTTTTATTGTTTCTTCCCAATATTATCAGAACATTTAAAATAAGTTCAATTTTATTCAAATTCTTGTTAAAATAACTTTTACTTTTTATTATTTATGGCATGTGTCAAAAAACTAAAACAAAATAACATTTTTGAGTTTTTCTTGCCAGCATTGATGATTTTGCAGTTTATATAGAAGTGCAGGCCACATCAATTGCAGTGAAAAGAAATGAGGCCACAGAGAGTAAAGTGAGATAAGTGAAAAAACAACACTGATAATTAAAAGGACTTATCTTTCAAACATGCGGAGTGTTCACACACACACACACACACACACCTTAGGCACCTCACCTCTGTGTGTTTTAATACATGTATGAGTCTGCAGTGTACATACACTGTATATATTCTCGCTATTAGCGCCAAGGTGTGTGTTCTGCAGCGACCATAATCCGAGCAAGTGTGTGTATCTGTGTGTGTAACAGAGTGGTTTGGAGTCCGGTTCACAGAGAGGCCTTCAAACAAAACAAGAAAACTCTCCTCTGAGGTTTCACCCAACTTCTCCTTCCTGCTTTAATCACCGAGGCGTTGGCATCCACACACACGCCTCACTGACATGTCTCTTCCTCTCTCTGTTTCACTCTTCATCCCTCTTTCATTTCTTTTATTTCCTCCTGTAAATCTTTTCATCCACCCCCTCCATCTGTGATCTTAAGAGCAGTGTTTTCCTGATAAAGTCTGATAGATAAACATGCTCTCTTATGTCCCCGAGGCCCCTCCACCCACTCTCCCGAGAGCACACCCCTCCAAAGCACTTCCTGCGCTACAATTAGTCCGTAATAAATACACTCTGGCCTTAAAGTAGATAATGCACAATTCACTCCCTCTCTCTGTCTTTTTTGCTTTTACATTAAGTGCCACATTAGCTCGCCTGTACGTATCTGACTTTGAAGAGTGCGGTGATGTTTTTTTTTTCTCTTTCTCTTCCTCCCCAGGCAAAAGTGCGTGAGAACAATAGCAGTTATAAGGCCACTAAGAGATATTGTAACGTATGCGGAGAATTGCAAGCATTTCCACCCAGCTTTTGATGGCTTTGATAAGATTAGTTTGCTTTCTTAAACAGGAAGTGTGCTGCTTAAAGGGGAAACAAAGAAAAAAAAAAAAGTCACAGTGTGGTTGCATAATAAGTTTAACTACTTCTCAGAGAGCTAAAGTTCCCTTCAAACTCTTCAGATTAACAAGAAAAGGAAGAGACACAGAAGGCGGGAGAGGGGGAGAGATAGAAAGGGGGGAGTTTATCAAAGTGATGGAATAAAGAGAGATTTAACACGGTCATATTAAAAAGACATGCGACAGTTTCAATATTTAAAAATCCCATTTGCTATCGACAGAAGAGCTTTTTCATTCAAGAGCATATGGCACCGCTACCTGTATCCAGCTTCTCTCTTATCTGCGTCAAAGACAAAGGAGTAAAAGAGGGGGGGGGGGGGGGGGAGAAAAAGAGATACTTTCAAACAGACATCCAGACATTGAAGAATCATTCAATTATCGGCAGCATGATGTAAAATAATTACCTGACTCGCTTCCTGTAATGAGCGCTGCTAATTAGCCATAGACTTTTGTTTTAGCTGCGCAAAAAAAAAAGAAAGTCCCAAACTCCCAACTGCGGGGAAGCTGTGAAAATAAATGTTGTATGTTGAGGTAGCACCCCGTTTTTTTTCACACACACACACACACACACACACACACACACACACACACACACACACACACACACACACACACACACACACACGCACTGTGACTCTTCACTATAAGCTCACTTGGCTTGGAGGCACAATTTACCTCCCAATGTATGCACACACAGTTCTCGGTAAATAGTCGAGAGTGCAAAAAAAAGATCCTTCTTCTCTTAATTAGCTGTGTAACAATTAAAGTCTCCTCTTAGTAAATTGAACCTTTGTCTCCCTTGCCTCCCTGGTTTGATTTCAGCACCTGTCACAACAACCCCTCCCTTTACCGCCACCTCCACACACCCACCACTATTACCCCCCCCCCTTGACTGTAGTCATTATGCAAAACTCTACCAGAATGTGCCCAGCATGAGCGGAAGAAAACAGCAATTATTTCTGATATTCTGTTATTTAGGCCGTATTGACATTCAACCACTTTCTCTCTCTGTCTGTCGCCACCACCTGAGAAACAACTCGGTTTAAGTCTCAATCGTGTATGTCATCACTGCAAGAGACAAAGGCAGGCCCGTAGTGTGTGTGTGTGTGTGTGTGTGTGTGTGTGTGTGTGTGTGTGTGTGTGTGTGTGTGTGTGTGTGTGTGTGTGTGTGTGTGTGTGTGTGTGTGTGTGTGTGTGTGTGTGTGTGTGCAGCATTGACATGCAGCGCGCAGGGTGACCAGTGATGTAAGCTATGACAGATACACTGTGGTCATTGTCTCCCTGACCTCTTTCTTCCCTGCAGTGTAACCATGCGTGAGTGTGTGCTACACACAGTGCCATGTTTGTTGTCTCACACACACATACACTTGCTATTGTGTCCTGGTTTTCTGACTGATTTGACAGGAAGAAGAGTTTAGTCACCAGATACGAAACAGGCCAGAGAATACATGTACATTGCAAAACATCAGAGACACGGTTTGACATGAAATGAGGAGGAAGTGGATTGTTTAGTCATAGTAGGCAGGAGGAAAACCACAAGTAGAACCTGTATACAAGCATAAATACATGTTGTTTTTTATCTATAAAAATAACCTAAAAGTTGATTTGAACATTGATGATGCATCAAATGGCAGTCAATGTTTTTTCAGAAATTGCTAGGGTTAGGGTTAGCAATTCGTCAAGGCCTAAATACTTTTCTTATTTTTTATTCTAGGTCGCACTTGGTTTCCATCCATTTCACCACAATGTAAAAATCAATCTGCTCAGACTTGAAATTCGAAACTATGTCATGTCTCCACTCTGTTGTCAACAATGCCGTATTGTTACAGCAAATCTTTGCAAGTGGATTTGCATTATGTCGAGGAAATTATTCCAACAAAAGCTGCCTGGAATGTAGGGTGAATATATTCAAAATCTGAGAAACTTAAAGTCTAATTATTAGCATTTCCTAGATCTTTTAATGGCATCTCATGTTCCTCTTCATTGTGTTAATTGTTGTAAATGTGATTTTGTGTAAATGGGCATCATGTTTAAATTCGATTTGATCTGATATGGACCTTCACGATTAGTCCTGTTGTTGCTCATATTCTGCAGCAGTATTTTCAAAATGTCATTATTATCTATATGTCAAAATGTCATTTCATGTTTTACTAAGAAATGCCATGGTGCTTGATCAGCTTCTAAAGTTAAAACAGGTTTTATTGCAGGCTTTACTCACCCGAGAAAAAAAGACACTTCCTTTATATCTGCTTTGAAAGCCTTCTATTCATTGCTTCCCAAAAGGACAGTATCAATCACCTGATAAATATATGTTTAATACCTCGTGTCATTGCCAGTAACAACCAAATAAGCAGCATCAGTTGCGGTATTAAAGCAGGAGTGACGCATTAAGTATAATACGAGGCGCCTTCACTATCATTATCACGTCAATTACTTTGCTTTTTATTTACGTTTCCCTCTTGTCACTGAACTCCACTAAACAGTGACTGCTTAACAAATGTTTGCAGCTAGTAATCCTGCGCTGGCTGCTTTGTGCGCTGCTGCAGGGGTCTGTCCGCGCTGCTGTGACCGCTATTGTAGCACACACACATACACACACACACACACACACACACACACACACACACACACACACACACACACACACACACACACACACACACACACACTCACACACACACACACACCCACACACACACACACACACACCCACACACACACTCACACACACACACACACACACACACACCCACACACACGCACGCACACACACACACACACACACACACAGACATCTGCAGGTCACCATCATCATAGTGGGAATAATACCAAGGATGGTTATCATAAAGGGAAGCTTTGAGCTCCCGGCCGTCTTGGGAAGATGATTTGGCTGGCCCGGAACAATGAACTGTGGGAATCCGCTTGTCCCGCATTGATCTTCCTCCCATGGCATCCCCTGCAAGGCTGTCAGAGCGATGGACGGATAAAAAGACCCACAACATTTTTCTTTCTCCCTCCCGGTGTCTTTCTTTTCTCTCTGTCAGGAGGGCTCCCACTGATCAGCGGGGATGAGCTGAAAGTTGAACTACCTGTTGACAGGACCTCTTAAACAGCCCTCAATGACATATTGTGCAGAGGGAAGGGGGGGGGGGGGGGGGGGGGGGGGGGGGGGGCAGAGGCTCCTGTTCATTCATATTTGTCACTGATCTATTGAGTCCGTGCTCACATAGAATCTGCGCTTCTTTGCTTATATTTTCTCTGCGTTAAAGCAGACCAGAGGGTGATGGTGAACCAATATTCACCAGTATTCAAATATTAAAAGTTGTTCCATAAGAATGTGGATGGTGGGCAATTGGTGTTTTGGGCCAGCCAATCAGAGCTCTTAGTCTTTCGGGCTACTGGAAACCCCTCCCAAAAGATCCAGCAGCCTTTTGGGAAATAGGGGACAAAGCACATATATTTCCTATTTGTAAAGACAGGGTTAGGGTTAGGGTTAGGGTTAGGGTGGTGTGATATACTGGTATGTTAGCTTCAATTACAAAGAGTAATGCCCTGCTATTTGTATATCTTACACAATCAATTAGTATGTTTTCTAAGTACTGTCATTTTGAACCAGGAAGTATAAAGAGCCACAAAGTTTTTTGGGTTATTTTAACCCAATCCACTATCAATTCCTAAAGCTAACCAAGAAGTGTGGTGCCTTAATCCTAACAAGTACTTTCTTCTGAAGACAGAAGTGTATTCTGAAAAGCATGTATTCATAGAAGAAACAGAAATTGACACAAGTTACTGGACATTCGTAGGAGAATAAACATAATGTTTTTTGAATGTTTTGAAATAATTAAAATTAACAGTTGTATGAGGAAGGTATGTTTGAAATATAATATAGTGAGATCCGATATCAGGCCTTGTCTGCAACTCTATTTTTCCCCTCTTTAAAAATAAAACAATCCATATGTGAAGCTTCCCATGTTTCTAATATCGCTGAGTTTTGATCAAGAGGCTCCAGGCATGGGATGGAGTTTTGGATTAAATCTGGCAGGGCTTGTGTGACAGTCTTCTATGTGCAGTTCAGAGTGTTTTCGCCTCATTACAGAAAGTAATAATGCGGTGAAGTCAAAGAGCGAGCGAAAGGAAGGAAAACAAGGCCGCTTTTTTATTGAATTAATTAGAAGCCTTGCAAAGACCACCTGCAATAGAAACAAAACACAAGCCAGAAAGAAACTCATATCATCACGATCTGTTCTACCGCTAAGTCTAAACCAACTTTTTCGAAGTAATTGATCTCTGTTAAGATTAGAAAGCTCCGTTTCTACTTTGAAAAAACACTTACAGCTTTTTAATGTATCCAAATGTCTCTGCTGCTTATGCTTAATATTTAGCATTCAACTCTCAGTGCATGTAACATACAGTATGGTTAATTCCCACATTGTCCCTTCAACTACAGATTACTGTAGCTACAACCCCCCCCCTTTGTCTCAATAATGATTTGGTTGAAATATGATGGAATTCAGCACATTGTGAACAATGATTGATTTGTTTAATGCAATGAATTACTTCATTAGGACTTAATGAGGTATTGCATTGTGATTAGTCGATGGGTTTTGTGTCAATACATGTCAAAATAACAAAGTAAAGTCCAACTAATGGCTTTTCGATCCTTTCGTTTTCTCCCAGTCTTGTCTTAAATGTCACACAGAAGTTTTGTGACAGAACTCAAGTAAAGTCGGAAAGAAATGGTTTATTTTAATATGCATTTATAATAGGTGCCTAATATTGACACTGTCTTTCATTTACTTTTATATGGTTACAATTAGAGAGAGACACATACAAATCCCTTATGCATTTATGATGCATGGTGCCATTGATAAGACAGAAATGAACCGAGCACATTCAAATGCTGACTGAAATACACTTCCATTGTGTTACAGATACCACTTATAATTAAGCTGAGGCTTGCAGAGGAAAAAAAAAAGAGAGCAAAGAAGAAAATGCATTTAGAAAAACCGAGTGAAATCAGTTTATGTGCGTGTGCACGAGTGTGCGTAGTGTTTTTGTGTGTTTAGGGGGTGCACGTGGTGCTTTGCTGAATATTAAACCACAAACTTTAAAGACAACAACTGAACTGTCGTGAGAAAATGCTAAAGGAAGTCTTTGTGGTTTTAGAGGTATCACAGGAGCCAATAGTTTTAATGAGGCAGCATGGCTGTACATGCCAGGAAATGATAAGGTTATACAGGTTAGAGTAACGGCACATAGATACTGTACCAGCATGAAGCTACAGAGTGTCTTCTTATCGGAGTCTGCACAGGCTTCATATCCATGGCAGAGACACTGAGACGTAATAGGGACAAAGTGGCACTTCCCTTAATACAACCGGTAAGACTGACAAACCTGAGCCTTGATCTTCTAAAAGCAAAGTACCGCTACATTTGTATTGTTGTTTGTCTTCTGTATATGGGATGGTTGCATGAGACTCGTGACAGAAACAGGCTGATGTCAAAAAAGAAAGTGTTGTTAGCGTGATTTCTGTGGGCAGCCATTTGATTATACTCAGTGTCTTTTGGAGGGCAGGCACATATTGAATTGTTGTCTTGTAGGGTTGTGTATGGGTGCGTCTTTGCCTGCGCGTGTGTGTGTTTCTACTTGTACACCAGCCTCAGATTCCTTTGCGTGTTGATATGAGCAGAGGGGGATGTCACATAAGAAATGTCCTTTTTAATCAGGGGAAAAATATATAAAATGACTGGGGAGCAAGGCAAGCATATTAATGTGTCTCATTTGCATACGCTCGTCAGCCAGGATACGTTTATAAAAAACACAAACTGGATTCGTCAGTTCATTTCACATTATTCCATTGTCTATCTGCCTTTGTTATATGTTAAAGATAAAGGCAGAAATCAAATTGAAGAAAAGGGCAAGCTGCTATCTCCCCAAATGAGCAACAGCTCATCAGCCTAGTTTAAATCACAGATTTCTATTCCAAAAGGCAGCCGCCTCTGTAAAAAGGGCCCATTCAAATAAGGTCTTCTCCGATATAAGCACGCCTGGTGATGGAAACTGGGGTGTCACATAAATACAATTTAAAACCTAAGCCATTTAAAGCAGTCTCACAAAGTTTGATCTGTCTTAGCAATTCTCTCCCAATATTATCATCACAATAAATGTACACGTATACAGTATCTATATTTCCTCCAATCAAGTATAAACTTGTCATTGTTAGGCTTTTACAATGCTTTATTTCTTACATGATTATTTAAGTCACATGAGAGCACGATCATAACATCTGTCGTAAATCTAAGTATGACAGAAGCATCTATAAGCCCACAGAACATAGTCTGCCCATTATATTGTTCAGAATGCTGTATAATGGCTTAAGATACATGTGGGGAGGAATAAGGAGAACTCAAAGGGCAGCCTACGAGTGTCACATTCCTTTAAACACAAGTGGAAGCTGCTCACAGTGTCTGATTCATGTCCGCAAGATAAGAATCCACCATCAACTGTGTGTTGGTGGGGCTGGTGGCTAAAAGAACAGACCCCTTATGTCTACTGACCTCCTACTAGTGGGAGAGGAGGGAACATATTCAATTGAGAAAAGCACAATGTAGTGTCCTCCAAGCTTAAGAAACATACTGTAGGTGGAGAGAGAGCCTGTAAAGTGTATACGGAACATGTGTGCACATATTTGTATGGCGGGTGTGTCCCGTTGCTGCAGGATTGGGTCCATAAGCTAAAATGATCCTGCTTTCTCTTAAAAGTGAACTCACCTAATGCCAGTGCTTTACACTGCCTCTCCATGAAAGGATTTTTTGATGATTATAATCATGCGTTACAGCACAGTGGCTGCCACTGTTACCAGGCAGCATACTAATCAGCTTAATGAGATATTATACAATATTTTGTTGACCAAAGCAGAACCGTGGTTATTGTTTCTGAGGGTTTGACCCCTGCTAGCAGCTAGAGGAAGTGTGCACATAGATGTTTGTACCTCTCCTTCTCTAGAGCAGATGGATCTCTCTACAAAACAACGCTTTTCTTTAGTTTGATTTTGGTTTTATTCACTGATGTTACACAAATGAAAATCAAAACATTGAGGGTACAACATGTTCAGAAAATGCTGTTAAATGTTGCAATACAGGAACCCAGGACTACAAAATGTGTCACACTGTAACAACAATGCGTTGCTTATTCCTCTCAACCATGTAACAACCGATGCATTTCTGCTGCATTGGGAACCTGTTCAACACAAACCATTGTTGTTTTCTCTACCTTTACACTGACTTTAAAGAGGAAAGTAGAGAGAAGAAGACAGACAGAGATAACTTGAGGAATAAAAAGAAGCAGAAGTGATTCACATCAAATGTAGTGCAGATCTTTAATGGAATTTTGCGCCAAGACAAGTGTCGTGGCAACAAGATAAGAGTGTTGTGTTTACTGGAGTAACCCCTTGGCTTTAAGTGCTATTGTTAATATCATAATTGTAGTATTGCGGTGGCTCCCCGACAATGCCGTTGCTCCGTTTCATTAAGGCGTGTAATTGGAGGAATTCTGATAGGATGGGCACAAGTAGCTTAATTATACACTGCTCACTGTGTTTACGGAGTAATTATTCCATCCAAAATGGTGTTACATTTTGAAAAACTTATATGGAGTCACAGTATTTCTCCAGGCTCTTGGCGCTGACAATTCACACAGAATGCCATGCATCAAATGCAATCTTTCTATCTGTGCTGGGTGACACAGCACAGGTGTTGTTCCCCTAAGTGAGGAAACACATTAGTCTTGAACATGTGGCTGGATAATATTCTATCTGCAATCTGGAAAGCAAATACTAAGAGAACATCACCAGCAATAATGGCAAAGTGTCTTTAAAATGCCTTTTCTTTCCTAAAATGTGATTTTCTTTTATTTCATTTAATTATTTCCAATGTATTTCCCTCTTTCTGTCTGGTTTTACAGGATGGAGGACTCTAGTTTGTGTCTTGGTGTGTCGTCAGCGGTGTCCGACGCTGATGCCCATCTGAGCAATGCAGTGTTAAATGGCCGCTACCCCATCAGTCAAAAGCTTCATCAGCTTACTGCCCAGCTAGGACACGCCTTTCCTGACCTGCACCGCCCACAACAGATCCCTGAAGAGAAAGCAGCCACGCCTTTGGACGAGAATAACCACCACACAGCCCTGGCCAGTCAGCCTATCAGCAGTCAGATGGCCCTGTTAGCCAACCAGCTCAACCGAGACATTGACGCAGGGGCACTGAGCGGGTTGAACGGGCGTGTTGACCTGCAGCAGTTTCTCAATGGCCAGAACTTGGGCATCATGTCCCAGATGAATGATATCGAAGATGACGCCCGCAAAAATAGGAAGTATCCTTGTCCACTGTGTGGCAAGCGCTTCCGTTTTAACAGCATACTGTCACTGCATATGCGCACCCACACAGGAGAGAAGCCCTTCAAGTGCCCCTACTGTGACCACCGAGCAGCACAAAAGGGCAACTTGAAGATCCACCTGCGCACCCACAAGCTGGGAAATCTTGGGAAAGGCCGCGGTCGTGTCAGAGAGGAGAATAGGCTTCTGCATGAGCTGGAGGAGAGGGCCATCCTTAGGGACAAGCAGATGAGGGGGAGCAGCAGTCTCCTCCAGACACCTCCAACACCCCATCTGAGCCTCAACAGCAGCTCTAACAACCTTCAGCAGCAGCAACTAGGCTCAGCCTGTGGCCTTCTCCCACCCTCTGGCATGGCCACCCCAGAAACAATTTCCCAACCCTCTTCTTCACCCAAGCCGGCTGGCACCCAGGATGAACAGTCCTTCAACCTGACTACAGGCTTCCGCTGTACCTTCTGCAAAGGGAAGTTCAAGAAGCGCGAAGAGCTGGACCGCCACATCCGCATTCTCCACAAGCCCTACAAATGTACTCTGTGTGAGTTTGCTGCTGCCCATGAGGAGGAACTGATCAGTCACGTGGAGAAGGCCCATATTACAGCCGAGAACACACTGGGCGGGGGGACTGGTCCTGGTGGCACGCAGCCGCCAACTGAATTCCGCTGTGAAGTGTGTAGCCAGGTGTTCAGCCAAGCTTGGTTCCTTAAGGGCCACATGCGCAAGCACAAGGACTCCTTTGAGCACTGCTGCCAAATCTGCGGCCGTCGCTTCAAGGAACCCTGGTTTCTCAAGAACCATATGAAGGTGCATCTCAACAAGCTGGCAATCAAGAACAAGCCGAACCAGCCCAGTGAGCAGGAGATGGCTGCCGTCAATAGCATGAACAATCTTGCTCAGGAAGCTCATGCCAATCTTTATTCCCGCTACATCTCCTGTCTTCAGGGAGGCTTCCTGTCCCCAGACAAACAAGGCCTGAGTGAGCAGCACCAAATGTTGGCTAAGGCTGGGATTGCCATGAAGGAAAAGGAGATGCTAGGGAAGCTGCTGGGGCCCATGGCAGGAGGAATGGGCCACGGTCTGGGCGAAAACGAGAAGCGCTCACTCCTGGGTTGTCTCAACCTTGTGCCACCGCTCAAGTCGAGCTGCATGGAGCGCCTCCAAGCAGCTGCAAAAGTGGCGGAGATGGACTCCCTCAATAGTTACCAAGCCTGGCAGATAATGGCCCGTGGCATGGCAATGGACAGGGCCTTCATGCCCAAGGAGCAGCAGCACCACCAGCACCACATACCCCAAGGGCAAGAAGATGAGATGAGTGGTGCTGGGGCCCTGGCTTCCTACTCAAACAAACAAGACAAACAAGACTACTCCTTGATTGCTTCCAATGATAGCTCAAAGCAGAAGCATCTCTCAGAGGCCTTGCAGGGATCAAAGGCCGCAAGTGGAGCCATGATGGCCATGAAGGAAGATGGAAGAGGCTTTGACGGTCACCGTGACTTAATGTCTGTCCACGGCAGTGCCGAGGGCCCCGGAGCCCTTGCTGGCTTAGGAAGTCCAAACATTGACTTCAGTCTTTCCAGTCTCTCCGTCATGAAGGAGAAACCTTCAGAATGCCCTGACTGTGGACGGGTCTTCAGAACGTACCATCAAATGGTCGTCCACTCCCGCGTTCATGGCAAAGACAGGCGAGTCCATGAGGAAGCGGTGCAGCAACAAGGACTGGACGAACGCCGCGGATCAGCGAGCGACCCAGAGTCCCAGTCCATCAGCCGCTCCACCACTCCGGGTTCATCCAACGTGACAGAAGAGAGCGGAGCCGGAGGAGGACACTCCCAGACAGGAAGCGTCCAGGATGACAGCCCACATCCCTCCTCACCATCTTCAGGTAAGAGAAAATAAAATCAAAGAATGAATGGTAAGCACTTGTGTTGGGTCTGTCTATAAAGGGATGAACATTTCATCCTGTTTACATACACTCAGGAATGATGTTTACTTAATGTTACTTTCTTACTGTTCAACAATTCTACCTAGGCTACGCCCTATAATAATCACATTGTATAATGTGCACATGTGTGGAGAAATACAAAAATAACATAATCCCACAAAATCAAGGCCACACATTCCTCACATAACTCAGATATTTAAAGTCTTTGTTAAATTACCCACACACACACTGCTTATTAAATCCAAGTGAACAGAGCGTACTGTATATGATATACTCAGATGTAAAAAGGTACTGATGTCTAACTTGCAAGATCTAATGCTGTACATAATAGCAATTGTCCTCTGACACGGCTATGTTGTTTCTACCATGAACATTACGCGAAACAGAAGTCTACAGAGAACAAAAGCCAGAAAAAGACCTGCTTCACAACTGCAGGTTACCAGTCTATATCCCTGTGGAACAAGAGTAAAGACTGGGAGTGTAGGGACAAACTAGTTTTAACCACAGTGATTAATAAATGTCTTTCATAAACATGTTGAAGACAAACCCCCCCCCCCCTCCCTCTGCCTTCCCAGCAAACACAGGCCGGTCTGGGCTAGATAAGTGTATGTTTAGTGGGATTAAGGGAGGCTCGTTGCTAATGATTACACAAGTTTTTAAAGGTAACTTTCGCATGCTCCTCAGGGCACTACGCCGGCGTTAAGAAGTGTGTGCAGTAATTAGGTCACGAGTACGCGATAATCAGTCGGTTTAAGCTAAACAAGACACTAATTAAAGATATACATATAAAGCAGGTCAAAAAAAATGGTGAACTTCATTTGCAAAAGCGAGGATGTGCTTTTAAGTCTTTTGAGAGAAAAATAAATAAATATAAATATAAATCAGAGTGGCTTAGCTTAAGGCTGTAAGCAACTTAATTCCACCAGTGGAGATGAAATTGTTTATTTATTCACAGAGGCATGAAGTCCTTATCGTGCCCGTGTAGTGTGATGGGTTTGAACATGGGACAGGCTATGTTTATTTTAATCTAAGAAATAATAACAGACAACCCCCCACCCCAATTAGGAATTAATGAAAATGAGAGTGAGATAAAAACCTATTTTCTTTATAGAGACTATTAAACATTACACTTTCTCAACAGAGTGGGGGTGTAGCGGATGTAATTATCTTCTGAATTTTAATGCTGGAAGTTTCTCTCTCCATCTCTCTTTCTGTGTCTCTCTTTTGACTCAAGCCCTTTGAATCAGATGAGTACAGCTCGTGGCGTTTCAACAACTTCAGAAGTACTATATTAACCGCCAGTGTGCGGTATGCAAAATAAAATTACAGTAAAAATAATAAATGACAAATAAAAACCGATAGCATTTACGACCAAATGCTAACCAAGCACAACAACATGCATTCGATTTAGTTGAGTGGTTAAATCTCACCCCCGGGGCACCATCTTTGGAGAAGGTAGGATTAAAGAATTTATAAATATAATTAAAACAGTGTATGGACAACATTGCACAAGAAAAAAAAATAGCCTGCTGTTTTATACAAGGTCTTGATATTGCAGTTCCTTTTGTCTTTGTGTATTAGAGCTTGATACATTTAAAGTCTTTGTCAATCTGCCGCTGTCATGTCTCAAAGGCTGTCCTCACATTGATCAGAAGTTATAGATTCTAAAACTAAAAGGTTTTATTGTCGTATGCAAAGACAGTGTAGTTATGCCAATAACAATCTATAGTCCCAGGCACCTCCAACAATGCAACATATATATATATATATATAAGACATAAAACAATACAAATAGTGCAAAAAGAAACAGAATAGAAATAAAATAGTGCAAGAGAATGTTGCATGTGACCAATGTGCAAGTCAATGTGTAAGAAGTCAACTATATGCATTTAAAATAGATTAACAGCTCTGATGTTCAAAATGTTTAATAAGCTGGTTTTTGCTACTTCCTGTTTTTTAATCAGAGGTAACGAAACTTGTCTGTCTTCACAGCTTACACAATGCGATTCACATTTGGAGCTCTGGGACTCTCAAATTAGAAGCTTTGATGTGTGAGAAAAAATGTGTCTGAGTCTCATGTGGAGAAAGGTGTCGTGCTTCTCTTCGGCATACATGTTTGTTGTGTGTGTGCATGTGTCTGTGTGTAGGCTTTACAGTGTGTGAATATCACTCCCTTACGAAGTGAACAGGATGTGGCTACTGTACCATTGTCTTTATCTTAATATCGCAGGTTTTCAAAAAGCAAGGCTTGTCTTTTTCTGTGTGTGCGTGCACCTGCGAAGTGTGTGTGAGCCTCTGCCCCGCCACCTACCCACGGCAATTTTGAGTTAAACTTGAATTATAGTAATCAAAAATAACATCTCAACTGTGAAAGAAGGTCAGCTCTGCCGCTTTTGTCTTTGAGACGGCACTTGTTTAAAAGCAACGAGTGAAAGAAAAGGGAGAATTGAGGAAGAAAAAAGCAGAAAAACAAAGGCCTCTGTCAGAGATGTCCTTTAAGGACCTTCCTTATTACAATATAGCGCTGCAGCTAACCTTGAGCTTATTTTCTCATTCAACCAAATGCTTTATTTCTTTAAAGAAAACAAAGAGGTAATTACATTAATGTCGATCAACATGTTTTTTTTTGTTTGGCTTTCCTTCTGCGTTTCCACCCCCTCAGTGAAGCAGTGTGGAGAGAAACACAGTGTTATATTGTCATATAAGGATTGAGCAACAGGTAATACAGCGCATCACATCCGTAAAGACCCTTGGAAAACCTTCTTTTTTGCCAGCTTAAACATGCAAATAACCTCCCATTGAAAATCCTCATTTTGCACGTTTGCGTCTTCCCATTATAGTTCAAATGTAGCTTAATGTGTAAAAATAGGCTTTGCTGCACGCATGTAAGGCCTAAAGCGGTCCTGCTTACATGTACCTCAGCGACTTTCCCACTTCCTGTAAAGCCCACTCCCACCTCTTGGCTGTAAAAGACTTTCTCTGTGTCTCCGGAGAATCCCCCATGTCTACATTTTTTAAGAGGAACAGCGTTTTAACATGGCGAGGATTAGCCTGCATATCCCTGGTCTTTACCGCGGCTCAAACAAGCAGGCAAAATGCTCCATACAAATTGAAATTGGATTTGCCAACTTGACGCCTTAGGTTATAAAGCATGGATATTCATCTAATTGCGACGGTACAATGGGGGCGTAATTACACATGCGGACAAACTGTTACAGTGTAATTACTGTGTCATTAACAGGAATAAAGTAAGAGTTTAACTAAATCCAGACTACTCTGAATATGCATGCTGACAAACATGAACTCACCAGATACTATCAGGATATTTAAGTTAATGAGTCTTCACCTGGCAATATCACAGAGGTATACCTTCTGAGGATTGCTATTGATTATTTGACTTTTACAAAACTAATAAATGTAGCATATTTGAACATACAAATGAGTAAAGCTTGTGACCCTTGGTCCCAGGTTCACTACATTGGGGTTCATAACAAAAGTGTATGGTGGCTACTGTCTTTTAGAGGTTACCTGTGACACAGAATACGTATAATACTAATAATTCAATCAATAATCCGTCTATATTGTGTCCCTGAATCAAATTGATACAAACTAAAGGAGAAAGACAATTTTACTTTGTTTTTGGCCAAACCTCAAGGATATGAGGCTTCATGGCTCGATAGGGGCCCACGTTTTTACATTTTTCTATTTCCTTGGGCCTCTGGGTGGATTAATTTGGCCATGTACAGTAGTAGAGGAACTAAGGCCCCTGCAAGTTAAGATAACAAAGCATGTCTTTTTCAAGTCTTTAATGTGTCTAGTTTTTGAAAAAGATGCTTGTATGAAAATATTTCACAGCAAAATGATTTCTTTTTTCAGTTCCTCCCCATAAAATAAAAATAGGGAAAGTGTTGGCTTCTTCAAAGGGGGCCGCGTCCGCCTTATCACATGCATTTATGTAAGGAAATGATAATCAGAAAGAATGTCAGGTGGAAATGGAAAATACATTTCTATGTATCAAGGACTGTTATCTCAACATAAAAGCAGGTTATTTAAATACCAACCAAACAACTAATTTTGCAGATGTTTACAACCATCTATTTCAAAAACTAGACATAATAAAGTACTAAAACATGTCAGCCACATTCAAAGTGTCTCACTAAGAGAAGCCAGAATATCCAACTTATACCTCTGTACTGTATCCCACCACCTCACGCTGCAGCCAACACTTTGAAATGAGGCCAGCCCTCTGTGAGTGCGTGCCATAATATATGAGTGTAAAACTATGTGCATTAAAAAATTATGAATTATGTCTCCCGTTTCTTTTTTTCTCTTCCCTTTGCATAAATTACTTTTCTTTGTAATTGACATCCGTTCCTCTGCTCCTTCCCCCCCCACCCCCCTTCGCACTATTCTTCTTCTTTTCTCTATAATCAGAGAGCGGTTACAAAACCTGAGCCTTCTACCCCCCACTCATTTGTAGGAGTCTGGCCTGTCATATCTGTATTTTTTTTTATGTGTCACCAAACTTAAATAGACAGTCATTGTGTTGCAGGCACAATCATTCCCCGAGCTGTATTTTTTGTACAGTAGGTCAGGACTCTGGTGTCTGCTAAATGATAAAAGTTCTATTCAAACGCACTAATTGTCAGTGTGCCGTGCTGATTGACATGTCTCGGATAAATGCAGACTTAGTATTTTTGTACACGCTTGCACAATATAAAAGGCCAATTTATTTCTCTGTTCGTCTTTCTCTTATTCCTTGCACAGTTCATTTGATTTCTCCCTTTGCTCTCCCGTCTTTCAGACTCAATTTGTAAATATTACGCATGGTGGGAATTAGCCGGGGCTTTTTAGACATTTTTAAATTCCAATTGTATTCCGACGAGTGTGTTTGATCACTGGAAGCACTGCGAGCCCCCGTTTGCTCCTCAGTATTCCTGGGTGGCTATCAGTGGCTAGCCTTGTCCTTATGAAACATTTATCAGCCCGTTTTATGTCTTAATGATCACGTTAGGATTCCCCGCCTGGTTATGAAGCAGGAAAAAAAGGAGAAAAAATGTACTGTTGAGAGAGTGAAGGAGAGGCGATGACGGGAGAGAGTGAGTGGAGTGAGAAAAACGGGGGATATGACAGGGCATCACATTCCTCAGTAAACAGCATCACATTATGCCATCCACTCTTCAACGCCAATTCGTTGCCAAAACATAGCTTACCTTTCTCCCGGAACAACACACACACACACACACACACACACACACACACACACACACACACACACACACACACACACACACACACACACACACACACACACACACACACACACACACACACACACACTCCCTCCGTCTTCTTCTGTCTTCCCCGTTCCCTTTTTATGTTTTTATAATTAAAACATAATATTTATCTTTCCATAACAGAAGGCTGCCTTACTCCGTCAGGTAGACTGTTTGAATATTAATATTCTTAATACATCAACAAGCTATCTTCTCCGGTGTCATTGCTAAAAAGTGAGCAGAAAGGGAATAGAGAAAGGCGTCTTTCTTACTACCCGTTTGAGAAGTGCAGGGAGAAAAAGTAACGAGAGAAAGAAAGAAAAGACATAAATTAACATCACAGTCGCAACTTGTGCTGAAAGAGTGTTTACCCAGGATGCTCATGTAAATGCGCCGACTAAATGCGCGTTTCTTCCTCCTTCAGTCAAAAAAAGTGTACTCTTCTCTTGATTGTCTATGTGTGTGCTTAACCAGGGGGGGTGGTGGGGGGGCTTAGCTGAATGAGGGTGAATGCCAAGTTCCCCTTTTCTCTCCGTCGGGTGACAGCTGCCTGACTCCGTCAATGTGGAATTCCTGAGAAATGAGCTCTCGGTCAGGGAATGCAAATGGATGGCACTGGATGGCCCGGTGGATGAGGGAGAGGGGGGGGGGGGGTGGAGGGGTGTTGGGTGGTGGTGGGGATGAGACGCTTGCCGGGGGTTTGTTTGAACAAGTTAACTTGGGCATGATTGGGGTTCCTCCTGTGTATGAAAGAGCAAGAGAATACGTTGACCTTTGCCTCATTAAAAATGGAGGGCCAGGCATGTGATACCATGAGTGAGGAATCTGCTGTTTCCCCCCCCCCCCCCTCCTTCCTTCCTCCCTCATCTTCACCCTCTTCTCCCTCTGTCATTCTCCCCCCTTCTCAATCTCCCCCTCTTAACCCCATTGACAGGTCACATGAAAAGCCTTTTGTGTCAACATCACGGCGCTGACATGAGAGCAGAAAGCCACATGAAAGATGTGCTTTTTCCCCCGTAGTCGTGGCATCACAAAAAAAGAGAGGATGGAAAAAAAAAAGTGAGGGAGGAATTAAGTCCAGGGATTAAGATCTCTGAGCTGTTTTTTTTTTTTTTCACTCGCTCCCCCCTGCCACACACCAATTGTTCTTAAAATATTTGGCAATGTCAATTAGTAAGTGAGCAGAGCTAGCTGATGAACACAATTTTCCAGGCGACTGAGCACCCTATTGTTGTGGAGCGAACAGCAGATTTCTGAGGTCATTATCATTCCCTGTTAGCCGTGCCCAGCTGCTCTCCTCTTGGCTCCAGCCAAACTCTCCTCTCTCCTTTCCCTCCTGCTCTTATACATCATCTCCCCCCCCCCCCCCCCCCCAGTTCAGAGCTGGTTGATCGCAGGCAGCAACAGGGGGCCTTCAACAAGAGGAGGAGCTGGCTGGCGGGGGAAAGAAAGGAGGAGAGATGGATATAGCGCTAGAGTGGGGGAATACAGTAAAAGAAAATGGGCGAGGGGAGGAGGAGGAGGAGGAGAACATGGAGAGAGGGGCAATGGGGCAAGTGGGCAAGGGGGCAAGTGGTACGAAGGCAGGCTTGGATAAGGAGGCGACTGAACGCAAGAGGGAGCATGAAAAGAGAGGAGGAGATGATCAGATATTGTAGATGTGTAAGAGACGGGGCTTTAGAGATGGCGTCTTTGAAAGATATCTTAGAAAGGGGGGGTCGACCTTTCAAGAAAAAGATCATGTGTTCAAAAAGAAAGAGGCTAACTCGATGTATCTCACATCAGGGTTGTGATATGTCATTTTGGCTTTTTGGTGGTTTTGTAATAAAGGGATACAAAAGTATTTGGCAGGAGCGTATGTTGTTGTACTCAGAAATGTTCTCTCTTTTCAAAGAAAAGCACGAGTGTGACCTTAATTAAAAACATCATACATTCGCCTTTAAAGAGAAGTGCTATGCTAAAACATATTGCTATATTGCACTTCAGATTAGAAACACATTCGTGTTGTTACTTTATCGCAAAGCATTCAGGTATCTGCATCTGAACATCCAAAGAAGTCTTTCCTTTTGTTTGTGTTCAAACAGCGATGAAAGATCCCTTTCAGTCAAAGCATAGAACATTTGAAAAGAAAGCCATGTGTGGAGAAAATCTCAAATATGCTACTTTTGTTCTTGCCTGGTATACATCTTTCCTTTCACTTTCACCTCCTCTTCTTCTCTCCTTCCCTTTACTGCACCCACCTATAGGTGCCCTCCATACATCCCCCTTGCAGTCATATTTACGACAGCAGGAACTTCAAAAGCAGAAAACTTTAGATTTGTGTATTCTTTGTCATTGTTTTCAACAGTGAATTAATTAGCTATACTTTTAGTGGGGGGGGGGGGTTCTCTTTCCTGTAGTGTGTTCTATAGGTTTGTGTGAATGTATGGTCTGCAAAGGCCCTGTGTTCCTCCAGAGGGACTTTCTCTCCTGCCTGAAACGCCTCCATTGGACTCCTTTGTTTACTTCCTGAACATAGTGACATCACTACATAACACTTGAGCTTCTATTGGCTAGCTCTCCAACACATTGCACATGATGAGGGGCGGGACAACTCCAAGCAGTTAACCAATCACAACAGAGCCGTCCAGCTAATGAATCAGAGCAGACTGAACTCTGGTTAGTAAACTTGTAAAACTAGTCTTAACTAGTCTTAACCATAATGGTCAATGTTTTACATTGACCATTATGAACACACCATCAGGATTCACCTCTTGTCTCTATCGTCCAACCTGTAGAAAGTTTGCTTGTTAAGTTAACACTGGTTGTGGGTGTCTGTGTTCTTGAGTGTGTGTGTGAGAGAGAGAGAGGCGGAGGGAGAGAGAGAAGTAAAAAAGGGTGAGCGGCATCAAAGCGTTGCTCTCAGCTGCAGCTGCCAAGCTTCCTCGTCCCCAGTTAGCAGCCATCCAGCTGTCAGGCTGCGCGAAGAGGAAGAGAGGGGGGAAATCTCTCACCAGCCATATGGTCCCCAGTTCTGTCAGAGACACTCCACGCTCCGTGGGCAAATGGCAAACTCATATATCTAATCAACACTCTTAATATCCAGACCTGAGACCAAGGATATTTTCAGAGTCTTGCCTTTCAACAACATGGCAAAAAAAAGACTAGTGCGTGAGATATGACCGTGCAGTTAAGTGTGTGTTAGAGGTGTAATGTGAGCACAGAGGTGACACACCAGTACTGCATAGTACTGTAGTGTATGGAAAAGCTTTGCGTTGATTTAAAAGGATATTGCTGGATTTTACTTATTCTCAAAAACATATAAAAATAATGAAATCAAAACGCGTTACTTTAAATATATTATTATTTTTATTTTCTATCAACTTTAAAACCACAGAAATATATACAAAAAAAAAAGATATGTATATAAGTATATTAATATAGATATTATTTTTTGGGGACTATTTTAAGCGGCACTAAAACACTATAACGTCTTTATGGAACCATTTGAAGAGCCACTCTTTATTTTTTTGGCATTCTCCATTGCAATAAATCACAAATGATGTTATAATCCTTCTCCCGCTTATCCGTGGTCGGGTCACGGGGGTAGCAGTTCCAGCAGATCTTTTATCTATATTACAAAGTATTGTTGGTCCTGTTGGTGTGATTATCTTACATTTTGAGCACTTCTCCAATGTAGTTCTAGAAAGTGGTGGTCATTACCGAATACAACGCCCATATTCATGGTAATGAAGGAACATGTCACCCATTGTGGCTCATTGGTGTGTATTCAATGGTTTTTGGACAACAAAGGCTCGCTTTTGCCCAGAGAAATAAGATATACCTGGCTTGGATACAATTACCTTTTTTTGTAATTACAAGAACACAGTCAGAACCCTTTTTCCTTGGGGATAATTGTATAGCTTTGACCTAATGATTTAAGCTAACATGATACCATGTAGACCTTCTAAATGAAAAAAATACTCTCTAGACATTTATCTGCATCTGAAACATTATCATGACAGTAATATGTGCAGTGGATTGACTTGAACCCTTCTTTTAGTTGAGCAGAAGCTGTTAGCTTTAGCACAGCTAGCCCCAGAGAGAATGGGCTTGAATATGGCTTTGTGCTGTATCTGTTAGCGGGATGTTACACCTGCTCTTCTAATCCTGGCAGGCCTCTCCTCCAGGCTCTCCGGCTGCAGAGTAACGGGCGCCTTATGGCACCGCAAGCCGCGCTGAATCACGGGGAGGGTTGTCGGTATTACAGCGACATAGCTGTGTAAATCTTGGAAACAACCGCCGCCCCCTCCTCGACGCGACTGAAGAGCGCATATCCCTCCCCGGTTTCTTCTCAGCAAACAGCTATTAGTGTATGGATGGAGCCTGCAGTGGAGGTAGTAATTGGTATATGTGTGGGAGAGCGATATAGATAGAGACAGAGTGAGATACGTGGAGGACAGCGTGAGAAGGAGGACTGGAGAAAGATTGAAATCAAGACATAGGGAAGGGGACAGCTGGGGTAAAAGGGGAAGAGGAAGAGCGATCCAAGACCCACAAATCTTTGCTCAACCCAACAACCTGAAGCAGAGGCCATTAAAATCAGGGAGAGCTGGGCGAGATAGCAGTCTAGATGGATATGGTGGCAGCAATGGTTTGGAGGGACGGTAACTTTAATGGCCCCACTGGGTTTTTAATGAGTGTTGTGCCCCAAACAAAACGAGCTAATTAGTGTTATCATCCATATATCAGACCCTACACACACACATGTGTTCTCAGGCAGACGCATACACACTCTGCTGTGAACACTTGCAAAAGCATGCTCCAACTAAACTAAACCCAGTCGATTTTCTTTACATGTTACCTAAACTAAATTAAAATTTTGTTTTTCCTTTTTATCCAAAGATTCCTGATTCACTCCCTTTCTCCTTTTTTCATTTTGATTGTCTCAACCTATGCGTTGGCACTCTCTTACAAACCTTTTGATATCCTATATCATCCTGAAGAGAGCCCCCCTCCCTCCCTTCCACCTTCCTCCTACATACAAACACGCACTTTCATACCCAAAAGGCCGTGCCCTGTTTGCGAGTGGAGCGATTATGTCTACACTGGTTTAAAAGCAGGATAACAATGCCTCAAACGGGCATTTAGAAAAACTGAAAAAAAGGCTCAAGCCGATATCCCGGCATTTGGACTCAAGCCGCTGTTACCTGCCTGTAAGCCTCGTGTTTGTCACGCCATCGCCTCCGGTTGACCACGCCGCCCCGGCAGCCCCTCACTTTATTTCTCTTGCACTAAGCCTATTATAAAATCAATAAACAATTGAGCTTTTTTCCAGTCCTTTTAAATCTTTTTTCTCCTCTATATATCCTCTGAGATGAAGGGGAGGCATGTAGCCGGCAGTGTGTAGAGCGCAGGGGGAGAAAAGGAGAAAGAAAAACAGCTCGGTAACCTCTTGCTTTCACAATCTGAAGTCAAGTGAGTTTAAAAATTCCGTGTCAGTTATTATCTGATCGTGTCTATTCCAGCGGTGAGCTTCTTAGACCTGGTTCTGACCCTTGGATCTATCAATTGTTCGATAACAGTCATAGGATCGGGTGACATTTTGGTTAAACTAAATGAAGCTTTGTGTACGGACAGTCATCATTTCCCTTGATATTTACAGTATACAGTATGTCGTACCTCAGAATTCCAATTTTCATTTTGGCCTCATGCTACCAGATGAGGTTCACTCACGTTTGTCACATCGCTTTATATCGCGTTTCAAGTTGACATGATTAGAGAAATGCTCATGGGAATGATTGAGGGATATTTAATTGTCACATTCTCGAAATGTAATAACCCTTGAGTTGATAAAAATCAACAAACACCAACTCTGACAGCCGATTTTCAAATTAGACATCAAAAATATGTGGCATTTACAGATTTTAATTCCCTCTGTCAGTTTTAAACTCATATTTCAAACCCAGTGGTGGGGAGATGACAATATAAACTTCTCTTTATTCCACCAGTCAACGAGAAGTTGGAAATTAGAATGTCTGCTACAAAGCTGTGCCCCCCTCCCTCTTCTCTTGTTTTTGTTCTCCCCCATTTCCCAACTTCTCACTTTGTTTACTCCTTGAGTCTTCTTGGAGTGCGGATACAGTAATTATCAGTGATCAAAAACAGTGCAGGTTTTCCGGCTGATGCTTTTGATGCGTGCATGACATTGTGTGTCGGCACATCCTCAGTCAAAGAGAAAGCAAGCAATTTGTTGGAAATAAGCTTTTGCCAAACATGCATTAGTAGATCCTTTGTAGACGGGATACAGCACACTCCAAAGATTGTGCCAAAAGTAATGATCATCTTCACAACATGTTCAGATGATGACATATTGTCTCTTTATTCCTACATAATGCAGCCTGTTTAAGTATTTCTCGCTACACGTGGGGCCCACCATGCTTGCTGTATGCAGTGGCCGGACTTTTGACTGCAACAGATTTCATCAAGCTGTTGATCGCGTCATCTTGGACTTTATTCTTCTAGCGCGCTTCCATCATGGCTGACCCTTCTTCCAAAATGCTAGCTATTGGCCGACCTTTTATTTAACCAAGTTCTCATTGGCCAGCAACCCCGCCCCTTCTGTTTTGAGCCAAGCATTGATTGGATGACTCGAAAGATCTCTGGAAAGCTCTCGTCAGGACGGTCAAAATGAGTATGGTCATTGACTTTCGTGTTGAGGCGTTCGCGCTTTCCCTGGCTGCCATTTGGTCTTCTGAGACGGGGCCCGCTCTACACCCAGGGTGTGTCCATGCTGGACGAGCATTTGGCTCGCTCCATGCTATTCCCAGGGTTTGTCCCCCCAAAAAGACCCTGTGTGGGCCACTGATGGTGACTGCTCTTCAGGCAGCATGGTGTGGCCATGTGTGTCACATCCCCCCTTGTCATCCCACCAGACGGAGGGCTGTATCATGGCTATCGTCCTGTCACACTTGGATGATGCTTCTTCGCCTCAGAGTTTGACAGTGACTTGCGTTAGTAACAATTAGCATCAGAACCAGCTTTCTTATCCACCTGGTTCAAAAGGTCTGTGTGCTGGAGATTGGCAGGCGTTTAATTTTCCCTCTCCCACTGCTGTCATTCTGTACCATTTATTTCACGTCTCCGTTTATGTTTCTATCTGCTCTTATTACATTATGGCCATTCAGTCTGTTTTTTCACATGGTGATACCTCTATAGCTCTCTGCACTGATAGCAGGGACCTCCAGTCCCAGTCTGCCGGGCCTCTCGCCACCATATCGCACCTCTATTCACCAGGACAGCTGCAGAGAAAGAAAGCCTCTCTGTAAGCATCCGTCCCTCCCTTTACTTCCCTGTGTTTCGCTCCTTCTTCCGCTTATTTCCACTGGGAGGAACACTGACCTCATTTGTGAGGACAATAACCCCCTTGACTTTGGGGATTAAGACATGAAACCTTTGTGGATTAATTAGGTTCTGAGCTGAATTCATTTTGTCGCCATGGAAGGCAAAGAGAGAACGAGGAAAGAGGAGGATATGGGCCTGTAGGCTCTATTATGAATTTGCTGTTTGCACAGATAGATGTATTAAAAAAACAAATGTTGGGGCTGATCACATTTAAATCCTCCAACAGAATGAAGCTGCATTTGTTCACTGGGCTAAGCACTATGGGAAGTAACAGTAACACAAACTGTCAAATCACAGCAAGCATTATAGAGTCTTATACATCAGTGCTGACTTCAAACCAGGGTTTTGCAAGCGTGGAGACAATGTTAGCCCGCTGAGCTTAACTCCTTGGCAAGGTTACACATGCAAATATGGTTTGCCGGACTATCTTCAATCCGCAATAGGCTGGAGCCTGGATCTGTGCATTCAGGCTCCTAGATCTACTCTTAAGCTTGTCACACATAATGTAGCAAGTAGCAGTTCCGACAATGCCGCAGGAATCACATTATCTTAGTTGTCTTGGTAACAAAGCAAAGTGTTTGTTTTCCAAGATGCGGCGCAATTGCAATTTAGACGCTTTACACCTATTGTGTTTTTTTTTTCTTCGTCAAGTCAAGAGCATATGTTGTTTGAATGTATCTTTAGCTCACAAAAGAGGCTGTTAGTTAGATGTTTTGTTTACAAAATAAGAAAGGTGTTTGTTTCACCAAAGGCACAACAGAAGATGTGTTAATGCATGTTTCATGTCATCTCGTGCTCGCTGTAAATAAAAGCGACTGTTGTCTTATTAGAGTAACACCTTCGGAATGCGACAGCCCCAGGTATAGCTCCCTTATGGACCAAGTGTTGAACATGTGCTTGATGAGATGCCGTCCTCTCTTTCGTTTACAGCTCGTCTAATGAACCTCTGTCTCGTCATGTTTGCCAACCCTTATATTTTTTATCTGCCCTCAAGTTAGCATCGCCCGACGGCCCGCACGACGAGCATATGTTTATGTTGATAATAAGGTAGTTATAGCAAAGTGAATGTCTCTCTTATGTTCTCGGTGTCGGCGTGTAAAGTATAAAGCTTTGTCTGAGAATCTGAGATGGAGTCATACCCAGACCTAGATTAGGCCTTGGGTACCGGCGCATAATGCACCTGGGTGTTTTAGATCTTCTTAAATCAGAAAGCCCTCCTGTTGTGTTCGGGTCAAATCTGACTGATTTACTGCTGTTTCATCAGACATAAATATGGTGTTTTACATTAGACTGCCTCAAAACCATATCATATCATTTGAACATGTGGTTTAGTCAACTTTCTAGCACCTATGGTCTTCCCGGTCAATAATGACAGGAAATGAATGGGTAACCTTATATTATGTTATTCCATCAGATAGTACAATACAAAAACTGAAACGTTTCACACAACTGTATTAGGTTAGTTGAAAGCAATAAGTTGAACCTTATATTTGTTATTTAAACTTAATAACCTAACGTAATACAGTTTTGTGGAATCTGTTGACATAATACATTTAATTAAAGTCAACTTTTCACTTTTTTCAGTGTACTCACACATAAATCGACAAAATGTTGATTTTAGAATACATTTTTAGTGCGTATTCTTTGTATATTCGGTGCACTTATTCATGTAAACCAGTTGTCTGAGAAAGTGTTTTCAGCCTTAAAGGATTTTAAATCAAATTGGTTGATGATTAACGTTTTTTGTGGTAATGTAAGAGCAGTTAAAACAGACCGGTCAAATTGACCCGGGAACACCAAAGTAAGGGGGGAGAAACGAACACGACAGGAGGGTTAAAGGACCTTTAGAAATACCTTTTATGTGTTGAGAAAGTTACAAGTGATGTCTAAAGAACTTCTACGTTTTGTCTACATCAACAAATCCAGTATTTTGCCTTACAAAACCAAGGACACAAAGGTTCACCAGTTAAGACCCTTCTTGAGACTTTAGTGTAGCCACATTTCAGGTATCATCTTTTAACCCCTCGGCCGTGATCCAGCTGCGAGAAGTTAGCTCCTTCTCTCCCGAGGACACTGGTTTATCCTGGGCTTTCATAGAGAGGGACTCACATTCTTCCCCAGTGGCCCCTTCTCATTCCTGCTATCCTCTGTCTCAAGACATGGAGCTAAGTTGAGGCTAAGCCACCCTCATGGGGGGGCGGATCAGTCAAATGCCACCTCTCCTGGCAGGCCTCGCAGGTAAGGTGTAATCGTGCCGGCGCAGTACTCTCAGGACCAGAATCAGGTATTTCCTATTAGACACAGAGATGAGGATGTGGATTTTCCGAAGGATGGGAAAGCTGGTCAATCCTTCAGTCCTTTTAGCTTCCTTTGTCCCTCTTCTCTTGCTTCTTGATCCCTGCGCCCATCCCCCTCCTACCTGTTTTGCTGGTACTTGACAAGACAGGATTTTGTCTTCCCTGGCATCCCCTCGTTTCATCTTTTGGAGAGAAGGGCAAAATGAGGATGAGGGATTGAAAGTTTGAGCAGGAAAGTTTTTGGAGGACGTTTCTGGATTATGTTCACAAGGCACAAGCTGCTCACAGTGTGAACATGGCACGTTGTCAATGAGATCTATTTCCATGACGATTATTTTTATACTCCAACAATCAGGGAGCCGACAGCACAGTACCACAGGAGGAAAAAAAAGTCTTTCTTCCAATTCGATACACCCTCTGTAACATTTTAGCTGTAAATACTAACAAAGCCATGAGGGAGAAGATAATGACAAGATATCAACCTTCTTTTCTGGCGTCACAAATTCCCCGATCTAGCTTAACTAAGTGTCCTGTTGAGTTGTCAAGTGTAAGTGCACCAAACCTCAGGCTGCGTACGTCTTCTGATCGGATGCTCTACACTGCTCAGTGTTGCGGTAAATGCAACATCTGATGGCTTTCTGAAAATCCAGCGTGTTGGACAGGTGAGATGCTGCAGCTAGCGTCACTTTTGAGATGCGTGTTAGCACCATGTCACCCTTCCCCATCTGTAAGCTTTCGAGTTTCTATATTTTCCCAAGTGTGTACGAGTGTGTGCGTCGGGGGAAGTTCTTCAAACTGGTTTTAAACACAGTGCGGCCAAGAATTGTTTAAAACTCTTGTAAAAAAAGAACATTTGTGCAGTCTATCGAGAGTATGGCAACTGAACGACTGATTTGGAATTCACTGCCATATTCAGTGTCACTATTTGACTTTGGCAGACTCAAACAGGGTGCAGATTGGGAGACAGTGTGACTGGGAGAAGGAAATGTCTTGCCTTCTTGCCATTTGGATTCCATTTATGGCTTTCCTTAGCTCTCCCTTTCGTTCAAACCTGAGAGGAACGATCACCTCCTCCTTTGCTAGAACTGATTTGACATGTCAGATGCGTCAGTACATCTCAATGCGACTCCTTTCCCAGCTCCGTGCGTGCTCAGTGGGCTGTTGGAGGGCTTTCCACAAGACAGAAGGGCTCGGCTGCAGAGTGGGGCGAGAGCCAGGCATCTTGATGATTTTTTCGGGGTGCATCACCATCTCTCTGGAAGTGCCAAGTGTGCACCAAGGCCATGCCATTCACTGTAGAGAGTGTGTGATAGGGGGCATGCCATCTCCCATCCCTCTTCCCCCCCCTCTCTGAAACAAAGATGAATCTGGTTGCCACATTAAAGACAAACGCTGTGATTTCTGCGAGCAATAGAATTGTAAATTCGGCGAAGCTGTAATGAATGCAGTGAAATGGTTGTCTAGTGAAACATTTTGTGAACTCAATTAGAGGTGCTAAACCGTTTATTTGTGAAGTCTTTTTATTGCAGACATAATTTGCGGTGGCAGCAGAGTTTACCTAATTTTATTTATGTATTCCCTTGGTCAATGTTGTTCCTAAATGAATGTGAGCTTTCCGTCTCATTGTGGCGGATTTTGTTTCGGATGTGCCATTCAGTCTCCATGAATGGTAGTCACATCAAAAAACACATCCATTTTAATAAATGCACAATAAGCTAAGATTGTCTATACTGGTAAATCATAAAAAAAAGCAATTGCAAACATCTTAAATGAACAGCGTTGTTCACATACAATGAGTTACATGTCTCTCGATGAAGGGTCGTCACATACAAACTCACATACATTTTGATAAATGCTCATTAAGCTTAGATTTGATATGGTAAATTGTCATGAAGCAATTTCAAACGTCTCAAATAAACACCTATGATACGACCCGTAAATATGCAAAGCTTATATCACCTTTCTGTTCCTCTCCCCCACCCCCCCCCCCCTCTCCCCGGTCTAAATTAACGCCACATAACAGCGATCGATGGATCCCTGCTAATCGCGTTAGACGTTTTGTTTTAAAATACCAGCGCCCAGCTGGTGACTCCTGGCACTCATGTGTTTGTCTCCGTTGTGCTGATCTCTGTCTCTCTTTCTCCTTCCTCCATCTCTCTGTTGCTCATTTTCTACCTCTGTCCATCCATCCCTCCCTCCCTCCCTTTTTCTCTCTCAGCATCTCTATCTCTGCAAAGTGTTTGCTTTCCAGGCTGGAGTGGAGGTAGGGGTGGTGGAGCGGAAACAGTTGGCTGGAATCCTAGGTATCACATATCTGACCATATTTCAAGCCCAAATGAAGCATGTTTAAAAAAAAAATCTATTTTTCGCTTTAAAGGTCAGACATTAGTGCTGGTAAAAATTGATCTGTGGATTCATGAATTTAGCCCTGTTGTTGGGGCTCCTTTGTAATGGAAGATTCAGTGGGGGAAGCTTAACATTGCATTGTTTTGCTTTGACAACGCAGCCACGAGAGCCCGTGCAGCTGTTCCCCATGCTCACAATGGCAGATTAATTAACACAATCATGTGGCGCTGGCTCGGGCTCAACAGCCAGGTCTGCTCAGTGATAGATAGGTAAATCCTATACATGCATTTCCAGACTACCGGCGAACATTCTTGTGATGTCGCGCCATAACCAGATAGATGTGCTCGCTGAATGGTCAGTTATAGGCTTAAAATACAAGTAGAAAAGGGGCGATCTTTTGCTAATTGCACTGATGTTGAACTTGTGGCGTGTAGGGTGTTTGTTCACATTTTCATGCCTTTCAGTTATGTTATTTTTATTATAGCAAGTGTCCTGTGTTCCTCTGCTTCCATGGAAATGTCTTCCTGTCTGCCTGTGCACATTTGTCTGCAGAAGTAACAGTATGCCAATAAGCCCGTGTGTATTTATGTGCACGTATGTGTTTATGTCAGCAAGTATACATGCACATGTGTGTATTTCGTGCCAGACACTCCTCCCACCCCTAGAAAGCCGCCTCCATTAGACGGAGCTCCTCTAATTAAGATTCTGCCGGTCCACCCGTCTCTCTTACTTACTTAGTTCCCTGACATTTCAAACTGTCTATTGTGCCGTCTGGCTTTCAGGTGCAATGCTGTGTGAATGGCAACACACAAAGATGTTTCTTTCACATGCAGTTATCCACACTTTATTTTAAAGACTTTACAAACATAATTAGTTCATGATTATTTTTCTACCAAACATTTGGATTTCCATGGGGTTGGTTTGGAAACCAAGGTAACAAAATGTGTGAAATAAGTCATACAATACATCTGGATAGACACAATAAGGTACAGTATACTTAGTTCTCTGACATTTCAAACGGTCTATTGTGCCGCCTGGCTTTCAGGTGCAATGCTGTGTAAATGGCAAGTCAAAAAAAAGAAATGTTTCCTTTACATACAGCTATCCATCAGGGAGGGGGGGGGGTTTAAATCAGACTCCGGTCATATCACTTAACGTCCTTGCTGTCACTCTATTAGCACCTTTCATTCTCCCTCTTTCCTCCTTCTTATTGTTCTTTTTTTATTTTTAATATTTCATCACCCTAGACCACCTCTTCTCTAATGTGTTGCATGAACATGACCGCAGTTTGTCAATATTTTACCCTTGGCCCATCCCCTGTGTTGATATAATGATCACTTAACAGTCAAGAGTAAGGCAAGGAGGAAATTAGGGCGTCGGCAGCAGAGAGGACAACAACACTGAAGCAATTATGTTTCTTTCAGCCCAAGCATTCTCACGTTAATGAAATCCCTTATCGTTAGGGGAAGGGGAAGAGGAAGGTGGGGAGGGGAGGACAGGTGCACAAAATGTACGTCGTTCATTTATCTTTTTCTCTGAAATGAACGGAAGGAGCGGCGAGAATAATGTAGCGATAAAGTCCGCGCAACAAGTGTGAGTAGTATTTCTCTTTTTTTCATATCGCTGGCCCTGACAGAGGAAAGAAAAGGGGGGGAAAGGGAGATGAGTTTGTGAGGCCGATGAATGAGAGAGGAGGAGGAGGGGCAGGCAGGGGGGGGGGGGGGGGGGGGAGGGGAGGGGAGGGCACGGTGTATCACACGTTAGCATCTTCCTAAAGGACAAATCGAAGACACTTCCCATGCTAACATTTGAAGTATTTACCTTCCTGCAGAACGCCTGCCCTTTTCCTTTCTGCAGATGAGATCAGTCACAGACTTGGAAAGTCACCGAGATCCAAATGAAGACTTGATGTCACAATGGGAGTGATCGGGTTCTGTGGGATTACTTTACTTATTTGCAGGACTAAGAATTTATTTCAGAAATGATAGTACAGGTTCCACTAAAACTGACTCTGGATGGCTAAGACACTTCTTTAACTGACGAGCAAATGAAGCTCTTGTAAGGGAAGTGAAACATAAACGTGACATATCTAAAAACAGTGTATCGTTTTAACATTTTAATCACGTCATTTAGAGTTGAGTAGAGATTTTCTTTGTATTCTCAATGTTTTTCACGCTTTATTTGAAATACATTTCAAACGGAATTGCTTCCAAATCCTTTTTTAGCATAAATGTTGATTTCCATGAGGTTAGTAATGTGTGAAATAAGTCATAAAGACATTATGATAGACATACATCCTTTCAGGTACTTTTTACAATAATGAAAGCTACAGTGCGTAATGATGAAGTTTGAGGTGCTCTTGTATTGGTTAGCTTTAAACTTTAAGGTGATCCTGTAATATCCAACAAATATATTGTAATGCAAATTTGAGAACTCTCTGGAAGCCAGACCTAACCTTCCAGTGCTCATGGGCGTATCCAATATATCAAGGAAACCAACACCCTCCTTCCCCAAAACAACAGTTGTATTTACCACCAATGACAACCTGTTGTTGGTGCTTCTGGGGAAATAATGGGACTACAAAGTATTTAAGAAATGATCCTCTGGAGAAAAGGAATGATACCAAAAGTGTGCCAATCCATCATAATGACTCATAGTTCATATTTAACTGGAAAAGTGAAAATGTGGACCTGTTGGTGGCAAGAGATGAAAAGCAGTGTGCTTCATCCTCTGTGGCCCATTAATACATTTACAATATTTAAACTGGCTATTTATCACCTTCATCTACAGCTTACCTAGATATACATTCATGAATGTGTCTCACACCTTAAGAAAAATAACCATTTGTGAAGTTCCAAGATACATTCGTTTATTAAAACGCTGTAATATTATATTATAAACCTTGATTTTGCACTCGAACATAAAAATGTGATAGCCTATATATTTTCAGCAGCAATGAATTATTTGTGTCTCATGGTAAAGTTCAAGCTTTCTTAGAAACTGTGCATGGAACCAGGTGTTTCCATGAAATCCACAGAGGAATTGATATGATCTCACCGCTAAGATACCTCTGGGATAACAATACATAAATAAGTAAATGCCCCAGTCCTTGTTAGCTGCTGCTATTAGCAGCATCGTGCTGCACATGACACTAATGTCTGCTTTGGGCTGCTGTGCTAGGCTTCTTTCTGTCTCTCCTGTAAAAGAAGGCTATCTGATTGGAAACAGATCTGGGGCACTGGGGGGGCTCGCCCCAGCTCGTTGGATTTAATGACCCATTTCCTCAGCTGCCTCGTGCCACAAGCAGTTAAACGACAGTCAAGGTGCCCAGAGGTTCCCCACCATGGGACCGGGGGGAGTACAGAGTACACTAGCTGTAGAGACGGAGTGAGTAATACAGAGTGACATTCCCCGGCTACCAGGCAGCAAATCAAAGCCCATTTCCCCAACAGGAAGTTAACTAGCACCCAACACTGCCTCAAATCAGATGTTCAGCGTGTTCCAGGAGTTATTCAGTTATTGAGTGTTTGAATTGACTCTGTTTGATATGGCCAAGTGGCTGCACTTGTTGCTTCCAGTGCATGTGTAGAAGCTTGACCATTAGCAACGTTTTTCGAGTCCAGAACCTCAACGTTTCAAGGATCTTTACTGAGACTTTTTGAGTGGAGACATGCTTGATCTTAGACATGTTTCTCCTAACTAATCAATGTCAATTGGAAAAGGAAGGTCAATGCGTAGTTTTCCAAAAAAGGATTGCAATAACGATAGACTCCTGTCAACTTGTAGAATGCTAGTTGCATCTAAAGAATACATGTTTGATTTGATTTCTTTCCTATGCTTCTATCCTGAACACAGATGGATGACGCATGTTCAGGAAGCTTCACTGCTTCATGTTTGGTTTGCAATGATCCTAAGAGTATATCTCTAGCAGCAGCGAAGTCAATACAAGTTCAACTCAGATTAATATTGTTGATTTTATTCCTAAAATGTCCCCGCTGCAGGCTCTTAAAACATGTTTGTTGTTCTTTTACAAGAGATTTGAACAACACAATGCCGTTAAATACCCAACAAATGAAGGTGGTGACCTCCTTTTGTTTAGGGCAGTAGTGCTCCATTTAGAACAATGAGCCCACTTGACCTTCTCCATAAGTACAGTGACAGTGCTCGAGACCCCGAGGAGAGACCTAGAACGGCCATCAAACTTCCATCACTAAAAACTCGAGCATGCTCTGCCCTATCAAGCTAATGATCAATTATTAATATCCACAATCATCAGCCTTGATGTGGCTGCTTGGAAATAGAAAGCAGGCAATTATGTGTTACTCTCTTATTTCGGTTTTAGCCGCCTCCATCTCCATCCTCCCTCTCCACACCACAAGTTCTTACTGGGGCCCTCTCATTGCAGATATCCAGATCCAGATTAATTTGTAATTAGTCTTGAGTTGTTGAGCCTCTGAAAGATAAAGGATTCCAACTCCCATTCTATTCGCCCCAAACACTGACGATCACTTAAAAAGAACAAACGCTTGATAAAAATAGCTTAAGCTCGGACTTATTTGTTTGGCGACAAATGCCAGACACATATGTCTGAATGGTCTGGGTGATGCTAAAGCAGGGAATAAATGAGTTGCTCTAAAATAAAACTTGTCATTGTGTCTCTCCGAAAAAAGATGGAAAACAATTCGGGCGCTTTTCCTGTGCAAGAAATCACAGCAGAAGCGTCAAAGAAAGAAACAAAAAGGAGAATTCAAAAGCGGTCTCCTTTCCTTTCCTTTTTTTTTTACACTGTAATTCTCTTTTCAGGAGATCCCCCCTCAGCGGGTTTCTTTTAGGCTTCCCATTAATTTGCTTCCAAATGTCATATATCCCTCCGCAGATAAAAAAGATGAATGGGATAAGGACGTATGGGCTTTTTTTAGGCAGCGTGTGAGTGTAAAACATACTGGAATAGTTTTTTAGTCATTTAAGAGGACAGGGGGGGGGACAGGGGGGGCAAAGGGGGGGCGGACGAGGGGGCTTCAGTCTATTAATAGTTGAGTCATCAGTGCCTCAATGTTCCGAAATGGCAAATTGTTAGATCCCCAATGGTGATTATTACTTGCTGTCAATGACCTTCATAACAAATTAAAATTATGCGACTGGGACAGAGCGTGCTCTTTAATAGGCGTTATGCACGGGAGTGTGTGTCTGTCTGTGTGTGTGTGTGTGTGTGTGTGTGTGTGTGTGTGTGTGTGTGTGTGTGTGTGTGTGTGTGTGTGTGTGTGTGTGTGTGTGTGTGTGTGTGTGTGTGTGTGTGTGCATGCCGCTTTGCGTGTGTCTTTGCATGCGGGTGGCCAAAGGGTGACGGCCTCTAGCATTTAAAATCTCCCCCTCCCCTTTGCTCAAATTCTCCCATTTATCCTTAAGGTGTATCTCTTGCGGTGTGTGTGTGTGTCATATCCACACACACACACACACACACACACACACACACACACACACACACACACACACACACACACACACACACACACACATGCGGGATGTTTGCACCTACAGTATAAATCTTTTTATTTCATTTTCCGAGACACTGGACAAGTTCATAGAAGAGGAACACGTCCTTGGTCTCCTGGATTTACTGCCTGACCGGGCTATGTTGGGAGCGATAGTCCCCCACACACACACACAAACACACACACACACACACACACACACACACACACACACACACACACACACACACACACACACACACACGGTATGCATGCATGACATGAAGCAGATTTACCCACTTTAGCCCCCCTCCACAGTGGCCTTGTTAAAAGTGTTCATCGCCCCTTGTGGTAATATATGTCTTTAAGTGCACATTTATGCTCCCGAGCTATCGATCACTGTACATCCCCCACTCCATAATTACTCCACCTTAATATGCACCCTTAATGAGGCTTAATTGATTCATCTTCATTGATGGAGGATAACGCCACTAATGGCTGCGGTGTGCATAGCATCGATGCCACGTACAGTATGTGGACTCCGACCGGTGCCAGGTGGAGCGAGGGTGGGATGGGAGTGGTGGTACTGTAGCTCAGTGTGATGATTGGCCTATTGTGCTGTTGATTTAGCATGCACGGGAATGAATAGGAAATCAATGGCAGCTTCAGGAGGAGTTGCACTTTACGCAGCGTTAAAGGGGCAGTGCAACAGGATGGGTGTCATCTTTAGGTTGGCGGTATGGCCTCCGCTTGATCTGTATTTATTTCCTTTTTTTCCCGTTATTTAAACTTCTAAGTGTTGTTTTATTGTGAATTAGATTTACTCCCTTTTACTTGCTTCCTTTTTGTTGATCGGTCCTAAAATACCCAATTCTCCTTTTTTTTCCTTCCCTTTCACCCATTTTATATTTAACTTGTATAAACTTACATTTGTCTAGATTTAGAATTTTCTGAAACCAAGTTCCATCCAGGTACGTTAATGATGAAAGGCAGTAAGCAGAGGGCAGTCAACTAACTCAAATATTCTTAAGACAAACACAAGTTGATCATATGTTTTACAATGCAAAGAAACATTGATGCATACGTTTCAGTTTGTCTGTTTTTTTGTTCTTTTTTCTTTCCTAAAAGGCCCATTCCTCCCTTTCCTCTACTTCCCTTTCACCAAGGTCTTATCGCCTCACATTTCTACTTGTATAAAGGTCTTGGATTTGTTTCAATTTCCTTTTTTCTCCTATTTTTTCATCTACCTTCCCACTATCCTGCCAAATGTTATATACTTCCTTTTCCACTTTTTCCTATTTGATTCCCTTTTGTTTCATTCCCTTGTATTTTGTTCATTAGTTACCTTTAGTTTGTCTTCTCTCCACTCCCTCCCCTCCTGTCACACCTTTTCCACCTTTCCATTTTCCTTAATCCCTTTTGTCTGCACCTGTTTCACCTTCCTGGTCTGAAATTCTTCCCTCTCCTTTCATTTATTGCATTTCCCTATGCGTAGAAACCCAGCAGTCTCCCAGTAAAAGAGACAGCGACCTAGTCATCCTTCACTAATGGTAACCACACCACTTCCTGCCAACACAGACTGAGAGGGGGCATGATGAATATACACCCTGATTATTATAGCACTACACACACACACACACACACACACACACACACACACACACACACACACACACACACACACACACACACACACACACACACACACACACACACACACACGCACACACACACATTGGCAAGTGTGCGTGTACACAGACAAACACATTAGTAATTGCTCTTGTCTTCATGTCCTAAAAGACACCCACCTCTGTCCCCATCTGCCTTTTTTGTGCTCCCATGCATACATGCAGACAGTGGTGGACAACACACACACACACATACACACACACACACATGCACACACACACACACACACACACACACACACACACACACACACACACACACACACACTCATACACCCTCAAGCATCTTCCAGAGCCTCTCAACAGGGATATGATCACCCTGCTAGAATGATAAAGTTAGTGAGACATCAGTGCTCCCTCAAACATTTGTATGTGTGTGTCTGCATGTGTGTGTGTGTGTTTGTGTGTGTGTATGTCTTTTTCCAATGCTCTTTGAAGCCTGAAACAGACTTGAGGAGGGGTGGGGGGGCGGGGGGGCGTGGGGGGGGGCGAAACAAAGGTGGGCCGGTGCCAGGGAGAAACTTATGGCACCATTCCTCTTCCCCTAGCTGGGCAGAGGCATAGCCTTTACTGAGGGAGAGAGCCACCTTCTGTCAATCTGGGGGGGGGGGGGGGGGGGGGGGGGGGGGGGAGAGAGGGGGGGGCAGGGAGGGAGGTGGAAAGAGACAAATGGAGAAAAAAAAAGTAGGGGAATGAAAAAGCATCCTAAAAAGGTGCTCATCAAGACTCTCTACCTGAAAAGCCAAGAGGACCGAGGTCCTTTTCAAATTGAATTATTTCTGCAGAATTCGTAAGGCTAGTCTTTTAGGTATTAAAAAGAAGCTCACAAGGTGTTTGTTTTTTTTGCAGCAATGCCCTTCACCCAACAGTTTTTCAGAAATAATCTGCACAGCGTGAAGATCACACTCCCTGAATAGATATCCTGCACTTCCACACCCCTCTTTCATTCAAGAAAGTGCTTCAAACAAATGGCTTTAACACAATTCTGCACACCGGAGAGCGTACCCTTTCATTACACAGGTTGAAAAATGGTCTCTCCTCCTCCTGTTTCCCCCTCTTTTCTTTTTTCCCCCCTCCCCTTCCTCCTCCACAACTCCAGTTTTAGTGCAGGCGTTCACTAATAAATATAAATGTTTGTGATTACCATCTCTGCAGCACAGGTGCATGTTTGTTGCGAGGGGAGGCTTGTTCATTAATTTTCAGCCATGAAAAGTGCAGCGCGCCATGAACGGAGAGTCCAAATCGCACACACTGATAAATGAACGCACAGATTGTTAATGTACCATTGTAAGGCTGCTGCCTCCACCAGCTTTGAAAAAAAGGGTCTAGCTGCCAAAAGTGGGGCTACGAGCGCACACACACATGCACGTGCAAGCACACAAGCGGGGTCTGTGAGGTGTGGCAGGACCCCTATTCAGAGGTCTAGATTAAACTGAATAGAGCTTTAGAACGGGGTGTTTTTTATCCTTACACATATAGCCTGGGATTATTTAGATTATAGAGACAAGCCCCCCCCCTGGTGTGAGGCCTCTGGCTTGTGTTTTCTAATTAGATTTGGCCGAACTGGTCCAGTCGGAACTTCGTGTCCTGGTGTAAGGGTTTGTTAGCGCACTCCACTATATGGATTTGGCTTTTCAGATAAAAATGTTGGCACGAAAAGTTAATTTGTTGTTATCGTGTTGGAAACGCACACCCTTCGTGAGGCGAACATTTGGAAAAAAGGGTCTGTAATCCTCAAAGTATTTTTGTATTATCATCATGATGGTCATAATGATGATTTCATATCTGGATTAACCCCCTCGGTCACCCCTCAGTCTGGGCTGACATCTTTGCTTGGGCGTGGAAACACCATGTGTGCATTATCACACTCGCCACATACTGTATATTTTAATTAGTTAATGCATTCTGAGTCTCAAAAGCGATCGTCAATATGTTTTCTTTTTAGATACGGTCACAACAGGAGAGAGGAATACTGAGGAAGACTAAACAAAGAAGGAAATAAATAAAATCTGCCTCAGAATGGGTTGTTTTTCAGGAGCTGGGAAAATGTTTTAATAGGGGACCGCTGAACACCTGCCTTAAAATGTCGTTTCAACATCTCCCGAATGCCATTTTGCTTAATTGACTTGGAAATGGCCCAAATGTATTGCTGAATGCGATCTAATTAATATTAATAATAAATGCCATTATTAACATCAAAGAACATCTGGTGCCCCTGTTTACCCCACCGCCTTATATGTAACACATTCTGCTGCTGTTTTCATCTCACAAACATTTCACGGGTAAACAACAACTCGCATTTCCTTTATTTTTACTCCTGCTTATAATTATTTTTTATATTCTCACAATTTATTTTGTCTTTGGTCTTATTTCTGTTGCCTGATAAGGTCAGTAAAACAACAAGCATGAGGTGAGGATGTAAAATGTGGAACACAGTTGCTTTTTCTGGCTCCCCCTCTTTTCTTCTTCTCATTCTTTTTGGTCCATAGACCTGGTTGTTGTAATACCTTAGAGACTTCTCAGATCTCTGGTGTACTACCTTAGGAAACAAAAAAAAACAACCTCAAAAGCATCTGCACTGCAAGAGATCCTTGCATTAGGACTTTCTCAACGCCCATAAATCATGCACCAAATAACTTTAATCTAAAATTTCATTAAGTAGTCCTTGTCAGGTAGTAAAAGGAGGGGGATAATGCAGTAGTGTTTAATGATAATTGGTGTTTGGTTAATAAATTCTGCGAGTTCAGATTACGTTCTAGCAGTGGCTGGAATGCTAGCATCAGCAGTGTAACTAAACCTCAAATTGATTAACTCGCATGAACCAGACGCTCACAAAGATGGCAGTGGTCCAAATCAAAAAAAGAACGAGAGGGGAAGGGGGTGTTAGGAGGTGTGTGTGTGTGTGTGAGAGAGAGAGAGAGAGAGAGAGAGAGAGTGAGAGATGGAGAGAGAGAGCAAGCGAGCATCAGGCCGGATGGTGTTGTGTTGCTCTGGTGTAAGGAAATCAAGTCCCCGGGCGCATTTTTAAAAGCCTAATGCCTTTCAAATGATGTCATCACATTTTACTCTTTTTCTCTCTCTCTCCCCCCTCCCTCCCTACCTCTCACCCAATCTCTCTTAATATCTTTCCCCTTTTCAAACTGTTTCCGTCAATCAGCCCCCCCTTCCCTCCTCCTCCTACCCCCAATCAGTTATTTGGCTACGGGGAGAGGCCGTCGGGCTTCCGCGGGAGTCACGTGACACATTAGAATAATGGCCGAGCAAGAAGCAAAACATCTTGTGTTTTTATGACTGATGTGCTTCCCCCCCATCCCCCCCTCCCCCCTTTAGTTTTATTTCCTGAAAGTGATATCATACTAATCAAAACCACAGAACGTTTAGAGTGCAAAGTGTGATTGAAAGAAGACCATTAAGGAACTGGTATCCCCCCCCCCCCCCCCCCCCCCACCAACCCGCAACCCCGACACCATATACGGACAGTCATTGCTGTTTATTTTTGCTTTTGTTGATTTTTTCTTCCCTTCGTTAATGGGAACTGGGTGTGGTCCCTGTAAAGTCGGTATGCACTATCCCAGGGGTGCCCACATGATCATATACACGAACACACCAGCACACACGCGGCATAGATCCTTATCAATTTATATATTTGTCAGTCAGTCGTGGAGACTGCCCTGGTGGCGTATCCCCCCGCAGTGGCAATGCATTGGTCGCTAGATCCCGGTGATGTGCTGTCGAAAGGGAGTGAGGTGTCTTGTGCACGCACACACACACACACACACACACACACACACACACACACACACACACACACACACACAGTTGCACTCTCGCACACAGTTAGTCAGAGGGGAGTGTGAGTGCAGCAGACAGCAGGCAGAGTGACTGATACTCAGCCTGCCTCCCAGATGGCCTGCTCAACTCTGCTCCAATCTGATCTCGGATCCTTTGTTCTGGCATGTTCCATTACGCCGCCGTGACACCAGTAAAGGCAGAGGGGAGAGAAGCTGGTCTCAGATCAGATACAGCTGAATTATACATGTATTTCTCTTTTTTTTTTCTCCCCCCTCTGTGATATTCTTGTACTAGCACAGTCGCGTTTTTCATGTTTGTTCCTGGGGAAAAGGCGAGTGACGGGTTCATAAACGACAGATTATTGAATGAGTTTGATTGGAGGAATTTTGGGGAAAAGGAGGTAGTTGTGGCCTGAATGCTTTATTAAACTCTTGGGCCTTGGCTCTATGCTAGGAAAAAATTAAATAACAGGAAAAGCTCCTCAGCCACAAGCCCTATATGCATATTTGTGGTCTCATTTTGAAGGTAACAAGGAATTTAAAGCCATTGTAAGCAAGATCCCAGGGATAATAATGCATCTGAATGTAGATAAATCCTTTAGTGGTTTTATTCTTCGTATAAATTGTGTTCTTTTGTGGGGATTATTTGCTGGTTTGGCTGAAATAAAACACGTCAACTCAGCAGAGGCCTTTCACGAGAAGGGATGCATTGTCTTGTAAATACTGATCTTTTAAGAAATATCAAATAATTGTTTTTTGCCTAAGATAGAATGTGGAATCTGACACAGTTACAGGAAAACTGGAAGATGTGTGCCTTGTACTATACATTTATGTACATTTAAATGTAGGTTAAGGGCTTTTATACTTTTTGGGCCATTTAATGGGTAAGAAGCATTACTACCATCTCTGTATCATCTTCATAAGAATATCTAGTTTGGCGGTCCTTGGGTTAGGGTTAGGGTTATATTCAAAGATTCTGAATATAAAATGTCAAGTCTTCCTAATGGCATAATAGTGTGTGCAAAGTGAAAGTGTAACAGTAGCTGGCCTTTACAGGAGTGTATATAAAACGCCACAGGCTCACCTGTGACAATCACTTTAACGTTGTGTCTCCAACGGTGAATCTTCTTTGCATAAAAAAAGACGGAAGATGTGGAAGGAAAATCAATACTCGCCGGATAGTTACGGCTGGGTGTCAACAAGCGATTGCGAGTCTCACACACCCAGCTGTGCACGCCGATGCCTAATATACGGGGTGACCTTCAAAATGTCATAAATGTGTTGTGCAATAAAGTGTCAATATTTGTGGTTATATGGAGCAGTATGACTTTTACAGTAATTGGAACAGTCGCATTAAAAGCGACGGATCAGTCAACTGATTAAAGACGAGCATGCTGGACACCCGGGGAATGACGCGGATTGTCACATCCGTGCACACCACATCACTTGCGTGAAACACACCACCAAGTTCTGTTTTACCTTTCTTTGTAGTGTGTGTGTGTGTGTGTGTGTGGGAATGTGTGAAGCCCATTTATTATTGAAGGGCTGTTATATGCCAGGAGAGCACACTCTCATCCTCTCAGTAATGTGTCTTCCTCTTACAGGAGCACTATTAACCCTGACACACAAGGACGTATCTGTGTGTGAATGTGTGTGACAGAGAGAGACAGTGTTTGTGTGTGTGTGTGTGTGTGTGTGTGTGTGTGTGTGTGTGTGTGTGTGTGTGTGTGTGTGTGTGTGTGTGTGTGTGTGTGTGTGTGTGTGTGTGTGTTTGGGAGTGTGGTCTGGTGTTTGTCCTGCTTCTAATCTGTGTTTTGGATTTTTTAATTTTAGCCCCATCTGGGGTGGGCAGGTGGGCTTCTGTCTGTTACACGATCTGCGGAGTCTTTGCCAAAAGGGGATCTGTACAGTAGACCGCTCAAAATATGTTTATGAGGAGGCAACTATGGCTACAGTATGGTGCCGTCCTGGGCCAAGCACTCTGGGAATTGTAGTGGCTTTTATTTATTTATTTTCTGTCAACGGGCAATTTTTTCAAATCCGGTCAAATTAAAATGCAAAAGAAAAAAGGGGGGATGCAGTTAATGTGTTCACACAGTACTGCAATAAGCAGGGACTTATGTAAGATTAGTGTTCTTTTGTTTTTGAAGTGTAGTTGTACTATGCTTTTATTTACATTTGAATATGTTTTCATTAAAAAAGTCTTTAGGTTGAGGCATTCAAGGAGTCAGGATGTAAAATGTTCCTAATGACATAATAGTGTGTCAACGTGAAAGTGTTAAAGTAGTTGGGCTTTACAGGCATGTATATACACATATATATTTATATGTTAGATCATAATATAGTTTCACATGATATTATACACAAAATGGGTCTTAAGCAATGTAACAAAGGTTAGAATATAATTTTGGAAATGTTGACTTTTTTGAAGTTGCCAATCTTACATTTTAACAACCCAACAATTTCTTCACATTTCATTTTATTTACTTTTGTGGTGCCTTCAGTCCCTATCCAGACACAAGTAGACATGACATCTTGTTGAATCTGTAAAGAACTTTCTGTTTCCACTCCTCTGTTTCCTCTCTGCCTGTGTAATGTCACATATTGTTTAAAAAGCAAGTTAATATAAAAACACAATCCACAGTTTAACATCTGCTTCCTCAACCTAACTGTCTCTCGGCCTCTTTCTCCTCGCTAGTACATAAAAATAAAAACGGCACTGTAGCCAAGCCCAAGTAGAAGCAGCTGGTATTCAGTATCTGCGTATTGTCACAGACTTACATTACGGTTGCCTTTCAGTTTCACTTGTGATAAATAGCCCTCAGCCTGATAGCAGCGTGGCTGAATGGAGTTGTGTGTTTAGTGTCAGCGTGGACAAGGACATGCTGACTTGGGTCTTTCCATTCTGTAAACCTTATTTGACTCCCCGACAGAGGAGGGGTTTGAATGGGGTGGGAAGCGCCAGAAAAATAAAAGATTAGGCTAATGTCAAAAAATGCTCCTTATTGTGCGCCGTGGTCGCCTAAGTGGGTTGCTCGATTTTAGATTCTTTTTCTGGCTCCCTCCCCTCCGCACATACCAAATCATGTGCCAGATTAAAAAATAAATAACATTTTAACTGTATTTGTGCCTCTTTGGGTCCCGCTAGATTTTTTTTTAGGCAACATATTCGGAATGTCTTTCTTTTCTTTAACCTCAACAAAGCAAACCGTTGCTTATGACCGCAGCGTTTACGAATCTCCTAGCAGTACACATTTGAGATAAATAAATGATGATACAGATGTGGCACGAAAAAAGAAAATATTTTCATATGAATTTGCTATGAAATCTGTGGTGACAGTTGCGCGCCGTTGAACCCGCCGCACAGTGACGCCCATCAAATGCGGAACTAGTACAGATATTTTTAATTCAACAGCTTCAAGAGACATATCAAGCATCTGTTGTGTGTTCTCTTTTGTTTCTTTCAAGTTTCATGTTTTCTTAACTTAACTGTGTTGCTTAGACCTTTAAATTCCATGACTGTCAGCACATCACAAGCTCTTAACCATCCGTACAACAGGGCCAGTGTGTACAATCCGCCGGTAACACCCTCACCTCAGTTTGTGCTGCTGTCAACACATTCCCAGGTTGTCGTCACTCATCTTTAGATTCATATTCGGGAAGGTGATTGTGTTGATAACAGACTGCTGTTGCACTAAACTGTGCATCATCGTTTTTTGGCGCGCGCGGAGGAAGTGGCGGAGGGCGGGGTCAGAGCCGTTATCACCCTATCATATCTCTGACAGCTACCTGTCAAAATCAGGTCGCGGGGAAGAGATGCGAGGAGATCCTGCGATGCTGACATAGCCAAATCTATCTCTCTTTTTTTTTTCTTTCTGTCTTATTTTGCATTGTTCATTTTCACTGCCATCCAGCATATGCTTAATAGGAATGATGATGATAGCAAGGATAAAAAAAGAAAGAAAGGAAAACAGGAGGAGAAAGGGAAAGGCACTGGTGTTGAGGGTGTGTGTTCTGGGGGGGTGTATCTCAGGACTTTCTAAAGAAAAGCTTATGAATTGTCAGCGTTCTGTCAGGGAGGAAAATAGCACGGCCTGTTGGATGACTTTGTGTGGCGTTTGCACATTTGAAAAATGTAGGGACAATGACTGACAGAGGAGTAAGAATGAAAAAAAAAACGTGTTGTGTTATGATGTGTGGTGGGCTGGTTTGAAGTAGCACTCAACACACCTTCTATTTGTCTCTCCCCCCTTGTCTTGTCTCTGCGTGTGCTCCAGATGTTGGGGATGACTTGGGGAAGGCGGCGGGGATCGTTCAGCCGGCTCTGTCCCAGCATCGCGAGCGAAGCGTGGCCTCGTCCTCCAAGGACTGCGCCTACTGCGGAAAGTCCTTCCGCACCTCCCACCACCTCAAGGTCCATCTGCGGATACACACAGGTCAGTACTTCCACTAACCCTAACCCTATAGCCAACCGCTGCTACAGAGTGCATTTCTCTATCAATTAAACATTTATTGTACCTCATGCAAAATGTACTCCACTAGATATGCTGACAATCCTTCTGGGGTTAGACTGACATATTGGTTTATGAGTATTGGCCTAATAAAATATTGGAGTCAATCTGCCTCTCATATGATTGATATGATGCAGATGAAATGATTGGGTATTGGTTTTGTAATTGATACTGCATTAGTTGCCCTTAATCTTATTTTTAGTCTAATGGCAGACTAAAAGGTAACACATTAAGATTTCTAGACTTGCCATTAGAAACTACCTCCAGTGAAATTAAGTGTGTAGATGGTCACACTTTCCAAACCCTACAGTACAGTGCCCTGAAAATAAGCAGAACCGTGAAAAACCCAGTGATCCCAGTTCATCAGTTACTGTGATTCTCACCTAAATCATAATCCTGTTTAGATGTAATCCTAGAGATATTATTCCGTGCGGTCTTATCAGATTTTTGATTGCAATGCATTTATTCACAATGACATAAAGACAAATAAACAAAACTGTTCACGAGGGGGAATAAGTGTTTCCTAACAGTGTCCCTCATTGAGGCTTAAGGCCGTCATTATTCCGTTTTTATTCCGTTTTTTCTTGCTCATTTCATTGAGCTCTAATTAACACAACAAGGGTTCAGTGTCCTCCAATGACATCACTCGGAGGGCAATTTCACACTTGCTAACTCTCAATAACTTTCGAACCAAAACAAAGCCGGCCTGTCCACAGTTTAGGGATATGCGTGAGATGATGTGCCTAATAGATTAAGCTTTATTTTGCAGCCAAGCGGCCTAACCCTCTGAGCTGTGTACTTCCTGCCTTACATATCACCAGCCACGGCTCAGCCACTTCTGTGATAACCTGTCCGTCGGTTGTTGCTTCGAGGTTAAGGCTGAAGTCAGAGTAATGATGTGGACTGTGGACAGTAGCCAGGGTTCTGCAAGGTACGAACGCCCCACTGACTATCCAGGGTAAAGTCACAAATAGACCATGCACAGGTCACCTTAAAGCAAGGACGCCTGATTCTGGCCGGTGGGCCTAGTGTTTGAAGTTTAATTTTGTAAGGTGATTCTGAGGGAGTTAGGGTATCTTGCCATCTGCTAAAAAACTGTTATAATTTCATTATGTATTATCTTTAACTTGGGATTTTAATTATTAATTGAAAAATGTTTGGTTATTAAATAAGATATTACTAGACAATGATATCAACATTGAATAATGAATTATGTTCAACGCTAAATATTTTTGCTTAAAGATAATGGAATTTCGGCTATTGGAAAAAAAGATGTTTGAGGTACAATGTCGTTTAATGACCAGCACAAGGCAACACCACTCGTTACAAAAATATTGATTGTATAGAAGTCTATGAGAAAACGTGATCTTGGTTATGGAAAATACATATGGTTGAGGTGTGCTAACCCCCTTAAAAGTGAGGCCAGGTTTAAGGTGTAAGTACCTTAAACCTGCATTATTTTAATGGCCAGCAGGAGGTGACCACACTTGTTGCAGTAAACGCCTTATTGTATAGAAGTCAATGAGAAAATGCCACTACTTTTTAAACCTTTTATGCTCTTAACCTTTTATTTTTATTTATTTTTATATTGCCATATTTTATCCAATATGCTCCTTTAGATAACTTTTTACTTATTGTTCCTTATAGCTTTGTGAAGCACCTTGAGATGACGTTGTCTTTAAAGTGTGCTATATAAATCAAATGTATTATTATATTATTATTATTACTTCTAACTCGATTAATGACCTCAGTAAACATGTTCCTAATGTGTTTATGGTCTCAATAGCTATACAAAATGATGGTCTGATTTTCTTTAAAAGACGATAAAGCAGGGTTACCTTTATGGCGATGCTAACTTTTGATTGACAGGCAGCTACCACGCTGTTTTCAGGTTGGAGTGTTATCCCATATTGAAATTCGATCTTTTTCAGTTCATAAAAGTTAGAAAAACCTTAGTCCCCCAAAAATTCATATTCAACATTTAGTTGTACTTAGTTCCACATCTCGCATCACTTCTGGGTGCAAAAGGCAAAATTGCAACAAAAAGGAAAACTGTAGAGCACAAACCAATGGTCTACTTTTTATACACAGTCTGTGGTTTTCCCAGATCATCCATTGCATTATGGTATATATCTGTGAAGACAATAAGCACAGTGATTTTCTAAAAAAAACTTTAACACAAAGACAACATTTAAATATTCAATCACTTTTCTCTCCGTCTCTAAGTCAATGATTAGTACCCCGAAAGTTCTGAAATGTTCTCAAATAGCTTAGTCCAACTGTTTTGACCTGTTTTCTAGTTTTACACTTCAGAACGAAGTAATCCTTGAGTGCCAATAGAGAAGCAGAGGCTAAAACGCTGAAAAAATCAATGCTTACTTTTCTTCTCTTTCTCTGTCTGTCTCTCTTTTTTTCTCCCTCCTCCATGCACTTAAGAGGCAGAATAAAAGACCACCCATACCTTAACCCCCCCTTTTTGCTTTTACTTAGAAATGGTGCGGACCGTACCTCAGACCTAAAGAGGAATTAAGAGGAAAAGCTTTAAGCACGCTAACACGTCCGGTGTAAACTCACATTATTGGGATCCCTGTGTTAAATAGCACGTCCAGGTCAGAGCCATCCCGGGCTACTGTAGAGCAGCCAGGGATAGTGGTGGTTTCCCGGGGCATCTGTTATCTGGTGGTGAGAGAGCTGAGTTATGTCTGCTTTGAGTAGTACAGTAAGGACACCCATGAGGGCCATATATTTTCATGGAGGAAGCGGAGACCTATAGGCCTAGCTAACTCGTTCTGCAAAACACACAGACAAGTACGTCCATCTTATTCCATCCACAAAGTATATTTTATCCATTCATATTTTGGGAATTCAATAGAATAAAAGGCATTTTGTTGAGATACAAAAGTAAGAATAGTAAGTAAGGATTTTTTCTTGTTGAATGGAATGATTCTGGCCGTGGGCCTATCTAAGCACAGCTTTAGCATAGTCTTGAGAAAAACAGCTTGATGCGTCCACAACATGTGGCCTTTAAATCATTACTTTAACCTAATCATACCAGCTCCACTGTGACATCCTGATTACATCCACAACATGCCTTTAGCAGCGGTTAAAGATCCTCTCTGTGCTCCGGCGACAACGCGGAGAAATCCACAAATGACAGCGGAGCCCCCCCTTCATCCTAATGCAACGTGAGTGACACAATGGAGTTGCTTGCCGAGCCGGTGGAGTCCGCATTGTGCAACGCGACGCAGAGATTAATGAGTGGCTAACGCCGGCTTGAAAGGAATGAAGTGAATTTGAATTTCTCCAAAAGTTAAAGAGCTAATGTTACAGTATTAATTTCTTCTTGAACAGTGAGTGGGAAAATATCCATTAGGAAAATGAACCACAGTTTTCTAGGTAGCTAACATTGTGCAGGCTGTGGTGCTACAGTGTGGGGCCACAGCTAATGAACACACTGCAGAGGGTGATATTTCATTATACAAATTAATGCTCACATTTTAATGGGAAAGTCACATAATGAATCTAGGCTTCAGTGACAGCAATTAGAGGCCCAGATTGTCCCCTTCTGGACAAGGCACTATTTAGCAGTAAGCAGCTGTGTGTAAAAAATAAAAAGGTCCTCGCTCTTGACAATAGCCACACATAACTTCAGGCAGGGCCGCATAACCAATAAGAGTCCCCGTTCACCTTTAAATGAGAAGAAGGGTGAGACAGAGGAGTGGAGGAAGAAAAGAGGGGAGGCAAGACTAGCCCATGTCACTTAACCTTAACCTAACCTTGTAATCAGGATGAATCAAGAGGGACCTGTGATCTCCTTCCCCATTCCTCTTTACCCCTTTCTCCCTTTTTATCCTTTTTCTTCAAGTAGCTCCCTCCTAATGCCTTTTTTCTAAGTGGTCTTTTTTCCTATACCTACCATACAGTTTAATGAATACAATGACACCCAGTGCGCATCTCCAAGCATGCATCTGTATGCATGCACAATACAACATGCAGTATTTATGGTCTGATTCCCCCCTTGATAGCAATTGAACTGTAAGTTCCGGTGGTATTAGATGTACCAATTGACTCCTAACTTCTTACATTAATGATATAACAGTATACATTTCATTCTAACAAATCCCATGAAAAGACCCAAACCAACAATTAATTCATCCTCATACCAATTAGTCAAACCTGATTATTTTACTCATCTCTCCAAAGCACCATGGTTATCCAAGAAATAGAGAAACACTGTTCCTAGTATGGTTTTTCATAATATCTTATGACGACTTGTTATTTTTTTTTAAAGGGCCCTATTATGCTTTTTGGGGTTTTCCCTTTCCTGAAGTGTGTTATGTAGGTTTTTGTGCATTTGAATGTTCAGCAAAGGCTTAAATACCTGTGTTCCCTACTATGGAACTTCAACATGAGCATAATAGGACCCCTTTAAACATTATTCTGTTAGGAAACACATTAGGGAACACAACTCCGTGATTAAGTTAAGGAAAATATTGTAGTTTGGTTTAAAATAATTATAAAAGTGGCAAAGTTAGGTGGGAAATTAATCAACGTTTGCCAAGCAATAGACATGTATTAATCCGCAGTGGAAATAGTCCCCATCAAACAAATGATTCACTCCTGTATTTGCCATTCTGTGGACATATTTATCCAAAGTGACTGACTGTATATGTTGTCCATCTATGGTGTCACTTTGTCCCCGAGGCAATGGAACTGTTAACCCTGACAGCATTCGAAATTCACCACAAACCACGAACTAAAGCAGATATACTTGAAACAGATGTAAAACAGCTTCTATCCATTATTCAGTCTTTCAAACATCCTATTGGTGTTTTTTTCCCCTCTTGCAGCCAAATGGAAATTCATCTTCCAGTATGTCATATCTATTAAGCCGTTTTAATTGCCCCTCTGTACAGGTTGGGGTATTTATCTTTACTTGTTTCTATGGTGCTGTCACAATTCACACAAAGCCAGATGAAATCAGTACATGCCACATGAAGTGTAAACACACTATGCAAGGGTAGATCCCAGTGCAGCAATCATCAGTAGAAAGATTTACAGCCACCAAGGTGTCACCTAGATGTTTATGAACTCACGTAAAATAAGAAAAAAAGCAGCAGCGATGCATTTTTTATATATCTTTGGCAGGAACAAAATGTCCAAATTAGTTTACAGAAGCCAAGACAGACAACAGCGAAAAGTTTACCGTTCTATTTTTAACTCCCGGGTAGCAATTTTCTGGTTTTGTGGCGGCAGTGATCTGTCATGTGGCTGGGAGGTTGTGCTGTTTGCGCTGATATCAATTAAAAGTGGATTAACGGGTACATAATGACCTTTAGCAGTAAATTGTGTGTAATGTTGCAAGGCAGGATACAGTATATTCCCCAGATGTCACACCAGGCCCCTGACGTATGATGGAGCAGATGTCTTAGCCAGTCCAAATGGCCCTCTAAGACACAAACACACACACACACACACACACACATACACACAGGCTCAGGCCGACAAGCATGCATAAACATGTGTTCGCACACATTCCAAATGGTGCTCACACACACGTAGATGCAGAAAATGTACTTGTCGTCTGTCTCACTCGCTCCAGATATATTTAAATGCTTGATTTTAATGAAAAACTGGAATCAGCTGATAGCTCTCAGGGCGTTCGTATTTATATTTTCAGTTTGCCATACCCAGTTAACATCAACATAGTGTCAAACGCACACTATTCTGTGCTTTTCATTCTCATTTTAGATATGTAGATGGAACATTAATCTGTATTTCCCCCCCATGAACATTAACAACCTCTTATAAGGAAAGAAAAGACAGAGGAGGAAAAAAAAAGATCAGATCAGTCTAATTTCTGTCTAATTTGGCTCCTAGAATATCATTTTGTCCAGTTAGAGGAATTGAGAATGATCATTTGCATCAGGGACGTTTCCTTATTGAATCAGCACTGAGCCTCTGTGCGGCAGCTCACAGGAGAAGCACTTATTGGGTTAAAAGCTCATCTCGTACGGTTTATTTTAAATATACTCTATGCTTCATAGCCACTCTAGCGTAGGATAAAAGATATCAGGGCTATCTGACTCTGCACGCTCCCTTTCTCTTTTTTTGTCTTCTCTCCTCAGCCTTTCCACCTTCAATTTTCTTTTGTATACCCTCCTATTCTTCTCAGTGCTGTATCAATATTGTATTGAGTTGGTGTTTGTGGCCCTTTATTTGAGAACTCTGCAGTAGGTCTGCAGATCGCAGTCTTTTTCTGGAATGGTGCCCTCTAAATAATGATAAATTACTTGAGCAGTATGCCATTTGCTAATTATATCCATGATTTACTACACAGCCCGACTTAAATCATTCAAACCAGCCTTGCGTAACAATGCCTTTTTTCCTTTTATAAAATGGTTTCCATGTGTATAATCTAAACAGTTTATAGCCCTATACTGTATATATAGAAATGTGCATACACACAAAACGCCACCTTCATCCTTTTATTCTTTTTTTCCAGCAAACCCCCTCTCTTTTCACACAGTCACTGTTATCCCTCTTACAGAAATTCCACTCTTGGAACTTTTTATATGTATATATTTAAAAAACAATCCAGCTTAGCATTTTTTCCACTCTCTGTTCATTGTTTAATGAATCCAAATCTGGCTCAGACTCCAAGCCTATTATAATTGCTAGCAGGATGTGTTCTATTTCAACATAAGTATCATTCCAATGGAAGATCCACTTCTGGCAGAATAATGCCGGTGTTATACCATTATCAAGAATATTCATTAATATGGATGTGCGGCATAAATACATATATGTAAAACACATTCACCCCTCTTTTACCGTAATGTAAATCTCTTTGATCTGTGTATCCGGTATTGAAACATATTGTTCTTTATCATGGGGCTGCACTGCAACAAGCATGTGGTTCACATATGTTGCCTTTTTTATTTTTATTTTAAATACTCATTGACTTATTTGTGCAACATAGTGTATCATACATATTGTGTTCAACAGTGTGGTAGTGGTTGGGGAAATGTTATGCCTTGGCTGATTTATGCTTCTCAAGATAAACTGCAAATAGAGAATGTCCCAGAAATTGTACTCTCAGGCCTGACAGCGAACAAGGCCAGAACAGAGGCAGGATCACCCCACTGCAGGCACACCAATACACACACACACACACACACACACACACACACACACACACACACACACACACACACACACACACACACACACACACACACACACAACACACACACACACACACACATACACACACACACACACACACACACACACACACACACACACACACACATAGCATTGAGACAGTTTTGTTGTCAGTTGAAGATATGATCTCTTGTAGTGGACTGAAAGCACCATATGGTGAAATGTTTTTTATGGTGTTGATGTGAGTGATGGCTCACTTGGCAGGGCTGGATCGGGCTGGATCGACCCATATTCAGATGCCTACTCCAGCACCCTATCCCAGTCCAAACACATACACACACACACTGGCAGTATGACACGCTCACCGATTGAGCTGATGTCTGTTGAAATGCATGCGATTGTTGATTCAGTGCAAGATCCTGTTCATTTCCGTTGTTTTGTAGTTTATATAAATGTGTGCTTTATTGTTTTTTTTTCCATTAACCTTTTATTAAGAGTTAGAAACTACACGTGTTTGGATGCAAACTAAAACCAAGGCGTTGCAATAAACCCTCTTTTTTATAGAAGTTAATGAAATGCATATCTTTTCTTTTTAGCTCTACACATTTGACCTAATTTTCTTTGTTCAGGGAGGTTACATGACCCTAGGGTCCACATTCCCTACTCCAATAAATAGATTTTGATATCCAGTCAATCTAATAATCAGGTTAATTATTCACTGTTTTCCCGCTCTTTCCCTTTCTGTTTCTCTGTCTCTTTCTTGGCCTCTCAGGAGAGAAACCCTACCGGTGCCCTCATTGCGACTATGCTGGCACACAGTCTGCCAGTCTGAAGTACCACCTGGAGCGCCACCACCGTGAGCGCCAGAACGGCTCCACCACCTCGGCTCCATCCTCTGGCCACAATGCTTCTTCTGACCACAAGGAGGATCACGGGAAGGCGACTGGTGGCGGAATCTTTGCTCGACCGGATGTCCTCCGTAATGTCTTCAAGAGCATGCCACCCAACCTGGACTTCAGGTCTGGTCCATTGCTGCCCCATCAGTGGGCATCGGCCGGCATGATGTCTCCGCACGACCGAGATCGTGAGCGCGGAGACCGCCGCTTTGACTCCTCTGCTGAGAACATGAAGACGACCGATGGCCAGTCCGCCCTTGTCTCAACAGCGCCAGATGGCTTCTCCGACCTTAGCAGGGCTTACCAAAGCATGATGGGAAACGGAGTTCACTTTCAAGGTTCTCTCCAGGCCTTTATGGACAGCTTTGTCCTCAGCTCCATGAAAAAGGATTTGAAGGACAACCAGGGTCAAGCCCAGCTCCAGGCCCAGCTCTACCATGACAACGGTGAGCCCAAAGCAAAGCGGGCCGTCTCGGCTGAGCAGGAAGATAAGGTCGAGGTCAAACAGAAACCAGCGCCTGGCAAACCTGGGTCGCAGTATGAACCGCTTGATTTGTCTGTGTCAGTCCGGCCTGAGTCTGGATCTGGATCGATCCCCGGCTCTTCTACCACCATCCATGATAATGTGGCATGGCATGGCTGCCTCTTCTGTTCCTACTCCACCTCCTCATTGGAGCTCATGGCTCTGCACCTCCAGGCCAACCACATGGGTAAGGCCCAACAGCAGCGGTCTGAGACAAGCAAGGAGCTTCATGGAGAGACTTCTCCCAACACCTCCACCAACGCCAAGAATGCTGGTGGTGCCCTGGACAAAGATGAAGAAAGAAATGGAGAGAAAAACCAGGGAGGCTGGAACAACCATATGGACCAGCCCTACAACCCCTTCCAGAGTGACTTTTACAGGAGGTTTGGTGGCATGTATGATGGATCCCAGAGGGCCAACCAGGGCCTTCAAGCTTATTTGGGCCCAGCAGAACAGGGTCTAGACCTTCCTATCCAGGCCTTTGGAGGAGCACCTTCAGCTGGAGATAACCATATCAGGGTGAGGGGGGACCCCGAAGACGACCAGGTTGTGTCAGATGACGAGTTGGTAAAGGCTGGGCGACGCAGTGCTAGTGAGACTCCTTCAACCACCCCTAAAAGACAGCTGCAACAGAATCACTCAGATGAAGAGGAAGAGGAGCGGGGAGTGGCCGAAGAGGAGGAGGAAAGAGATGAGGATGGGCAAATGGACATGGAGAGAGAGGAACAAGAAAGTCCAGGTTCTGACCACCTCCAGAACCACTCCAAAATGTTTCAAGACAACTCCTCCCTGCCCCTAAGGAGTGGTTTGGCAGCGTCTACCATGACACCACTGTCTCTGGTTCCCCAATCCAAGAACCATGCTTTGCCACTGGAGAAGCAATGGCAGCAAGGCCTGGCCCTCCTGTCTCCCGGAGGGCCTCCAGGACTCTTGAAGGCTGAGCAGCAGAGCCACCTAGAGCAGCAGATGAACATGCTGTCTGTCCTAAGAGCCTACAGCAATGACAACCTTCCCGCATTCAACGGCCTGGGAGGCGAAGCACCTGCAGGGGACATGAAGAGGCCAGATGCACCTGGTGAGTGTGTTTAACACCTTCTTGCACTGAAAAGCACACACAGAAGAACATACACATATATCCACAGACAACTTCACCAAAGTCATGAATACACATGTGTTTTTGGAACACAAATTCAATTTCCAAGCACTGCACACACTAGACAAACACATATTCGTGTTTTTCCCTGACACCCACAAAGGAATCTCAGACACTCACTAAAGGTCTTGAGATTGGCCCTGAAGTGATTTCAGCCTTATTTCAAGCAAGTTTAGAAGCTATCAGCCTGCCGACCAGCAACAGATTAATCTTTATTACGCGTTTATATTACTGGAAGTGCAGCGCCTCCCTCCCGCTCCACAGCATGGAGGGAATAACCCTGGATGAGTAAGAGCAGGACCTCAGCTCCCCGTGCCACCTCCTCCACATGTCTTATAACTATCTTAGCTCTCATAAAGCCAGCTCCCAAAAGCCCATTACTTTATAAGACTCGTCGATCTATGACCCTGTGAAAAATGAACTGTCAACTTTCATGATTCTGCTAAGGTTACAGCCGCTCCTTGAGACCCAAGAAGGAAATGCTTTTTCTCTTTTCCTTTTTTCTTTCTTTACAATGCTCTTTCACTGTTTAGCGGTGGTTTCTAAAGGGCCTTATAGGAAGAAATAAAAAAAACAAATTGCTGTAAAGCTTTAAAATACAGTATATAGAGATAGAACATGCAGACAGGGAAACATTACTTAGTTCTAACAGTGTAAACTGAGTTGTATCAGTGACAAATTCACATTAGAAATGTAGAGATTTTCAGACAGAGTAGGCAATTACCCATATTTGAAAAGTAAGCAAAATAACAAAGCATTGAATAAATAAAAAGGATTTTAACGGTGAGATACAGAATGTTGTATTTAACTGAATGAATTCATGATCATCATAAATCTAGACATTCAATTTTGAAATCATTTATTAACTTGACGTTTTATTATTTTTCCAGTTTTATCAACTACATAAATGTTTCTTTTATTTATGTGGATAATAAAAGAATGGCTAAAAAAATGTAGAGCTCATGTGTACATTCATAAATGAACAGTAGATATAATATACAATGCTCTATAATAATAGTATACTCTTGAAGCAATGCAGCTACATGTGTTTACCTGACCTTTCCATCTGGCAAAATGCGATGCATTGTTATGGAGCAGGGCTCTTTGCATAGCTTAACATGATGACATATTTTTAGATTAGATTGTTAGATTAGTATATAAATATATGGATATGTTTTGTTTAATTGAGCCTTTGTGTTTAATCAGAAGGTGTTTGAAGACAAGCTATGTAATGTGGGCAGTTCCCTTTGTAACGAGGACTGCTTGACCTTTATAGAGAAGGACTTACTTGTTGTTAGTTTAACGTAGTCTGACTGTAATTATAATCTACCTATAGGTTTGACCATGAGTCAGTGTTAACCCTGTGATGGACTGCATGCTGTAAATCAAATTTAAACCCACCAGTAAGTGTGTTTAGTGTTGATAAGACAATCACAGTCTCTACGAGTATGTTAGTATCATAACTATGATTTCAAATACTACCACTAGTACTGCTATTGCTAGTACTGTTTCTAGAGCAACATTTTCTGATCTTTTATTTAAGAGCAAAATGTATCCACTATGTAACACTGGCGCTTCTATTGGCTAGCACTCACATTGTACGTGATAGTCTAAATAAAAGGGACATTTCTGAGCAGTTGACCAATCACAACAGTGCTTTCCAGCTAACCAATCAGAGCAGACTGGGCTCTGGTTTCAGACAGAGGGTGAAAAGAGGTGCTGCAGCACAGTATGAGAAAAATAAAGAGCTTTTTGAACATTAAAGCATGGACACATGTCACAGGAGAGGAAAATGAGCAGAATAGTACTCTTTAATACCACAATGTTGAACAAGTCCGTCATACACTAAAATTGAAGATTGATGTACTGTATCCAATATTTTCATTGATTATCAAATATCAACTTACTGTATCATATTGAAATGAGTGATATCTGCATCCCGATAAGTATAGTTGTAAAAAGAATATATACAGGAATGCAGTGACCTAGAAGTATATAGCAGTGTAAAATGAGTAGAATATCAGTTCAGTACGTGGGTAAATTAACTTCTCCCACGCCTGTTGATACTACCCTCCCTTCAACTATAATTTCTACCGTGACTGCTGCCAGTTCTACCACACATACTACAGTTGTTTGATAAAGCTCGGATGAGAAAATAGACCCTTGTGTTTCATAGCAAAACGCACTATTACAGCCCCTCTTTATGTGTCCACTTGTAAACCCCTTGTGTTGGGGGTCACCCACATTCCACTGTTATTGGGTAGGAGGAGAAGGCGAGGGGGGTGGCAAAGACATCCGCAAAACTCAATTCAGACCTGGCAAAATGTGATTATCTGGAGTGGGTTTGCATTAGGTTTGTATGCAAATACGGCATAAATCATTAATATCGAGATTCTCCCTTGAATCTGCGGGAGCTGTTGTAGGGCACGCGCCACACGTCTGGAGTGGCCGTCTCTTCATTAGTACACCCAGAGGAGGGGCCAAAGGGGTTGCAATACACATGAATCTACTTGCACTCTGACACATAACAGATACACACATGTACGGATGCACGCATATTCACACGTCTGTAGTATTAAACCGCACCTCCCCAAATTGGCGCAGGAATTGGATTTATCAATAAATGTCATTAACAACAGCAGCGGCCCTGAGGTCTCTGTAATCAGACGAGGTATCTGGTTACTGAGGTACAGTACGCTGTGTAAAGATTGATATGAACCCGCACCATTTGCTGTACTGTAGATGTGCTTAACGCAATCAATACTTGGCTGCAGTGGAGACCTATCTATAGCCATACATTATCAAACTTGAAGTATTACATTATTCAAACAGTGCTGTACATGCCGTGAATGCTTGCGAACATTGCTCCTCACATCGTATTACTTACATTACCCCCCGCTCCCTTGTTCATTTAATATATTAAAACGTGGACCAGGACTTCGGAAGGTTGAGATTGACAAGCAGGAGAGAAAGTGTTGACAGGAGTGTAAGGACTTGCATGAGCGCGTGGAGGATTCCCGAGGAGGAAATGGCAGAGCTCGCAGCCGAGCACCTCTCACAATTTGAGAAGTGGGCTTTTCGTAAACAGAGATTTAGTGGATGGGAGGGAGAAAAAACGAGAGGTAAATGCCGTATATTCTCACATCAATTAGACCCATCGCTTCCAATTAACAAGTACTCTCACATTGGGCTCCGGAGGTCTCCTCACAAGTGCTGTTGTTTTTCGGTGTTTGTCGGTGATTCAAACTCTCTGGGAGTGTCACCTCCTGTACACACATTAGATGGCAGTGACAATAGTCTAATTTTGTAAACTTGAGAGGTTGCACATTGTATTGGGCTGATTTCGTGTCACTACATAGAAGCCAGAAGCAAAGTAATATAGAAACAGTACCAATGGAGTTAATTGTGACAACTGTAAGAGTGTTTCACACAATGTAAGCATGAGGTAAGGTGTAGTTTGACATAGCCATACCCAACTTGATTTAAAGTAAAGAGCTTTTCTGGTGGTTCTTGAGATCTTTACTAAAGCACTTTTTAAACATGCATTGGAACCCCTGAAATGATCTAGACCGGAACAAGATTAAACAGTCAGATTTGGGAATATTTCAAAAGATCAGTGGCAACCACACGTTTATGATACATACACGTTTTGTTCAGCAGAAGAATCTCCACATATAAACACTCTTTTTATTAAAGTGAAAGCGAAAATGCAATCTCCAGAAGCAAAAGGCTAATGTTATAAACGAAATACATCACAGTCGCAGGACTTAAGGTCAACACCACCAAGCTAGTGGAAAAATGTTCGGCGTGATGATACTTAGTAGTCTCATTAGGATACGTTTTAAGACATGAATCATTTTTCACCAGTGGAGTATTTACTTAAGTATTGTATCTCGTAGAAAAAAAACTAAAAGAATCTTGAAAACTCTTGAGGTATAATTCACATAAAGACTCCAACAAAATATGCTAGCTAGCCTTTCCAGCAAAAAAGTGTCCTTAATAGAGGACAGCTTTCAAGAAAAGTAGCAACAACTATGAGGTTAAGGCAGAGACACTGATAATTGAGAACAGAAGTTGTATTTCTTGTCTGCATGAAAGGGGTACCCTAAGACTTGATGGGCCGTTTGCTTGTGGCCAAAATCAAAGAACCTGTGTGTGTGTGTGTGTGTGTGTGTGTGTGTGTGTGTGTGTGTGTGTGTGTGTGTGTGTGTGTGTGTGTGTGTGTGTGTGTGTGTGTGTGTGTGTGTGTGTGTGTGTGTGTGTGTGTGTGTGTGTGTGCTCATGGGTAAAGGAAGTGTAATCTTAAACACAGTGCTGGTTGTCTCACTAGTGGCCAATTACCTCTGTCAGAAGGGGTGCACTCCAGCCTGCCTTCATTGTGAGAGATTTGAACCGATGAGAGCTGAGGTCATATTAGAACAATGCACAAGACATGTAAAGACCACACACACACACACACACACACACACACACACACACACCAAACACACACACATCTTCCATGCAGATAGGACAAGGAAAAGGCAACAAACTTGCGTACGCACATACTGTGGTAAAAGAGGATACAATGTGTGTGTGTGTGCGTGTGTGTGTGTGAGTGTGTGTGGGTGTGTGTGTGAGTGGGTGGGATTTGTGTGTAATAGGTTCTGTAAAGCATGGATGGCAATTAAAGACATATGGTGGGATTGGTGAGCTCGCTGTGAAGCGCAGATGTAGTGGATCACAGTTGGCATTAGTGGTGTAATTTTCACTTTCTCTGGTTTAAGTGGAAGAAAGGTAGGCATGACAAATAAGCTTAAACACACACACACACACACACACACACACACACACACACACACACACACACACACAAACAAACACATACAGTACTAGATGCACAATATGCTCGTATAACCCAAATGCTCACTGCAAATATGCTACTACAAAATACAGAGTGTTGGGCCTTTATGAAATCCACTTAGAGTGAATATTTATTTGTATGTATTATTGTGAATAGGAGACAAAAAATAAAAAGAATAAAAGCTATTTATCAAATATATTTGGGCTTGAAAATAGGCTTACATTTAAGCAGTGCACTCATAAATGATTTAACAGTAGATCCTCGATGACAGCACACCATCTGAGACATGCTTTGGAATGATTGTACAACATATCATCATACATGAATAATATGTTAGCTGAACCAAAAATGTTCATAGTAATTAATCATCAGTTATTTTTAGGCTACTGTTTGCATTCAATTTCAAGACCTTTTTTTTTTTTTTTAATCACTTTTTAATGCTTCCTTATTGGGGATATTTCCCTTATTTTATGATTTATCAGATGTATGTCGTCTGCCATCTGCATCATTTCTTTCCCGCTCCAGTTTGCTCTTCATTTTGTTTCCTTTTAACTATTTATTTTTTAATAAAATCCCATCCCTATTTATAAACCCATATTCACATATTGAACATAAATACTTAATTGTTCCTAATTTTGTCTAATAATTCCTACTTTAGATATTAAGTTGATTATGCAAACATTAAATGTGTTTTTGCAGAAGAAAACATCACTGAGTAAAATGTATTGGATTTTCATCTGAAAAATTACCAATATGGATCGGCTAAACTTAAGTCAATGGTTCATTTTCTATTCATTTTCAGTCAAGATTTTCTTTAATCATATACTGCATTTAAGACCATCCTTTAGTCCAATTCTGATAAATACTGGCCTCAAAATATATACTGTCCTTGGAAATATGTAAATGTTTTCCTTTGATAAATTGTTCTTAATAGCTTTAAAAAACATGGCTTTATATCACTCTGAGCCATTTTATCAGTCTGAGTGGTGATTCAGTTGTAATTCTTCATGAAGCAATAGGCAACTGAAAGATTTCCAACACTTGCATGTACTGACACACAAACAAATCCAAACAAACACACCTTTACTGGATGTAAAAGTAATGGAATCATTGGGGATATTTACAAGGATAGTATGTAGGAATCTGGGGGTTTGGGTTAGTTTACCCCAACAAGCACCATGGTGGACATATGTATTGGTGGTGATACACACACAAATAAGTCCAAACATACACACCCTTACTGGATGTAAAGGTCATGGAGCAATTCATTGAGTAATTTCCCTCATATTGTTTACAGGAATATGGGGGTTAGGGTTAGGTTACCCTATCTAGCACCATGGGGGAAATGTATAATGGTGGTAGTACAAACACAAATATATCCTGTTATGTCAACTATATCTGAAGTGGAAACTGGAGCACTTGTTTTAAAGCCCAAATATTACCAATGTTGTTATCGACACCGATCAACACTCACTCCACTCCTTGACTACATTCTCATTTACCATCTCTAATCTGTCTATCTGATATAAGCTCACACACCTGCATTCATAAATATTCACCCACAACCACACACACATACACACACATGTTAAAACTTGCGATAATGCAAAACCTGGTAATTGCCAATAATACTGTCCTCATCAGGTGGTTAATTACCATGAATTTGGTTGCTGTTTGTCTCTAGCAAACATGTGCACACACACATAAACACAAAAATGCTTTGACAAGTGGAAAAGGCCTGGGGTACTTATTGCTCCCAGACACCCATGTGTTTACTAATGAGCTAGACACATAGCTTACCTGCGTTGCGGTAATTATTCAGTACACTTAAAAGTAGGTCTGAAAGTTCAGAAAGGTGATACCTGAGGATCCTAGAGGGGGCAGGTGGTGCCTATGGTCTCATTTAGAATATGTATTGAGGCTATGGATAGAACTTTCATTAAGGCACTAGACTCTAGTGCAATGATTAAGGCTTCTTTACTTGATAGGGTGCACGCATACTGAAGGAGTAAAAACCAAAACCAGAATCAAATCTATTCTCTTATCATTGTATTGTTGCTACACCATTATTTATATTTCCTCCCAAAAAGATTGTGTGAAAGGCAAGGCAAGGCAAGTTTATTTATATAGCACCTTTCAACACAAGGAAATTCAAAGTGCTTTACAAAAATGAAAGACATTAAGAGCATTAAGAAACATATTATAAAATGATATCTAGAAACACTCATCTAAAAGCAATGATATAAAATGACATTTAAAAACACTCATTTAACAGCAAAGATAATACAAGTTACAGTGCAGTTTAAGATATGAATATATCAATTAAAAGCAGCAGCAAAAAGTCTTCAGTCTGGATTTAAAAGTAGTAAGAGTTGCAGCGGACCGGCAGGTTTCTGGGAGTTTGTTCCAGATATTTGGAGCATAATAACTGAACGCTGCTTCTCCATGTTTAGTTCTGACTCTGGGGACAGAAAGCTGACCAGTCCCTGAAGACCTGAGAGATCTGGATGGTTCATAATTTAGCAGTAGGTCAGAAATGTATTTTGGGCCTAAACCATTCAATGCTTTATAAACCAGCAGCAGTATTTTGAAATCAATTCTTTGACACATACTGTAGGAAGCCAGTGTAAAGACTTCAGAACAGGAGTGATGTGATCCACTTTCTTAGTGTTAGTGAGGACTCGAGCAGCAGCGTTCTGAATCAGCTGCAGCTTTCTAATGGATTTTTTAGTGAGACCTGTGAAGACACCATTGCAGTAGTCGAGTCTACTGAAGATAAAAGCATGGACAAGTTTTTCCAAATCCTGCTGTGACATTAGTCTTTTAATCCTAGATATGTTCTTTAGGTGATAGTAGGCTGATTTAGTAACTGTTTTAATGTGACTGTTGAAACTCAGGTCAGAGTCCATGACTACACCTAGATTTCTGGCTTTATCTGTTGTTTTGAACATTGCAGACTGAAGCTCAGCGCTAACTTTAATACGTTCTGCCTTGGCTCCAAAAACCATTACCTCAGTTTTATTTTTGTTTAATTGGAGAAAGTTCTGACACATCCAGTCATTGATTTGTTCAATGCACTTACTCAGTGTTTGAATTGGAGCATAGTCTCCTGGTGAAATGGTTATGTACATTTGGGTGTCATCCGCATAGCTATGGTAACTTATTTTGTAGTTTTTCATTATCTGAGCCAGTGGTAGCATGTAGATGTTAAAGAGAAGAGGCCCCAAGATGGAGCCTTGAGGAACCCCAAATGTCATATTTGTCACTCGGATGTGTATTTACCTATAGAAACAAAGTTTTTTCTGTCCTTTAAGTAGGATTCAAACCAATTTAGAACTGTTGCCGAAAGTCCCACCCAGTTTTCCAGTCGGTCTAGTAATATGTTGTGGTCAACAGTGTCAAACGCAGCACTGAGATCTAATAATACTAACACTGAAGTTCTGCCTCTGTCTGTGTTTAAGTGGATGTCATTGAAGACCTTTACAAAAGCAGTCTCAGTGCTGTGGTTTGGACGAAAGCCTGACTAGAACACATCGAAACAGTTATGTAAATGGAAGAAATTACTCAACTGTTGAAAAACTACTTTTTCAATGATTTTACCTAGAAATGGGAGGTTTGATATGGGCCTGTAATTGTTCATTACTGAAGCATCTAGATTATTCTTTTTTAAGAGCGGTTTAATGACTGCCGTGTTTAGGGCCTGTGGAAAAACACCTGAGTGAAGGGATTTGTTTACTATATGAAGTAGATCTGAGGCCAAGCAATGAAAAACATTTTTGAAAAATCCTTTTGGAATAATATCAAGGCAGCAGGAGGAGGATTTCAGAAGTTGAATAATGTCCTCTAGGTTTTGATCATTAATCTGATGGAATTGTGTCATGATGTTTGAATTGATTTTAAGTGGACACAGGGACAAAACATTTGCTGTACCTGATGCAGAGGCTCTGACTGCTTGTCTAATTTTCTGAATTTTGTCAGTGAAGAAGGAGGCAAATTCATTGCAGGCCCTGGTGGATAGAAATTCAGAGGCTATTGACACTGGGGGGTTTGTTAGTCTGTCGACAGTAGCAAACAAGGCACGTGCGTTGTTTTTGTTTTTGGCAATGATGTCAGAGAAGAAAGACTGTCGTGCAATTTTCAATTCCAAATTATAAAAGCCAAGTCTCTCTTTATAGATTTCAAAATGAACCTGGAGATTTGTTTTTCGCCACCTGCGTTCAGCTTTGCGACACTCTTTTTTCTGTTTTCACGGTCATGGCCTTTCTCCATGGAGATATTTTCTTGCCAGTCACTTCCTTTACCTTAGTTGGAGCAATGGCATCTATAACATTTTAAATATTTGAATTAAAATGATCTACTAGCTCATTTACTGAGATGTTAGCAGGGGCAAGTGTGGAAGAAAAATTCTGAGTAAACATTTCCGTAGTATTTTCAGTTAAATATCGCTTTGTGGTTATCTCTTTTTGAACATTTTGTGAACAGAAATAGAGCTCTCAAAGAAGACACAGGAATGATCAGAGAGTGCAACATCAGTCACCACAACCTCAGAGATATTTAGACCCTTTGAGATAATTAAGTCCATAGTGTGCCCCTTATTGTGCGTGGGCTCCGCCACATGCTGTCCATAGTTATCAAGAACACAAAACAGTTCTTTAGCCCCTCTGTCCTGGGGGTTGTCAACATGGATGTTAAAATCACCAACAATGACTAAACGGTCAAAGTCAATACACACTATCGACAGCAGTTCATTAAAGTCATCAACAAAGCTTGCACAGTATTTGGGTGGTCTATAGATATTTAGGAACAGAGCTCGAGAGGAGCATTTCAGCTGAAGGGCCACATATTCAAAAGAAGCAAAGTCCCCATAAGATGTCTTCCTGCATTGAATGGAATCATTGAACAAAATAGCAACTCCACCTCCTTTCTTATGCATTCTTTCCTGACTCATAAAACTGAAGTTGGGAGGTGTTGATTCGATAAGAACAGCTGCACTGTTATTTTGTTCAATCCAAGTTTCCGTTAAAAACATAAAATCGAGATTGTGCTCAGTGATAAAATCATTGATTAAAAACGTTTTTCCTGCCAAAGACCTGACATTTAATAAAGCTAGTTTAAGTTTGTTAAATACACTATCAGTCAGATATTTTGTGACAAGCTGTGGCTGACATGGAATCACTGCTAAATGTGATGAACTCACAAAAACGTTTGAGCGCTTCCTGTTTCTAAGCTGATTCACCGCTCTCAATCTATTACCTATCAACACAGATATCGGCAAAGCTACAGGCAGGCAGGGCCCCGGCATGTCCCGGAAAGACGCGTCTCTGCTTCGGTGATTGTGGTGGGCGTTGTTGAGGGGCGGGGGTAAAGGACATGCTGCCAACCCTGCATATCTCCAGGAGGGTGGGCGAGGGTGAAAGAGTGAACGGAGAGTAGAGAGAGCTGGGGGGTGAAGGAAGAGTATCCTCAAAGGTGATAGGGGGGGTGAAGGGCGGTGGAGACTCCTCCATTTGTGTCATAGGTAATCAAGACATTCCTCAGGCGGGTGCAGTGATACTTCTTCAAGGTTTTCTGCGCGATGTGTTGTATCTTTCTCTTGTTTTGATTCCTCTTGTTGCTTCTCCTTGGCAGATGGAACAGATTGATGACGCAGGCAGTTGAATATGTTAGAGATAAACAATTTCACTCCTGACTTGTTCAGGCAAACTCCATCTGCCTTAAAAAGATGTCTGCGGTCCCAGAAAAAGTTAAAATTGTGAATAAAATGGACAGAATGTTCAGTACAGGCAGCTGAAAGCCACGTGTTCAGTGCAAACAATCTGCTGAATCTCTCGACTCCTCTTCTGACTGGCGGTAGAGGGCCACTGATGAACACCTCCGCATTTAGAGAGCTGACAGTTTCCAACAGACATTTAAAGTCTTCTTTCAGCACTTCTGACTGTTGTTTCACAACAGCATTTGTTCCAATATGTAGTACCACATTTGTCACAGTCGGATGTTCAGCCCCAATATGCAGGATCTTCTCAGCCAAGTCGGAGACCATATCCTTGGGAAAATTACTTTGGTGTTGTTCTTACTACACAGACTTTTTACATCTCTTACAGCAGAATCACCCACAATCAGAGTTTCAGGCCCAGTCGTTAGCTTTCCCTCTAGCCTTTTACTTTTGGAGTAGCTATTGGTTCTTACCCTGCTGTGTGAAGAGGACAGGTTATCCAGGTCATCAGAAAGAGATCTCCGGTTCTGGGTCAGTGGATCGTATCTGTTCTGGATTGGCACACTTGGTGGTTTAGGAGGATTGTTTGTAGTTATCCCTTTAGCAGCTGTCCACGGCTGTTTCCTAGTATGAATAGGGGTTGAAGAGGCGCTCTTCCTGGGTGATAACAATGCAAGCCAGCCGGTCGCATCACAGATTTCAGAGCGCTGGGCTCTGCCTGTTATTCGTCCTCCCAAATCCCATGGAAATGATTTACTCTTAGGCTTTGCACCCAGAGAGTTCCAGGGAGGACTACCACTTGTAGATGTATTACCCGGTACACAGCACTCCTGTTCCTTGGAATCCTTGTAGCTGCTAACTAGCTGTGAGTTTGCATGCCTTTGTCCATTATTTTGCAACACTGGTAAAGTGGTGTCATTCCAACCTAGTCCATTCACTTCCACGTTAACTTCCAACCGTTGCATTTTCATTTCCAACACGGCCATCTTCTGTAGAAGTTTGTGGAAGTCATCTGTAGAGAACGGAGGCATTTTGCTGCTAACTAGCTTAAGCTAAATAGCATGCAGTACCAGGCTTTAGCTGTTGCTAGGCCACGCTACTGTAAGACTGAGGTCGTCGTAAAAATATTTAAATATGGCTGAAACCCTCCATCTATTTACGAAGAATAACTGTCCCAGTGATAAGTTAATGTCCAGGAGCCGCTACTCAAAGTTTTCAGAGAAGAAAAATAGGAAAATCAGCATAAAAAAGTAAGCAGAGGCAAGAGCAAGCAGAAAAGCGTCTGCACTGATAGTAAAATGGGAGGTACTAGATTTGAGAAACCTTATAAAAAACCTTACGAGACTCGCTGCACATTGACCAATCGACATTGCTGATCCTCAACCGAGTTTTGAAAATAGGGGGTTACCATCTTGACACAACCCAAAGAGCAGTATTGTCGTAGATCATTTGGTATTAATTACCTTGGAACTTCCTATTTTGTGGTTTTGGCCCTTTTATTGCCAAAGTTAATATTGTACTCACCAAAATAATTGCTAAGATCAAGGAACACTGCAGCATGACATGGCAAGAAACATAAGCCTTCATACAATCAGACATTTGAAAAGAACAGATAATAATGTATCCATGCCATTGATACATTCGGAGGTAAACTGATATTGAGTGCCCCCAAGATGTGGGTAATTCAACATTGCACAGTAAAACTTTTTGTAGCAAATATGATAGATCAGAGTCAAACAGGAAGTCGTAGATAATCCCAATGGACAGTTTTGATAGTATTGTTACTATCTTAAAAAAAAAAAAACCTTTAACAATGGCTTGGAGGTTTGTTCAAAGTTAGCCTTAACAGCAGCAGTGGTTTGTCTACCACAATTGACAGTATCATATTGGTAAAACTAGAGGAGGAACATTGTGTTATTTAATCTTTGACACATTCCAGTTTTAGTTTTAAGTCTTGTCCAATTGTCTGGGTTCATTGTCCATTGTCACTTCTTTGTAGGAATGATCTCAAGAAATAGGATATCAACTATGCTAGAAAATACAAAATTGCAGTCCAAAATTGCAATGAAGCACAATCATCATAGTAATATATGAAATTCTGGCTTTGTTTTCACATCCCCTTCATGATCAGAAAACTAATAACATGGTTAATAAGCACACTCTGTGTTCTGTCCCTGGACCAGGTCCTTGTAAACAGCTTAACCTGATTAAAACTTCAAGCAGAGTTTAACCAATATCCTACCGACTGAAACTGAACCACTGATGTTTCTCTGTTCGGACCAAAGCAAGTCATTCCTCTCTTCTCAGATCCCTGCATTTCACTTTCCCACACTCCGGGATCCTCCCTTTTTCTTTATCTCTGGTCTTTCTTTCTCTCCTTGTTGCTGGAGGGCATGGGCTCCTCCAGTGATTAAGCCGTCTGGAGGCCTGTCTGTCTGTCTTTTAGTCGAGAAGTAGAAGACGACTGTTGGTGATACACTTCCCCCGGCTCTCATTGTGCGCCTCCGCTATGCCGAGATGACAGCTTTGACAGCTGGTGAAGGCGAGGTGCTATTTCACATGTGCAACAGCATTGCCAGTTTAACTTGTGCAGAGGTGAATTATCACCTTGTCACCCAAAAGTGCAAATAGTGTAGTTTTCAAAGAGCAATTAAGTGTAATAGCTGCTGTCGAGCCCCGAGGATGGTACCTGTTGCTCCTTTCTTTTCTTTTTCACTCTAGCAGAATGTGATAACTGTAAAAATATTTTCCCTCCGCTAATTCCCCAGATATCAACCGCTGAAAGGTCCTTTTTGAAAAAGGTTTCCCATTCTTTTCTCAGACCATATTCGCTAATACTGACGATGGTATTGGCCACATCACGTTTCCTGGAAGTACAGTACAGTGAAAGAAGGGCAGTATCAAGTTGCCCTTGAAAAGGAAACAGAGACGAATGCTGGATGATTGCAAAGTTACACGACAATTATTCTATTCATTATTTTAGAAGCAGGATGGGGGAAACAGGAGTGAAGACAGCGTGGGAGCGGGGAGGTTACAGGGAGCTGGAGATCACATTGGAACACTCTATATGTGTGTGTGCGTGGAAATCAAGTGCTTTTATGTATATATGCATACCCTCTCCACGTATTCGATATTGCAAAACATGAAACAATGGGTTATAAATTGGCCTTCCAACCCGATATATTTGACATGATCTCTGCTTCCCATCTCGTTAGTTTGCTGTTTGTTTCTTTTCTTCCCTGACTCCTGTAGACTTTGTTCAGTTTGAGTTGCTCCTCTTAAGAATGCAACGTTCCCTTCCCCAGGCGCCCCGGAGATGTGAGGGGGACGCCTCAGAGGAGTTGTACTCATAAAGCTCCTCATCCTCCGAGGGGGGAGACAGCAGAGACAGAGAGAGAGGAAGAACAGTACCGGCAGGCAAAGACACACAGGCATAATAAGTACACTTACACAGCTAGTCGACACGTAATGAGACAATGCCGCAGCAACTTCAAGGAACAACACAGATATATAAAAAACAACAGAGAGCAAGGCAGAGAGGGGGGGGACAGGGGGTTGGGGGGTAAAAAAAAAAAAGAAGAAGAGGAAACTATGTCAACTTTTATTTCCTCTGTTATTCCACATCAATGGAGGCGTGCAGTGTTACTAATAAAAACAAAAGATATACACAGGTATAGACACATAGGCAGCAAGTTGGCGTGTTTGAAAAGCTCCGTGGCAATTAAAGACAAATAACTTGCATTATTTCCCGTGGCGGAGGATGATCCCGACCACTCGCTAAAAACGTGTTTGATTTAAACATCAAAAAGCGACGAGAAACAAATAAATAAAGACGCAAATAAACAAAGTTGCGCTAGGAATAATAAAAGAAAAAAACACAGCGAGTGAGAACACAAACCGCGGGGGGAATAAGGAAGAGAATAGCGAGCGTCGAGACAAATAAAGCGGCAACATTATAACATTAGCAGTTAGAAAATACACTTAATTCCTCGGCAGAGATGGATATAAACTGCATTGTTGCGTTCGCAAATCCCAGCGACCGGATTTACACTGCTGCATTGTTTTATTAGGGAAGTATGGGGGCGGAGGAACACTGCTTGTTCTAATTACAGTGATTTAATCAGGATTACAGAGGTTACCTGGATCAAGCTAGGGGGCAAATGCACCTGCTTTTAGACGGACCGGTTATCGAAAAAACTTGACGGCGACAATGACTTCAGAAAACAATGACTCGCTTTGCTCTTGCGCGGGTAAACACTGGCCTATTGTTCTTGCTTCTCTCTATCCGTCTTTATTTCCTTTCCTTTCTCCCTCCCCTCCCTCCTTGTTAAACAGCAGGCAGAGGGAATCCATTTTAATCTGATTAATAACTTAGTTGATCACATATAACCCAATTTTCATTCAGTGCCGCCCTTGTCCGCCCGGCCACACCCACGCTGACCTTTGGAGTCGCCACGGCAACAATAAGCGCCATTGTCCTGTCAAAAAAAGCTGAGGATGTTTTACATCATTACAGAAAATGTTAATGTCGCCATCTTTTTTAAATGCTTTGCAACAAAAGGCCAGGCCTGCAATTGAGTGTGTGTGTGGTGGGGGGGGGGGTTATTACGAGTGGGATTCGAGTTTCCTGGGTCGCAAGGATGGGAACAACTTTCCTCATGCATTCACAGTAATATGAATCGTCCTTTTAAAACAGATATGGTTACATATTAGTTTTGAAAGGTACAGTAACTGGCTCAGTGTTAAGCTGGCCTCCACACTGGAGCCCTTTGTTCCCGGGGCCCAGCTAATAACTGGCCCCTGATCCTCATCTCTTACTGGCTCAACTCTTTTTTTTCTCCCCTCCTCTACCTCCCCCCGCCCAACCACCCCCCCCCCCTGAATGTATCTTTGATTACACCGTTATATGAGCTTCGTTTTGTCATTTCAATTTCACTCGATGTGTTTAGCGCTGAGAGATTTGTATTCAGGATTGGCAATTATGATTAGAATGCCACAAAGTAAAGCCTTGTGAGTTTTTTGCAATGACAAGTGAAAGAGAGAAAAAAGAAATCCTCCCTTTCCTTTCTCTCCTTCCTTCTCTTTGGTTCTCTCTCTCTCACACACACACACAGGAAATATGAATCAAATATTCATGAAGTGGGCTGAGGTTCTCATACATCCATATGCTCCTGATTCAGGCAGCTTGCAGTGGACACAGGCTGTGTGACAGAAAGCATGGCAACACACCCAATATTGGGAAGTAACTAAGTACACTTACTCAAGTGTAAGTTAAGTATTTACTTGAGTATTCCAATGTAATGCATATAGCAAATAACATACTCCTCTTTATTTATGTCAGAATATTAGCCACTTAGCAGGTTAATATTATTAATACAAATATACATCTAATGAATTATAATGTACTGTCATAGATAATAATTCTGACAGTATAAAAAGTCAGCTGCATAATTAAAACGATGAACATATTAATGGATAACAATATATCATATTTTAACATTTCCATTCAGCATGACTTACATTTTTGGTACTTTTAAGAATATATTGATGCTTATACTTTTTTACTTGTAACAGAGTATTTCTAAACTATAGGTATTACTATTGGTGGCAGTACAAGTAGGAATGGTAAGTTGTAAGATGATACTCTGTTGCAAGTAAATGTCCTGGATTTAAAATCGTACTCAAGTTAAAGTACAAAAGTATGAAAAATATACTTTAAGTAGAAAAGTACAAATACTCATTGGGCCCATTTCAGATTCCAGATTTGATGATTTCTGATGTGTTAGTGTGTTTATCTCATCTGGTGAAGGAGGAACTGATCTGATCTGAGTGATGATACACAGGATCATTTAACCTATAATGATTTGTCAAAATGTGTTAAATAATAGATTTATACATTGAATATCTAAATCTTAAAAGTAACTTAAAAAAGTAAAGCTGGGGAAAAAAAGTAGTTGAGTAAAAAATACAGTACTTCAAAATTGTCCTTAAGTACAGTACTTGAGTAAACGTAGTTACTATCCACATCTGGATATTACTACTTCTAAGTACCTATCAGCACCAGCACCACAGTCGTCAAATAGGTCACAGCAGACATCCTCCCCTGCTCTCTTCTTCTGTTCCTTTGTCCTCTTTGCCCTCCGCCGTACCCCATGACTTCCTCTTTGGTTTAATAATCTGTTGTGAGAGAGATGAGTCCTCGGAGCTCCGTGATTCACTGGCCAGGAATCCTTGTAAAATCAGGGCGCCGTGCATTCGCCAGTTTCCAGAAATTGTAAGAACTTTATGGTTTACAGTTTTTTATTATGCCTCGGAAGGAATGAAACGGGGTGCGCGAGCAGAGGGTCCGGGGTTGGGGAGGGGATTAAAATTTAGGGGATTAGCACCACACTTTAAGATAAATCTTTTTTAATGTGAAACCTCATCCCCGCTCATTCTGGGGTAACCACTCTTATTAACTTGCTTTTCTAGCGCTTTCTTTTTTTTCCACGCAGCCTTATTTTTCTTCGCCGAGCAACTTTAAGTACAGGCTTTTGGACACGGCCGCGCGCCGCTAACTCTGCCAGTTACACAAACAACGTCCCCTTTTTAAGCTTTTAAACACAGAACAATGGCAAAGCACATAGCTGCGCACATTAATGCTTTTGTATATGGGAGGGGAAGAGAGGAGGAGAAGAAGAAAAGAGATAAGCAGAGCTTGGCTACGCTGCCCCTCCACATCTCTCTTTTTTTCCTTCTCAATCTTTTCCACTGTGAACAATCTCTCTATCCACGCTGATCTGTATGAGTCGGGGGGCTAAACAGACAAACATCATATTCTCGGTCTCCAGACTCTAATTGACTGAACAAGGATTGGTCACACTTTTAAGTAGCGTTCCATAATGGATTTCCATGTTTGTGCCTCTTTTAACTGGCAGTGCGAATGGAAGGCATTCATGTTGTCTTTATTACCGAAAACAACAGCCCTCTCTCTTTCTGTCTCCCCCTCCGTCTTCTCTCTCTCTTCTCCACGATATCAGTCCTTGCATTCATCGCAAGGTCAACGCTGCCTGACAGATGACAAACGATATCAAGATGGCCACATCATCTGTCCTGTAGTCGCTGGGCGCGAAAGAGATAAATGTGGGTTTTTTTTGTAGTTCTTCTTTTTAATTTCATTATCATGGGTGACAAGAAAACACCTGATTCTCCGTGGCACCGGCAAAAGAAGAAGAAGAAGTGCTTCCAGGGCCAAAAGAGAAAACTTGAGGGGGGGGGGGGGGAGGTGGGACAAATGAGGGAATCTTTGGGAAAAATCTGCACTTATCGTGTTTCTGTATCAAGAAAGCAGACTTGGCAAGAGAGGGGGATTCGGTATTATGTACAAGCTGCTCATCAGATGGGAGTTGGGTTTATTTCTGTAGCCCACTCCTCCCCCCCCCCCCCCCCCAACTCCCCTCTATCCTCCCCTCCCTCCCATCCTCTGCCACCCCTTCTTGTTTGCTTCCAATCCAAGACATGTTCCCTGACTGGACAGCTCCATCAGAATACGAGTTGGCATCCTCGTGCGGACAGAACGCAACTTTTCATTTCAATTATTTGATTGATTTTCTCACTGTTTATTGTTTTTTCCCTCCCTTTTCCTTTGTCTGCATCTTTTTTTCTAGACTCCTTACCCAGGTACACACACACGGGGCTAACAATTCCATCTCCGCTACTGACGGCCACTTTTGACAAAACACTAAGTGCGTTTCTTAATTATCTGACTTCTCTCTAATACCGTTGTCATCGCGCAGACAGTCGCTCTCTGATGTTGTTATTATGTTCTCATTTGGACGCTGGCTCTCTGCAGGTAGTCATCCCCCCCCCCCTCCTGCCAGCCCTCATCTTATCCCTCCTCCTCTCACACACACACACTCCTTGTTAAACTTTGCTTCGTTTCCGTATGCGTCGTAAAAAAGAAATAGCATTTTGTGAAACATTTCCCAAATGTTAAAGATGTCTTTTGATTATTCTTTGTTTGCTAATGATGCGATCAACACCATCCGTCCATCAGCAAACATTCCAACACTCCCTTTTGTCCTCTTCATCCTCTTCATCATCTGAGCCTGGCTTGTTAATTAAGAAAACAAATATTCAGCAACTTCATCAGTTGTGAGGCCCAACTCTTTTTTTTCCATTCTTTTCCCCCCTCTTTGTGAAAGAGTGCCGTCACCTGGAGTTTTATAAGAACATGTCTTTCTTCCAGGCTGTTAACTCAAACTAAGGAGGAGGGTATTTTTCTCTGATATCTGATAAACGCTTACAGAGAAAATGCTCAAACCAACCATCCTTACATACAATTGAAGTCCCTTTTCAGTTTTTTTTTGCAATATTTAATCCATCCAGTTTGGTCTTTGAGTAAACTCCCGTACACAATAAAGTGAGTATATCGGTTATTTGGGGGGGCTTAAATGTCAGAGGTTGCAGTATTGGATCTTACATCTATTGAAGCTGACGCAGTATAACAAAGCGCGCAGGGGCCCAAAGTAATGATCATATACAAATATCAATATGAGAAAGAGTGTGTGCTAAAGAAGACACATTGCTATTGATGTTTAAATAACTGTAGCGCCAGAAAGATGGAGAGAGGGGGAAAAATGTGAATCATATTTTGTCTTGTGGGGGGGAAAAAGAACATAATCGAACACACCTCGTGAGGTGAAAACAGCGACAGTAAAGCCAAGGGCGAGATAAAAACGGTCTTTTTTTATAAATATATAATCAGTTTTGCAGTGAGCCGCATCATCTGCCTGCTGTTTCGGGAAAGAGACAAAGAGTGTTTGACAATGCATGCTCGGATGATGGTAGACAAAATGATGTGTTCAAAAGTTTTTCCCTTTTCTTTCTCCGTTCCTGTGTGTCTTTTCATTTGGATGGGCATACACAGCTGTATTTGCATTTCAAATATTTGAAGAGGGTGGTTTAAATGCCAAGAATTGATGACAATCGCCTGGAATCAAAAAGATGGACGGGAACCCCTTTCTCCTCGCCGCTGACATTAAAAAGCCACAATGCAAACCTGATACAAATATATATTTATCTCCCTTCTTCCTCCATCTCATTATATATGAGATCCTATACTTTGCCGTGTGAGCCGCCTCGTGCTAAAATAAGAGAATAATCAGCGGGGTTCAGAATGACGAGGAATTGATTCAGCGGCAAACAGTCGGGTGCATACACACTTCACGCACACACACACACACACACACACACACACACACACACACACACACACACACACACACACACACACACACACACACACACACACGGCCTCCACCCCTTTCGCTGCGTTTTCATCACTTTTCCATATTCATTTCTGTAATTTACAGTAAATCCAATAGCTGTCAGTCACACACACACTCACACAAACACACAGAAGAGAGAGAAAAAAATGCTGTAAATTTACAGCGTCGGAAAACAGCTGCTGCAACATTTACAGCAAAGACCACTCTAAAATATTAAAGATGTGTCATCACCGAGCGCTCGGCCCCTGCATCTGTAACCATCTGCTTTCTATTAAAACATTACACCCAAAAAAAGCACATGCAGCCCGCTCGCTCAGCGATGCTATTTCCATACGTTGTTTTCTTTCCCTTTCAGATGTGGGGGAAACTGTATCGGCACAGACAAACAACCCTTTTCAATCCTGCTGAACTCCCACAGCTGACTAGAAACATCAAAAAGTTCCTGAGTAGCTTTTTGTACAAGCTCTACCATCAAGCAGCTGATATTAACCCTACAATGGGCAAGCACAGGACCATAGTTTGAGAGAAGAAATGATGAATTGCCCTTTTCTAATGTATCTAGGCTAAAATTACATTTCTTTTTTTCCCAACTGTATCTTGCACGATAGATTGCCAATTTAGGGTATATTATTGAACCCAGAGTACACCCATATTACACCTCAACTACATCCATATTCAACCTTTATTTCACTCATGTTACACCGATATTAAACCATATTACATCCATTATTTTGACTGTTTTTACACATACATTACGTTGTTATTACACCTTTTTATGATACCTGATTATCTGAGTAATATCAGAATCAGAATTCTCCTCCCAAAGAGGGGAAATTGACTTTATTCCAGGAGCAGTATCTGAAAACATAAGTGTAGCATGTAGAAAGTAGTGTGAGAGCAGCCAGTAGTACAAATGAAAGTATATTGCACAGTTATTACAGTTATTATTCATGTCACAGTAACCGAATAGTCTAACTAAGAGATAACGTCCAGTTTTCATAATACTAATCACAAAGCGATACGTATTGCACAGAAGAGGTGTCATATATATATGTGAGTAATTATCTCTGTTTCATAACGTTATCTTGGCCATGTATCCTCCAGGATACAGAAACCATTTAAGGGTTAAACACTACAGGATACAGAGAGTATATTGAGGTCACAGGTTCAAAAAGGTAGAAGTAGAGTTCACAGAATAACACCTGTTTACACGGAGATACATCTTCCCGACCTAAATCGATAAGTGCGTTACAGTGCAGCACGTTTTGGGGCTTTTCCATCTATCTTTTATCAATTGTACTCTCCAAAAGAAGAATAATACCCGGAGGTCACACACACAAACCCTCTTTTTTGATTGATTTCATTACATTACTGTTCCCATCCGCGTGTCCTTGAGCAAGACACCACCATGACTAAGAGCATCAACTAAATGTCTGAAATGTAAAAATGACAGTCCTCCCTTCCCCTGATGTCCTTGGGTTACTCAGGGGTGTGGAGGCGTGCAGTGACTCAGACTGTTTGGGGCGATGACATCTGTCCTGTTAGAACAGATAGAGAAGGAAAAAAAAGGAGAGTGAAAGCTTCTGAAAGCAGCGCGGCGAAAGATTATGTTACAACCGAACAGAGAGATGGGAAGGGAGACTTATGGGCCGAGTCAAAGGTAAACAATTACAACATCATGACTCACTTTTTTGGAGCGTGGCTAAAGGAAGATCATCCCTTCCACTTAATAGGTAATTTCCTTTGTCTCCCGAGGATCATATCACATGTTGCCTTCGACGGGGTGGTCTGCCTCAAGAGGGAGAAGGAGAAGGAGGGAGAATCATTTATTTTACAGATTGAAACTTGGCTGGAAAACTTTCACAACAGCGTTCTTTGAGCAGCATTCTGTTCACATTAAACAAGCGCTTGTTTGTGAGGAATGCAACAACAGATTCAGAAGGACATTTCCCAGTTTCTGTCTTTTTTCATTTTCAAAAATACTTTCTGTCATCTTTTCTACGCTAAACTACTTCTCTATTTCTGGGCTGTCATCTCCTCCTTCTTCATTTTACAACTGCCTTTGCCCCTTGTTTTGTACGTCCACATTACACATTCTTTCTACGTCTCTGTCACTCCTGTGTGATGTCACTATCTCGCCGTGAATCATTAAGATGCACACACAGTTTCTCAATTGAATACAATGAGGTTCATGTTTCTTCTGCTACAACCTTTCTGGTGTGATCAGAAGCTAATGGTGGCTAACGTTAGCAACTTTTAGCAAACTTAACTGTAGATCGGTATTGCTGCCTAACTGAAACCATTTTCTCATATAAACTCTGGACAATGTCAAGAATTAGTTCCAGACTGTGTTTGGAGTTACCCTTTAGCACATTTAGCACAACAGCGTTTCTTTGTGCAGCATTCTGTTCAAATTAAACAAGCCTTTGTTTGTGAGGAATGCAACAACAGATTCAGACATTTCCCAGTCTTTTTTCATCTTCAAAGATACTTTCTGTCACCTTGTCTGCACTAAACTAGTTGTCCATTCCTGGGTTGTCATCTCCTCTTTCTTCTTCTACAACCGTTCTTGTTTTCCACGGCTCTCCGTCACTCTCCCATGTGATGTCACTATCTCGGCGTGAATCATTAGGATATCAGAGTTCAGCCAGTGACAGAAAGCGCATGATTAACAAGCTCTCTTGTTTTCCCCCTTCCTCCTTATCCTCCTCCCTTTCTTTCTGAAACGAGGACTCCCGCTGCTCCCAACGACATTTCTACCTCGTTCCTACCCCCCCTCCTCCTCATCATCCCCCCTTTTCTTCCCTGTCGTGGATGGCAGGGAGTCACAGGTGTGTGACAATAATTACACATACACTCAGAAAAAATAATGTCGTTTCCTCCATTTAATAAGTTTGCAGTAAAATAGGCAGCGAGATAGAGAGAGAGGCAGAGAGCTCCAATCTTATCGGATACCCCAACCTCTAACTTAATCATATGGCTCTTAAGAGCAGCCTGCCACCAGCTGGGGCTCCGTAATATGCATGCAATATGTGTGTAAAACGATACGCTTTAATTTTGAGCCCACTTTAAGCAGCAACAAAATCTGTTTATATGGGAGACATTTAAAAAGAGGAGAGGGATGGAGGGAGGGCGAGCGGAGGATTGGGTTAACTCTTGCTCTCCAGGCCTGACAAAAGCCATCTGTTGGGTGTCAACTAGTATCACTGTACACACTGTAATGTACAGAGGGGAGAGCACACGGGGATGCAGAAGTTGAATTACATTTTATATGAAAACAGGTTTGAACTGATTCACAGGTGGCTTCCCTTCCATTGTGTTGCCTATTTGAAAATACAGTTTTCACCTTTTATGTCCTCTAAAACTCAAACAACTCACTCAAAAAAGGGTTTAGGGTTGACAGGTACACATTATACCACTTAAGAATGAAGAGTTGAATTAATAAGCAATAAAACACACACAGTTTCTCAATGTTATACATTGAAGTTACTGTTTTTTCTGCTACAACCTTTCTGGTATTATCAGAAGCTACTTGTGGCTAACATTAGCAATTATTAGTAAACTTCAGATCGGTATTGCTGTCTAACTGAAGCCGTTTTCTCAAATGAACTCTGGACATAGTCTAGAATCAGTTCTAGAATCAGTTCTAGACTGTGTTTGGAGTTACCCTTTAGCACATTTAGCACAACAGGAACATTTCCGCATCAGAAGTGTTCTGCATATGACATGTTTGTCCATTTTGTGTGTTCTCTCCTGTTGGACTTTTTCGTTGGCGTCTTTGTGTTGCTAATCTCTCATCTTCATCCTCTGTTGTTAGTTTTCTTCCAGTTTTGCAATGGATAGGCTTGCCATGTATTCTCCGGACAATGAGCGGTTCTATTCACACAGAGAATTCATCGGACATTACACAAGTTAAAAAGTGAAAGGGGCTTATGACTTCTTTAGCTGACAGGTCGATATAAACATTACCTTTTAAATAATCCATGAGAGATGTCACCCTTTAGTGGCATCAGGTTACATGAATTGCTTTGGGGTAAATTAAGGTATGTTTAGTTAACCTTCGTCTTCAACGTTGAAGGATGAGGAATGGTCATGGTTGATAAAAACAAAAAAACAGACTTTCGGTAGGAAATTGGAAATGAACCCAACTCAAATTCACATTTTTAAGCAGTACTTGTTCTGCCTTTGCTCCTACTCAAGGCCTATGTCATGTTACCTTAAACAAAGATCTTATTTAAGCACTTAAGCTAATAGCCGTCAAAATGTAACGTTCATTCGTAATTTTCACTTATCACATTGGCCGCTGTTCACCATACTTCTCTTAAAGGTTGGAAAGAGTTTTTCTAATCCTGTCTGAAAGTTTACGATATATTGTGTAATGTCTTGTTCAATCTATTCTTCAAAGCTATATGTTGAATACACATACAGTAGTGACATATTCAAACCCAACAATCCTTGTTTTTTGGCTGCACAATCCCATCAGAATCATCCTATTGGGTATCTTTAGAAACGTCAGTATCTCTGTTAGATTTAAGAGTTTAAGAATGACCTTTCTGCTTCTTGTTTGCGTGCACTTGTGTTGACTGGTTTTAGCAGAGTAACAAATGTTAGCAGCCTGCCTCGCTCCTTGTTCTCGAAGGTAAGAACAAACCGTGTTGATGATGGTTAATGACTGTGATGACAGGGTTTTTGGAATCTCCAGGGGATGAAGCGTGATAGAGAAAAGTTGCTTGGAGTCCTTCCATCTAGTTTTGCCGGCCAGGGGTTTCACCCAAGGGCAGGACAGAAAGCGAGAGTGTGGCGTTCAAGGGCATAGGGAAGCAGAACGCTTTG
>NW_022987998.1:1623607-1646107 GCF_902827165.1 Trematomus bernacchii | reverse complement strand
AACATGGGGTGAACGATGAAAACGTGGCAGTTTGAAGCTAACTTCAGCAGCAGACAGGCAGAGAGTCCGCTGAGTGTGTGAGTGACAGCTCTTTAGCCCGGCTGCATCCAGCACTCCCTCTCCTGACCTCTAAATCAGAACCAGGTGATGACGGAAATAGAAAATAGAATATATCCACTGGGGAGAGATCAAAGAGCGAGTGTGTGCGGGAGAGGAAGGACGGGGGGGGTAACATGTAGATCTGCTCCTCGTCGACAGGATGGTATGACAAGTAGGATTATTGATGAGAGGCAGAACACGGCCCTCTGGGATTTGGAGTTTACATGTCCGGCAGGCCAACGAGACGCATTTACCGAGCTGGGAATTGAACCGTCAACTTTTTCGTGGTGAAGTTGCCTTTAATGGTCAGAACAAGTCCAGGTTCACTCTTTTCCTGCTGCCACTTTTTTTTCTCAGGCTTCCCGCAGCTGCTTGTATTTATGTTATCACAGATTACAGCTGCATTGTTTGAAGTTGACTGACAGCCAGTGATATTTATGCTTATGCGCGAGTGTGTATTTGGATTCCTTTGTTTTTCACGAGGCACACACACACGCAAGCATAAGCACACCGAGATGCACCGGTGTAATCATGCTGCACACATACCCAGCTGTGCACACACACACTAACACACACACTAACACACACACACACACACACACACACACACACACACACACACACACACACACCCACACACCACACACACACACGCCCACACACCCACAGACACTCCCTGTCAGTCGCTGTTGTTCTTGACATTCTGTCGATATCATTGTGTCCAACATCTCAGTGTGTTTGATGCGGCTCTTGACTGGCCGGCGCTCTTTGAGGCACACAGACACTTTGTTCTCAGACCCTGCACACATCTCTCCTCGCTGTGTTTCTCATCGGCCGCTTTCAGACTTCTTTGCTGTCCCTCTGCGATAACCGGCAGGTTTCAGAGAGGCAACAAGGTCCGCTCAGTCTCAAATGCAGACATGTTGATGTTAGTATACAAAAGTGAAGGCGTAGTCATGTAAGATTCACTTATTACACAACACTTTATAATTATACTAAAATCACCCATGAATATTTGTACATTTTGAAAACTCGTGCGTTGGTTTTTGATGAAACGCTATTGTGTTTTACTCATTTGTGACGTACTCTCTACTGAATCGAACAAATGGAGGGCTAGGGTTAGGGTTAGGATTGGGTTATGGGTAACACAGAATACATTTCTCCAAAACATATTCGCTATTAGACCACATATTAATATGCTCTAAAACAGAGAAAAGCAAGACATCTCCATATTTGAGAGGCTAAATTACAAAAGCATTTTCTGACACTTTTGCACAAATAATTTCTTCAATGACAATGTATCCAAAACCCGGGCGATTATTTTTCCATCAATCAACCACTGATTAGTTGACTTATCATCACAGCTTTATTGAACATAGTACACTTATATTGTATTTATTTGTTAAAGTATCTCTTAAATATTTGTATTGTTCTATTTGATATCTCTGTCAGTACTTGGCAATATAACATACTCTTTTCCTAAGTATATCTGTGATGAACTTAAACTGGCTGTTTGTTTCGGCCTGATCTATCAAACAACTTCTTTCCTGTCCGTTGGCTTGAACCTCCAAAGCATGACACGCTGTCTTTGTCTGTTCATGTAAATATACAAGTCTCCATGTCCGTGTGTTTAGAAAGATCAGTCTCAATACATGTCTCATCTGTTTGAATGCAGAGACGTACAGATTGATTTCTTCATCCATCTTTAGTCCAGCAGACCCGGCCTCTCACTCTCACCCCTCTCTCTCAGCTTCCCTCCCCCTTTCCTATCGAATAAACACAGGCATTTTATAGACACTGGCCCTGATGCTGAGATATTGTTTTTTACTCCCTCTGTTATGTATTGATCACCGGCTCGCCTGTTTATCTGCACAGGGTGGACACTTATAGATGAATACATGCACACACGTGAACATACAGGCCTTTCATTTGGACAAGAGAGCATTGTTGCTGCAGAGGAGGAAAGGTGTGTGTGTGTGTGTGTGTGTGTGTGTGTGTGTGTGTGTGTGTGTGTGTGTGTGTGTGTGTGTGTGGTGTGTGTGTGTGTGTGTGTGTGTGTGTGTGTGTGTGTGTGTGTGAGTGTGTGTGTGTGTGTGGAGGGGGGGGGGGGGGCATTGGAACATTGATGTCTGACGACTGATTCCTTGTCATCTTATTATTACCCCTCCACTCTGCATGGGGGCACCGTGTTGTTGTTGCATGTTTTTGTGCATAGTTAAACTACTCAAGCAATGACTCCATCGCTAATTATAGCTTTCCACTTGAGCGGCGACACAGAGACACGGGCTCTTGTGTTAACTTCTCTGGTGTTGTGGTTTTCAAATACATGCATTTACTGTGTAGCCTAGATCTGGACTTTATGTGTTCTACCTGCCGTAGTACACTGGTAAAAATGTGATTTTTCACATTCGCAGTTGTACAGATAATGTGAAAAACATATCACTTCTGGTTAAGTTGCTTTTTTGTTATTCTATTCATGCACAACAAAACTGATTCCCTCATTTGAAAAAAAAATCCTGAAGGAAATGTACTTTTAAATCATTGTTATTGTTGTTGGCGCTGGGTATTTTATACATTCCAATTTAAATATTATAGAATATTTCAATAGAGTGGTAAAATGAAAGATGAAAGCTGATAATAAAGTAGTTATTGAAGTCCAAAGGCAATTTTGTCATTTCCTTTTCCTGCTTCTTTATACTTATTTGATCAGAATAAGAAATCCTGTATCCGTCCCACTGCAGGGAAACTCACATTGTTACAGCAAATGGGAAAACACATATAAAAAGTCAAATAAAGTTCCAAAGATTTGTATACCCCTACACCCTTTTGCCCCCTGACACAATGAGGACACTTCTTCTCATCCCTCTTTTCTCTTATTTACTTTTTTCACATATAAATCTCTTTTTGTGCCATAAATCAGTCTGGCACACAATGTAAAACACGTTATAGATGCCAGTAGTAGCTGCCAGTCTTGGTGGTCGGCTGTTTGTTTGTGGTAATTACACTAATGTCTACAAATGAAGGTGATAATGATGTATTGATGTTACAATGCTACACCTTGTACATTTACCAATCACAGGTTTGCTGTAGTTATTGCAATTCGATATAGAACCACCGTCCTAACCAAGGAACATTTTGAAGATCCCTCTCTTTTCTGGGTGGAGCAGTGGCTGAATACATGGTTGGGTACGAGCGCCGATCGAGTCCTGGCTCGGTTGTCCGCTCTGTCCAGAAGGCAACTCCGCAGGACGTTAGCCGGCTCAGCATTCTGGGATAGCTGCCCAGGGGTCCCGGATGACCTCAAGAGTTAAAAGCAAACAGCGGGAGAGATAGACGAAGGCATGGAGGAAGCATGGAAACTGACAGAGAGACAGAGAAAGGAGGGTTGGAGGTATGCGGAGGAAGCCAGACAGGGGGGAAGGAGATGGGAGAGAGATGGGGGGTGGGAGGTTTTTGAGAAAGATAGAGAAACTGGAGTAAGGTACGACAGGACAGTATGTGTTGTGGCTCATGACCATTCATTCATAAAGCATACAATGATATTTTGGTGCGAATTCTGTCGCAAGAGTTTGTGTTTGTCCTTTTCCTGTTTCAACATCGTAACGCCCACATGCACAAAGTGAGATCAGTAAATAAATGGTATTCCAAGAACTTGAGCAAACCCTAAACTAAGGGCCAATCCAACACATTTGGGAATGAACTAGCAGTGTATGCTATATTTACATGTCTGACATTGTGGGAAAGAGTGTTCATAATATTTACAATATAGGCAAAAGGCTTCCCATCTATTAATGGCAGTAATTCTTTAAATATTGGCATGACGACTTCCTGGAAGACATTCATGTTGCACATCTAAAAAGTTTTAGAGGTATTTGTGTAACGAATAAAAAAGAACACTTGAGAGATGAGTCTAAACACTTTCACTTCTACACATACTAGACTTTTTCTTCAGACATCGATAAGGCATATATGGAATGGGGTGTCTGTTGGACCATTCCTGTTGAAGTATTATGGTAACTTTACTTAATAGTAACATTCCGTTTGCCTAAGAATGTCTTGTCCAGCGATTGCTCCAACCTTTCGTTTCACTTCTAGTTCCAAAAAACCCAAGATGGGCATCGCCAAAACCCCAGACTCGAGGCTTCAATGGGTGACATCACAATCACAACCTCCAATTCTCGTAAACACCTCATGTTGAGCCATAGCTCGAACTTCTAGTGTCACTTTTCTTTTCAAACAGCCAAGATGGCGTCTGCCATAATCCCAATCTCTAGAATTCAATTGATGTCGTCTCAATGACCAAGTCCACTTGTTGTATATGGTCCATAGGGCTTACCCATGGAGAGAATGAATGAATGAGAGGTTTACAAGACAAACTGAAAAGTCAGTGTGTGTGTGTGTGTGTGTGTGTGTGTGTGTGTGTGTGTGTGTGTGTGTGTGTGTGTGTGTGTGTGTGTGTGTGTGTGTGTGTGTGTGTGTGTGTGTGTGTGTGTGTGTGTGTGTGTGTGTGTGTGTGTGTGTGTGTGTGTGTAAGAGTTGAGAACGTCATCCCTTAGATGGCCCTGGTGAGCGACATGTCAGATCTGTCATTTCCCCTCATTGGCTGCCCCACCCGCTTTCCCACAGTCGTCTTCTCCTTGGCCCGATAATGACGCTTAAGAAGGTAATGGTGTAAATGAAAGCTGCCCCCCCCCCCACCCCCCTTTTTCTGCATGTCTCTCTACCTCTCTCTCTCTGGGGAACAAAGAGGCCTTATTATACCTCGCTGTCAGCGTCGCTCTGTGTCTCACCACTGTACAATCACTGTTTTCAGCAGCACTATCAGCATGGGGTAAATGGAGAGAGAGGGTGAGAGAGCGGGCGAGACAGGTAGACAGAGAATGGGATCGTCTATCTCCAGTGGCAGTATTCAACACTAGTTATCCAGAAGTGCTTTTTTAGTTTGAAGCGCATTTGTAGCAAATATCTTTTATGCAGACTTTTCTTTTTTCTTTTTTTCTAACAGCTCGAACAGGCAGTGTAATTTATTTGCGTTCACACGACACACACAGGAACACACGCAGGAACACACACACTCCTTAAGTCGAGAGATATCTTCTTATTGGGGAATCTTTCAATAAATCAATGTGACTTTAAACACAATTCCCAGGCGACGCGGCTGACCTGATAAGAAGTGAACTAATCTCTTTTGAGGCTGCCGGGAGAGCTTTGAACCAAATCTACTGTGCATCTATCACCAAGGTTATTTGTCAATGGCTGCTAATCCCAGGTAAATTTCCCTGGTTTTATATCAGGGGTTCTCATGTCTGAAGTTTCTCGGCCTTGGGAAAATAAGAGAGCAGGCTTACAGAAAGTCGGGGAACAAAAGAAATGTTATGGATTTCAGCAGCAAAACAATGGTTCAGGCAGGGAGGGGGGAGGCAGAGAGGTTCAGAGACGGAAGACGGCTATTATTCGCTCTCTATGCATCAAAATTAGAAGTTGCATTTATCTTTGTAAAATCGTTCTTTTGTATCCAATTTTGTAAAACATAAAACTATTGAAGAAAAGTTTGATTATTTTTCTCTTTTTTGCATATTTCTGTGCAAAAATTATATTCTTTTTTTTACTGACCACAGCATTTTTGGGAATGTTAGTCTCTACCAAATTTAACATTTACAGAAAATGTTATTTTCCGTTAATTTAAAATAAAAATACTTTCTTTCCCCTTAAATTCTTTCAATGGAGGAGCAATGTGTAAAACTCTTTTTTTTTTAAGTATTGACATATAAAATAAAAATGGAGCATTAAAAAAAAAAGAATATAATTATGGATCACCCAATGGTTTTGTGGAAAAGCTGAGTATTTCCTGTACACTTACAAAATCTGTGGGAACATTTTGGCAAGTGGTTGCAGTGCCAAACACCTTCCTTTACTACATGTTCACAATGTTTTAACATCATCTGTCATGTCTGCACCGCCCAAGGTCAAAGCGGAGATCTTTGTTCACATCTGAGTCATTTATGAGCTCCCAATTAACAGAGCAAACAAACTAATGATTGTGACAGACGCCTGGTCCTTTCATTTTAGAAATAACGCTCCGCCTTCACCTTTTACAGGCGGCATCGCCCCACCACGCGCTCTGTGTGGAGGTAAATTATTGATCGGACACATTACCCAAAGTGGGAAGTTTCTGTCTTTGCCATTTCTTGCGCTGTGCAAGTAAAGAAACCTTTCTTTCATTTCCTTTTTTTTCATATTCATCCCCCCTTTTTGTTCCTTTTCTTTCTTTTTCGCCCCCCCCCTTCTCCATGTGTGCAGAAGATCATGGAAAATCTTTTTGCCATATCTGTCATCTGTCACGCTCTCTGATGAACAGTTTTGATCTCCAGCTCGTCTGTTTACGGCCGTTGTCAAGCGAAAAGAATCGTAGCCGTAAGTGCTTACACCAGCGCGTAAATAGTTTGACGTGTGGCTCCGTAACAAAGTTGCAGGAGTAAATAAGGAACCAAACAACCGCGCTGCGTTGCAATTAAGTCCTACGTCTGCATTATGAAATGTTTGGAACAGCATGATTTCTGCTCACATTTCCCCAGGTCTTGGTATCAAAAGTGTGTGTTCCTTTGTTCCAGAGAGGGATCAAAGGGTAAGCACGGAGCATTATGGATAGCACTCGGCTACACACACACTGTGGGACAGGGGAACGTGGAATATAATGTGAAAGTGCTCAATTCTTCCATCGTGAGGTCATGGTGTTAGGTCACAGTGAGAGGATTAACACACTTTCACAGCTGAATGGAAACAGGCTTACAGTATTACAATTAAAATATATACAGCCGTAAAACATCCCTTTTTCATTTACCTGTAGTACCATAGTAGCATTAGTTTGATATTTACTCCCTTATTTGACATTTGTGACATGTTTGGACACTTTTTGATCTTCTCTGTGAGACATTTGGAACATTTGGCTGCCTTACATAAGTTAGCAATGACTGTATGACTATTAGAATACATAAAACATAACAATCTACTAATAACAAGGAGAAAGATCCACTTTGTTTCCAGTGGAACGTTTTCAAAATGAGTCCCATAAAAGAGATTGTAATCTCACAGAGGCCTTTTGTGGTTAAATAAAGTTAGGTTTAATTAGGAATGCACTATTGTGAATTTGTGTATTGCGTATTTTGCATTGTTTCTGGTAATATGAAATTATTAGGAAAGCACAGTCAATACGCACTTGAAAGGAACTTTAAACAGAGAAAGATTGTTGCCTATTAATACAAAGTTAAACTGACATTTTAGAAAATTAAATATGTACCATAGCTACAGGAAAAGGGATCCAGAAAGAGTGATCTTTACAATGAATTGTATTTGTTCCTTTCTTTCTTTTTTGTAATACATTTTTCTAATTCTGAGGTAAAACAATCACAAATGTTCGTGTCATTGTAATAATAGCATAAGAAACCACTTTGAAAGCTTAGATATATTGCATTTTTGATACATTTGAATGACTCACAGTTGATTTAACCCTGCTTTAGATTTCCCACAATTTGGGACATTTTGGAATGAAATCACTTTGATCTATTGATCAAATGTCCCCCGATACGACTGCAGTAGCTGTTCAATGTTGACGCCTTAAAACCCCAGAAAAGTGGACTTAATATAAAAATAACAATATACAGTAATATAGCCTCAATAAACCCGTACAAAGTAAGCGTTATTTTTTATTCGGACAGCTCAGAGACACATCAGCTTTACTGAGAAGGACAGACATCAGGAAAGGACAGAGTGAGACACTCAGAGGAGAAATGGAGAAAGAGCGAGGGATTGGGGAGAAGGCGAAGACGAGGAGGAAGTGGAGGGGTGTGGGGGGGGGGGGGCTGATCTTGGAAAGGTTTAGTATATCATAATTATCCCGTTAAGTAACGGCGGAGCGGCCTCCCCGGGGGAATTCGTCTTAAATGGAAGATTTGCAAGGAGAACGGGTCAGAGAAAAAAAGGGCTTCCAGTCGGCAGGAAATCCTGTTTACATTTACATAATCATATCAACACTCACTCCTTCTTCTTCTTCCTCATCTCTTTCTTTTGGGGGCCTTTTAAAAAAAAACAGGGGAATGAGACAAACGAGGGAGGGCTTAAGGCTGCTGCTTGTCGACGTTTGTTGTTTTATTTCCTTCAAAGTGCTGCCAGCGTTGGAGAGATTGCCAAGTTTTTTAAAATCTCTTGCCAGCACCTCCAACCTCCTCTCAACATCTCTCCTTCCACCTCGTAATGTTCTCTTTAAGCAAACCTTTTGGCCTCTTTCCCTCGTTTGCCATGTTGGGGGAGAAAAGAAAAGATTCAAGAGAAGAAGAAGAAGAAGAAGAAGGAAAAAAAAGCATAAATAAGGGATGGCGTGCCCGGCTGTGTGAGTCTTAATTGAGATCTGCTAAGAGCACGCAGCAGATGTTTGTAGCGGCAACTGTTGAATCATCAGAGACCGCTGAGAGCCTGTGAAACCACGTTAAAAAGAAGCCAGGTGCTCTACTTTTTTTCATTTCTCACTGCCTCTGCCTCTTTTCTCGCTCTTTAAATCATGGAAACACTGAAGTGGAGATGTGCATGAGGAGGGAAAAACTAAAAGAAATGAGAAACAAATATATGGGTCAGCATTGGAGAAGAGAAGGACAGCTCGACGTCATCAAACTGTGGAATCTCTATAACTACCCATTTATTTATTTTGAATGTATTCCAATCATCCCAAATTAACAAATATTTGAATGATATAATATTGCAAGATGTACTTATTCGGTTATCTGCGAGGCAAAGCCATTCTACACAAAAAATGTTGTGGGATTGACTATTTCTGTAGTTTTAGGAGCACTGACTATTATTTATTTATTTTCAAATTAATTTGGTTAGGTTTGAAGAATTAAGTGATTTTGGACTACGAAGGGGTCAACATTTTCCCAAAACTGTATTCAGTTCCCCGTAATGTTGAATTAAAGTCCTCAAAGTGACTTAAACACCAACCGGTTTCCCTCTGCTAGAAATCACCTGTCCCCAAGTAACACTTCATCTGAGGCAATGCAATTAAACTACACCGTATTTACAAAATAAGCCCAGTGCGATCATGAAATAAAGTAGAATAAAATCCCTGAACTAGATTTTGACACGTTTGGGGTGCAAAGCCATTTATACAAATGTACAGTAAATGTAATTAAGTACAAACATTTGATCGACAGTTAACCTGGGAATTTAGGGACCACACTGAACTAGAATAAGAACACTCAGTGACTTGTTTAGAAAATTAGTTTTAATATATTATTATATATGAATTATTCACCACGAGAATGCTGGGAAACAACAGGTTCTCTGTTATTATAAAGGAAAATGATGATAGCTGAGGCTACTCCTGTCTATCTTCATAACGCCCCTCTATAAAGACTTGGTTTATTTTCATCTCTGTATTGTTTCCTAACTTGTTGGACGTTTCACTAATGCTACAGTTAAAAAGTTGACCTTCCACTGAAGCCACTGACTGGTGAGACTCACCAGTATCCCCATTTAATGAAAGGCCTAATATTTTGGCTTCATTATTTCAGGTTGGGATTTATGATCACTGTCTGCCTTTATGAGTGGCTATACACTTTAGGAGGGCAACACACTTACCGCTGCCCTATATATGCACATTGCCCTATATAATATCGCCCTATTTGCTTCCGTCTCGTCCTCCTGTCTCTGCCGTACTATACATCCTCCATACTGTGTCATCACACTCCTTTTGTCTTTCCTCTTCTTCTTCCTCTTCTTCTTCTGTCCCAGTAAAATGAACGGGTTTGGGGATACATTTCAATGGCCTATTAACAGGCTCCTTCTTCCTTCCCATGTCCCATCTGGCTTCATGCCACACTGAATTAGTAACCAGATATGTCACCAGCACGGTGCTGGTGCGGATAACACCACACGCTTCTGGGAGGGCCGTGGCTCGCAGATTAGCGCCTAAAATGAATACAATTGACTCGCAGGAAGGCCGTCTTCTCTCTTGTGTTTTGTAGTTTACTGGTGATGCACTACCAACGAGAAGTTTGCAAGAGCCGGGAAAGGAAAGACTTCATAAGTGTGTGTTTATGTTAAGAGAAGAAGGTCCTGATATTAGTACATCATATTGGTTTGCTGCCCAATGTTTAATCCTGATGCTTCACAAAATCATATTTGGGTAAAAACTTTCTTAAACTTGTCAATAACTTAGAAAAAAGCCTTATTGTTCGATTAAATCATAATCATTTAGGGTTTTAACGTCAAAACCAAACCCTAACCCTATCAGTCGAGAAGTTCACAAAGGCAGATAATGGAAATACTTCAAGAGTGTGTGTTTGTGTTAGGACAAGAAGGTCTAGACATTGCTACCACATAGTGATTTAGTACCCAATGTATAATCCTACTGTTTTACATATTTAAATGCAGGTTAAAACGATGTAAAAGGTGTCCAAAACTTAGAAGAAAAAGGTTTATTGTTGGATTAAATACTAGACATTTCATGGTTTTTACTTCAAAATCGACAAGAAATGTGCGAGGACTTCTATACTACATATTTATTTACTACCCAATGTATAACCCTGCTGTTCTTATAGTTATAATAGTAACAATAGAAGATAATTGTTGGTATTTCTTCAAACACAGCTGTTCAGTTAGTATACACCACAGAGACTTCAAATTTGAAATACGAATCGCAGCAAACACACAAAGAGGTCCTGTACTGTATATTGAATTGAATTGAATTGAATCCCATAAAGACAGTCTGTAAAGTGAGATTTGAAAGAAAGCTGGAGCTATCTTTGCTGTTAAGGCAGATTTTAGGACATTCACACACACATTACAGCTGAGGGCACCAATACAAACATCCAGTGTCCTGGGTTAGCTTTCGTCCATATCTCAGTGAATAAGGGGGATGTTATAGTTCATGTTAACAAAGCATATTTTTGTGTGGATGAGATGACCTCAACTATTCCCTGAACAAAAGCATATTTTTCAGAAAAGTACGAACAACATTGGAACTCTAGAGCTTAAATCCTTGATTTCCCTGTGAGAACATGAAGACAACACTGAGTTATAAAGAGACAACAAATAAGGAAAGATGAAGAAAAAGTTCTCCAAAATACCAGCCTTCATTTGACTGTGATAGAACCGGGGCACATGGGTAATCTGGCACTTTAATGATTTCTTTCCCTCTTTCTCTCTTTTACATTAGACTACAGCCTTTTTCAAAGCACAGTGTGTCACAAGCATTTAAGACGTGGCCTTTTTCCCCCTGCACATTCCAACGCCATTATGTTACATTGTTGCCGAATAAAAGGCTGTATTATGTTCCAGCCCCCCCAGTAAAAGGGCAGAAGTGGACCCAGTTTTTATCTGCTGAACGAATCAATCAGGATTATGTCAGCTGAAAAGAATCACAGACAGCCGTCGCCAGGCACTGTGTCTCTCTCTCTGTGTGTGTGTGTGTGTGTGTGTGTGGTGTGTGTGTGTGTGTGTGTGTGTGTGTGTGTGTGTGTGTGTGTGTGTGTGTGTGTGTGTGTGTGTGTGTGTGTGTGTGTGTGGTGTGTGTGTGTGTGTGTGTGTGTGTGTGTGTGTGTGTGTGTGTGTGTGTGTGTGTGTGTGTGTGTGTGTGTGTGTGTGTGTGTGTATCCCCTTCTCTGTGTGGAAACGGATGGGAAATGTGCATGGAAAGGAAAGCACTTGTTGGTTATGAACATGCCCGGCTTGGTGACAAAGATGTCATTCGGGGTCTAAAAAGCAAGAGGATTTTTTTTCTATTTATGTATTTATCCACCTCCCCCCACCCCCCCCTCAACCCAAGCCTTTCTCCTCCTCAGTGGGAGGATTGGAAGGGCACTAATTATCATTTCAGCAGAAATGATTAGGAGATCAAACAGGGATCGAATGCCATTTCCTTCCATTAATGCAGGGGGTTTAGAGTGCCTGTCATGGCTTGGCTTGTCCTACGGCCTGTGGAGGGAAAAAAATATAACAGGGGAGAAGAGAAAGAAGGGAAGAATGGATGATGGAGAAGAGGCTTAAGAGGAAGGGAGTGAGGGAGGGACAGGATGGGACAGGGGTTTGGCAACAGAGAGGCAGAAGAGTTATTCAGTTAAAAGGCCAATGGGTTTTGTGAGCGTAAGGCCATCATTTGAAAAGGGGGATGATAATTAGAAGTACTATTTTTCTTGTGTGGAAATCTGTGCTGAAACAGAGAAAGTCATGGAGGGACACTGGCAGATATTGGCAGCGTGGCAGTTTAAGCGCTAAAGCAGAAGCTTGGTCCCTTCTCAAAACCCTAGACACAACTTTCAGATGCTAGCATTCAAGCTAACACGCTAATGGACAAGATACAGCGATCAAGATCACAAAGACCAAGAATCAAACATTGTGGAGGGTAACTCGATTAGAAAGATTAGCCTGACGGTGCTAGGCCCTGGATTGGTCAAACAATTTTACCCTTGGGCTAACCCTAATCCTAACTCGAACCCTAAACCTAACCCTAACCCTCAAACTAAACCAACATGGCAACTCATTTGGAACGTTTTTTTGTTATATTCCTAAAATAGTTCAACCCATTTTGGGGTAGAATTAAGCCATGCAATCGCTGTGTCTGTCTTCATTTTAGAAACCGACGACGGTTAGTTCAGAAGTTTTTTCAGGAATATCGAGAGTCAGCAAGTAGCGCTGGATGTTTATTCCCAGACAGCTAATAAAGTAAGATGCCTCATCCAGTTTGTACTCTCATGCTTTCTCTCATGTCATAATCGGGGTTGTTTTTTTCTAATATAAATGAAGCGCCCCAAGAAGACAGTCTACAACAGGTTCTAGAATTCATCAAATAAAAGAGGTGCCCTTTTAAACCGAGGCCACTAAAACATGAATGTGATCTAATATATTTTCAGTCTTTTTGATGGTATATCTCCTAAATCAACATCCTGTGATACTTCCTTGATCGTATCCCCCTGTTAGGATTCAACTTAGAATTTTAGAGCCAAATGCAAAAAAGGCAGAACATAAACAGGCGAGGCTGTATCTGGCAGCTAACAAAGTTCGATGTTTCCATTAAAAGATCAAAGAGACTGGAGGTGGATATCTGGAAGATTAGCGGGGGAACAGCGAAGCGAAGGGGCAGATGGAAGCGTGCGGATGAGGTTGTGATTGTTTCAGCACGTCAGATGAGAGAAATGTCAAAGAGAATGTGAGAGATGACCTCTGTGTTCATCGCCCATTAATGACCCTGCAGCTCCCAGCTTCATTTTCCCTCTCATCAAAAACATTAAAAAAAAACATTTCCTCCTGTCTCCAATAGTCATTTCCCCCCGCATTGTATTTATGTATTGAAAAAAAAGGTAATAGATCAAGCACATTCCATTATTCTCTTATAAGATCATTAGCAAATATAATTAGATATGAAAGAAAGTAATTTGGAGAGGAGAGGGGAGAAAAGCGCTATCAGGCAGAGAAGACAGATTGTAGCATCAGAGTGTTTGGGCTTAAATTGCTCAGCGGAGGTATTATCAAGCCGGCAATCTTTTAGCCTCAGAAATAGTTTTGGAGACAGAGAGCGAAAGATAGAAAAGAGGCCACTAACATTCACTTCATTGTGTTCCCCCCCGACTGCAATCATTCTCTTTTACATTTCCTCTGAATCCTTCCATCCTGTCATACGCATCACCTCGTTCTCGACCCCGAGAGTTTGCAGGAAAACAAAAAGCGAGTTTATAAAAAGACAGACGCGAGAAAAAAAAACACATTATCACAGACAACAGAAAACAGGTAACCTTCTTTACCCACCTCTTCGCACATATTGATTCGGCTTTTGTATTATTTTCGCGACTTTAAAAAACAGAAATAACACAGAAGTTGCGCGCTGCCTTGAAGTTGCTTCGCGAGGAACCTTGCCACGTCTCGTCTCTTCTCCCGCTCACTCTCCACCTGCAGTTCTTTGTCACTCTTTGTTGCACCTTAACACCACACTATGTTTGTCTAATAGGGATCTGAGCGGAAAGCAGACAGAGAGCACAACAATCCTGCTGCGTTCCATCACAAATTTGCTTTTTTTTTTTTTTTAACTCTCACCCCTTCTTCTTCTTTAGTAGTGCTTTGAGAGATTGGGTGCAGGGGAGGGGTGGATGTGGATTTTTCTAGTCTTTTGTGCGAATCACAGGGAATGGTAACTATAAACATCCTGTATTCATTAAAACCATCTAAAAATAAAAAATTTGGAGAAGGGGGGAAGGGAGGGAGGGTGGTGGTGCTCACTTCCTTCTTCGCCGCTCCTCCTCGGTGTATACAAGCGGGCCGTGTTATGCCTGGTGCCGCTCATATTTACATATTTATAAATACTGGGCTGTACAATGAGACGGGGCTGTGCCAAGAACAACACTTTCTGCTAGTGGAGGGCCCGGATGCCTGGGAGAGGGAACAAAGGAACCCCAGCCACCTTCAGCGGCTCACTCAGGGTTCACACAGATCTGCACACTCACTGCTGAAGTCCATATGTAGAGAGGATGACACGATGCACGGCTACCAGGCGGCCTGTGATGCCTGGGGGCTCTTGTCTTTTTACATTAGAGCGAAATACAGTGCGGTATCAAGTGACATTTGATAGATATCTGACAACGGAATTGGAGGATTCCAGTGAAATCCTCTTTAATCGTGATTCTAGTATTAGGAGCATGGGTTATTATACAGCACCAGTGGGGGGTCTGTGTCCTGCTTAAGGATACTTTGACAGTGCCTAAGGGGAAAACTGGTACCTTTCTGAAGTACCAGTCCACAGTCCGTACTTGCTTGCAACTAGGGCGAGAAATCTCAGATTCTTTCTTCTTTTAAACTGGAGAAATAAGAACAGGTTATATGTGTGAACTGACCATTTCCAACACCCTATAATGCCATTTCAACAGCGTGAACTGAAGTTGATCCCAAAATGTCAGCTCAGGGTTGCGCCACTTTAAAATACCTATCGACCTTCAAAAATCTATATTAGCTAAACCCTCATGCTCATCAAAAATTGAAATAACTAGAAAGGGCACTCGGAGTGCGATCAAGGCCGTCTCCATAAGTGAAAAATAAAGTGCGTATGGGCACCGTGATTCGGATCTGCTCCAAAAATGATACGGGTGCTTCTTGGACCATGAATAAATCAGGCCAGTAACTTTTGTGTCATCATGATAACAGACAAACTTAAAACATAATCTTATTGGCTTAGATTATACATAGACAGAAGCACAAGTTAGGGGTTAGGGTTAGCTAAAAATTGCATTTGCTATAATATCCCAAAAATGCCTTACAACACCATACTAGTCTCATGAATCATAGAGTATTTCACTGCAGAATACCAGCTTTACTTCATCTGCGTTTGTTGTCTGATGCTTTCACAGACTGCTTTTAATGTCAGGTGATGCCTACGAGAACACACACTTACTCTCACACACACACACACACACACACACACACACACACACACACACACACACACACACACACACACACACACACACACACACACACACACACACACTTACACTTACTCACACACACACCCAGTATCCCAAGGCGGTCCAAACACATGCTCAGAGTGCAGTGGTATGCCATTGTTCCATCCTCCTACCCATTTATCCATTCTGTTAAGCATGACACATGTATTAACAGTGGATGGATCCTGGAGCTGTGCGTCCTCACACCATATGTTCCCAGGTCCTATCCCCTCCAATAAGCACCCGTCTCAAACTGCTATATCGCAACCAACCACAAGAGGGCAAACTTACTCTGTCACATATGGGCATGCACTTTAGATGTAATGTTGGCTTTAATAGGAGAAAATCATAGTTAGATCATTCAAATTGAGGTATATTTTTGTCAATATCAAACTGCCATTTCGTACGCGCATGTAGCACGCTTAGCATATTTGAAGTAAACACATAGATAAGACTCGCATTCATGTGATAAATGAATGCCAGGCAGGTTTCCTGTGTCTGCGAGGTGCATCTGCCGCCTGCCCGAATGGGAAATTAAAAACTGTGAGGGGAAGTTATGCTAAATCTATAAAGTTGGCCAGGAAATCTCTCCCCCTTCGCAGTGGCAGTTGTTTGGGGAGAAGGAGCACCGTGCTTAAATAATAACATTCCAGGTGGCTTAGTTAATGAACAGTGAAAATCAAATATGGGGCCTAATCTGGAGCTCGTTACGGGAAGTTTCTTTACAGGGAAGTCAAAGGCAGGAAGTGCCCTTGGGGAGAGAGAGATACTTTTGAAGCTTCAAAACAAGAAAACTTTATTTTGGGTTAATTTGGTATTGTGGCTTTTATACACACAAAGAAAATGTCCTATTAGATGTTAGGGACAAGAATAAATAAATGAGGTTTAATAGTGGCTTGCTGCTCTCAAGTTTTACAGTTAGAGAGTTCAGGCCTATATTTTATTTTAATTATGACTTCTAATACAGACATTTTAAAAGTGCATCTCCCTCAATAGAGAAATACATGTCTGAGTATATGTAGAGGTATGCTTAGCTGTGGCATCGACGTCTTATTTACTGCCTTAGCTTGCCATCTTGTGGTGAAAGTTGGTCATGAAAACATATCCTTAGGAATTCTAATGTGTGCTACTTGGATATAAAAGAAACAAACCTCCATGTACATACTGTACTCTCACAGCTAGTCATGTTAATGGTGCTTGGTATGATCTAGGTTACTATACACGTGCATTAGGAATACGACTTGAACTTAAGTTTAATCAAAATCTCTACCAATAACATTTCAATAAATACAGCCATTTGTAATTATCCTTAAGTGTAATTGGAAGTATCTGAAGCGGAGCATTAAAAGCAGAAACCATATGAGACAAACAGAGTAAATGTTGGTTGCAGCGATGTTGCGGTTGTTCCCTCCACGCACCGACAGCCCGAGAGTTATTACCCGGCGCTGAATCTAAGAGATGTTTTATCATGTTATAGCTCTTTATTTTCCCTCTGTTACGGCGCCACTTCCTTTCATTTTCATATCCATTTCCGTCCTCGCGCAAGCACAGCTCAAATAAACCTGTGTTTTAATTTGGTTTTGTCAGATTCATAACGCCACTTTAAAAGAACATGACATGCAAATGTGTTCGCTGGTGTTTTATTGCAAAATAATTTTCGAAAGAAGTTGCTGAGGGAATGAAAGTGTAGAAAAAGACATGGGGGGTGGGGGCAAGCTGTATTATTTAGTGGCCGCTGCGGTGGGACCTAATTACAGTTATGCATTTCTTACTGTCTCACCGAGTCTTAAAAACTTTTTTTATTAGATTTACTCACTTCGTTCTCACCCACTGTCACACTTCCTGTCACACTTATTGAGCCAAGCAACTTGATTGTAACAAGTAGGAAAGTACTCCAGTTGTCGTAACCGTAATGTGTTAGTGTCTCGTATCATTTTAGAAATGATTATTTCACTGAGCACACCATCACAATATCAATGTACGCTGCTGTGTACAGAAGATGCAGAAATACAATTAGAAAGAACTGATGGTAGATTTCTGCAGTAGAAGATCTGCTGAGCTTGCTTTTTGAAGGAGCAGCCTTGTACCTTTCTAATAGTTTCGTAGGTAAGATAATAACAGGAGCACCCTACAATGCGATCCAGTTCAATAGATCTGCATTAAGATGGTAATACTGATTGTCTCAGAGATGTGAATTAAACTGGATATAGATGTAATCCGTGTAGTTGTTGTACCTGAATGTATTTCATTTTGAAGTGTTCCTGTTTTATTGTTAAAATAGAAACAGTATCATCAGTATACGCATTTACGGCATAACGGATCCAATGATTTAAACGTGGCACTGTGAGCGGGAGGTTTTTCTGTTGCTGGTCCTGGTGTTTTACATTGTTAATCACAACTAATATAATGCATAATCTGAATTTGATTTTAAAGGGTCGGTTCACTCAAAAATTAACAATGTTTGGCTTATATCTAGCCATGCTGATACTTTTGGTTTCATTTGTCCAGGATTGGAGATACCCTTTTTTGGTAACTAAAGTCACAACCCAGTCTCACGGCATTTCGTGTTATAGTCATGAAAATTAATTGAATCTATTGATTCGTGTTCACCAACACAATTCTTGCATTTTTTTCGTGTCACACAGAATGATTTTAAAAGCAATGTATTTCTATTGGTAGTATGTTTCGTGCCTGCACCACGTCTTTTTGTCCGGTCGGGTCTTGGAAGACCAGAAGCTGTGTGGTTCATAAAAACATGTTCTTACTCAATACCTTACCCTAAGCCTAACCCTATCCCTTTTATTTTAAATTGTATAATGTCTGAGTTTTTTTGCCGTCAGTGAGGAAAAGAAATGGCTCAGAGCCTCAGAATACTGAAATCTGTATTTTATGTCATCTTTTTTTCCTTCTAATTTGTTATTATTTGGTGCAGGCACGAAACATACTACCAATATAAATACATTGCTTCTAAAATCTTTCTGTGTCAGAATACTTAAATCTGTATTTTTTTTAATCTCTTCAAATTTGTTATTATTTACATTGCTTTTAAAATCGTTCTGTGTGACACGAAAAAAATGCGAAAATCGTGTTGGTGAACACGACTCAATAGATTAATTTCGTGACTATAACACGAAATGCCTTGAGACTGTGTTGAAAGTCAATATGCCAATACAATGGAGGTGAATTTCTATTATATTAAAAACTCTATTTACATTTACGTTTTTTTCTCTCCCTGTGTAATTAGGGTTAATCCATGGACTAGTTTTAACTGGGAATACTACTTAACAAAAAAACTGTCCCAACTGTTGCCAGTGTTACATGTTACTTGTGCAGTGCAGTCAGTCAATGGATTATCCAGCATTTATTCACCTCCATTGTATTTGTGTATGGACTAAGAACCTGGACAAATTTGACTAAACCGGTTGTTATGACTAGATATGCATGTAATACTTTTTATTTCTTTGTAATTTTGTCGAAACGACCCTTTAAAGTCTTTAAAATGTAATACATTTTGACAAAATTAGCAATTACCCATGGTGCAAATCTTAATCATACCCATCCATTGGCCCTACTGACCATATGATGCATTGCTGAAGGTGTGTGTGTGTGTGTTTTGGGGGGGTCGGTGTGTTGGGTCCGTGGTGCTAATCTCCCTCTTGTTCTCTCATTGGCTGTAGTGCATCTCTGGGTAGGAGAGGAGGACCAGCTAATGACCCACGACCCCGCGCTGACCCACGACCCCAACCATCTTAACAACGACCTTAACCGCCCTAACAACCATAACCTAGGCGACCCCGAGGGGCTGGACGCCCACGCTGTAAACAAAGACTAACGGCCCCACACCGGAGCAAGGCAGGATGATGAGGAGGATGATGATGAAGGCGATGGTGGTGAGGAGAATGAAGGATAAATTAAGGAGTACACTATAACAAAGACTTTATTTAAGATGAAAAAAAAAACCACATACTACCGTCAGAGTCAAGAGAAGGCGAGAACTATATGAAGGAACAGTTTTCCTTTGGGGACGGATTATTGAGACGCTCGGACACTAAACCAAGTGACGGCACATTCCCTGTTGTGTCTCCTGTGGTCTGAATGCCCCCTTGTCTTTGTTGTCTTTCTCTCTTATACAATGTTTGTTTTTCTTTCTTTTGATGAAACTACCTGTCTGATTAGCACTTCCTGTAACTGGCACCGCAATCTCTTATACATTCCTTGAGCTAGAGACGTTTTCTTTCCTCCAAATTATGACTAAAGTGTAGTGCTTGATCAAATGCTTTCAAAGACTCCTGTCGAATGAAGAAGATTTCACGAGTCCACGGACCACCGTTGTATTATACCTGGAATGTATTCTACTGTAAAATAGAAACTTTACCGGGCTGCTGACGGAGACTGAGCACACTTCCTGTCAGACCAGCCCCCTTCTTGCTCTCCTATCAGCTGGCATTGAGTGACCATTAACGTCCAATGACCATCATTGATTATGGTCATCGACGGACAGGGCACCATATGACAATCTACGATGCAAGAAGTTGACTCTTGATGATGGTGGTGCTAATGATGATTGTGAAGGAGACAGAATATGAAACTGCCCTAAATGTACTTATGATACTATACCCCCCCTCCCCCCCCTCCCCCACACACACCTCCATACCCAGGCCAGTACAGGCCTTCTCTCTGCTATATGCCTCCCTTTTTTGTCTTTTTTCTGTATCACAGCGCCCGTAGACGCTTAATGTACATAGAGAGATATACAGTAGTTAAAAAAAAACAAAGGTTTTAAAGCATTTGTGACATGGATAAAGCAAAAACAGTAGTTTACGCAGCCACGTCCTGAAAAAGGTAGGCGTTCTTCTAGAGTTTGACTGAGAAGAAATTAAAAAAAAATAGATCTTATGAAAAAAAAAAAGGGGGAACACTTTCTTTATCGCCCTCCGGCCCCTTCTCTTCATCTCTCATGTCAACCTCAAGGACTCTAGTGTTGCAGATGTTTCTAAAATACTGCCACCGATCATTGTTGCACAGTGTTACTGACTACTGAAAATGGTTTGATGTATTTACTTTAAGATGAGACTACAAAAAAGAACAAAAAAAAAACTGGAAAAAAAGACATATTGTGTATAGCCTTAGATACAAGTCATCTGTTATTGCTTCTACAAAGCTATGTAGCTGTGCTAGACCGTAGGACGTAGGGTTGATTTCATTTTCATTTTTTTTTATATGTACTGTACATTAATGCCTTCTCCATTTACTGATCAAAAGAAGAAAAAAAAGATGACAATCGTCTCCTGTGCTGCAAAACATATTTGCCCTCCCCCCCCCAACCCCATATATACAGAATCATAATATGCATAGAGGGACTTAATCCTTTCTTTTTCTTTCATTTGTTTCGGTTCTCAGAAGTATGTTGCACTGTGATAGTATTATAAATCCAACCTATACAGTACAAAACTAGCTAACTAACTAAACTGAAGGTGTGTGTTTGTGTGTCCCTTGGCATTGTGAAATGTTTCTACGTCATTTTTTGTGAACCCAGAGAAAAATTCTAATGCGGTATGTACAGTCCAAATATAATACTTTATGATTTTAGTTTGAGCAACCTCTATACTGTATGTGGCTTTGACAAATTGTTACCCCCATTTCTTTTGTATGCAAATTCCCTTTTCCCCTGCAGCGTTTACTGCTTTAACCCTGCGTGTTTTCCAGGGCTCCTATTCCAACTCTGAGGACATGTTGCTGCAGTACAGCCTGTTTTTGTTGTTTTTTTCATTTGAATTTGATTTATGTAGACTACAATTAACCATTCTTTCAATTCCAATATGCCAGGAGAAGAGGGGATTTAAAAACTAAAATAATATGAGTGAGACATACGAGAAGTAATGGGAAATATTACAGGGTGTTAGAAGGGAGGAATTCAGGAAGTGGGGTCTGAGTGAACCAATCAGACGAGTCCTGCTGGAAGCACCGACCAGCGGCTTTGACCTCTGACCCCTATCTCTGTTTTCCGGGGGTGTAAAGATGAGAGATTAATGGCGGGGGTCTCACGTGGGCTCTCTCCTTCTCTGAACCAGCTATAATGAGCATTCCACTCCACATATTATGTACAAAACCTGTCTTGTGAGCTGAACACTCTTTATGTTTCACTGTACCCTCATGGCAGATGCTTTGTTTTGTAACTACTGAACTGTACTTATAGTAAAAATAAAATGTATTCAAACTAAAAAAACAAACAATGGATTCTCACAGACCGACGGCCTGTTTCATGTTTTTCATTTCTTCTTTGTGTGATCAGAAGTGGGTTTTTGGAGAGTAGTCCGTCACTCTCACGTTATTATCTCTCAGTCAATTTGAGGGCGAATCTTCACGGACTGTGATCATGACGCCGAATACACACAACTCAATGACTGTCGGCACGCTTTTTTCTCTGATGAGAAACATATGATCGTGCTTATTAAGGCATCCCATGCAAATAGGGAGAGTTTTAAAGGAATTAGAATGCAGTAAATGCTTTCAGATCAGAGACGTGCAGTGCGTATTATTCACCTAGCATCATCTCCGTCCCCATCCCAATGTTTCCCTTTGGACCATCCCACTTACAGACTACCAACCCCCCTTTCTTTTTAAATATATTGTTTGAATAAAAGACTCTATTATTCTTTCTACTAGAAACAGCTGTATCAACACATAGGAAATCAGATATATGATCCAATGCTTATCCAGCAGTCAATAGCAGATCTACAGTATGCTGTTGCACATATAGCAAGGTTGGGGTCCCTTATTTTGCCCGGGGAACACTAGCCTGTGACCTAAGAATTTCATCGGCATAACTACACTGTAAGTAGTTCGTATGACAAAAGAAAGAACCTTGAACCTATTACAAAATGAAAAGAGGCCAAAGGCCAGTTAGAAATATATAAAGTAT